>NW_016107764.1:1495028-1498917 GCF_001604975.1 Cebus imitator | reverse complement strand
CCGCGCCCGGCCCTGCCTGTCCTGGGAGCCCCCGCGCCCGGCCCCGCCTGTCCTGGGAGCCCCCGGTGCCTGGGCCCTGCCTGCGGGTTCTGGGCCCCTGTGTGCTGGTGTTGTAGCCGCGGCAGCCAGGCTGGAGGGGCGCAGGAGCCCTGGGAAAGCGCGTTCGGAAACGCAGCCCCTGAGCCCAAGGGCATCTCTTCGGGGACCCCACAGTCCGTGGAAAGTGCGCAGTGGCCAGGGCAGGGATTTTTCCCACCCGGGAGCACGCGTGCTGTTCTAATAACTCGCCCCTTAA
The DNA here is from genome assembly GCF_001604975.1 of Cebus imitator. NCBI lineage: Eukaryota > Metazoa > Chordata > Mammalia > Primates > Cebidae > Cebus > Cebus imitator. The sequence goes on along the minus strand of NW_016107764.1, from coordinate 1,498,622 downwards.
TAGCTTTTAGCTCATTATAATACCAAAAACACACACCCATGGGGAGATTTTAGATGCCATTGACACACTCGTGCACAGTCGCGTGTGAGGTGTCATGCGCATGCGTGCCCAGAGGACGTCCCAAAATGTGCTCACTAGTCAAGCCCCTGCATGGCCCTTCATGGATAATCCTGTAAGACGCTCATCTAGAGGGTCTCCCAGCGTGGTTGGGGGATATACTGTTTTCCTTAACTAAAAGCTCCAGGGAAAGAAAGCTCTAGTCTTTGGCTCTGTGTCCTGGGTGGCAGGTTCTGTCTTGTCCTCTGAGCTCCTGTCTCTTTAAATAAAGGTTTCTCAGCCCTTTACCTCTTGCGGTGCATCTCCTATCTGAATTATTTCCTCCAAGAAGACCAAGAACTGGAGGATTTCCATGCCTCTCACCGTGACGGTGCTACCCAAACATCAGTCATTGTCCTCTAGGTCCGCTGCCCTGCACAGGCCAGTCACCAAGAGCAATGCCAGGGACGAAGGCCTCATTCCAGTGCTACAGCCCAGAGGTGGGCACCCAGTCACAAATCCCTCTCCTTGACCCACTAAAATTAGGAGTTTCTAGACCAGGGAAGAAATGTCACCCTGTGTGGGAAAATAGGAATTAGGGAGAGTGAGGAGGCAGCTACACAGTCATGACCAGGGTGGGATCTGGCCTGAAGGACCTGGCAAGTTTCAGTGCCTTGATACTGTCTGGGGGGCCTGATGGTTGGTTTCCTGAGAAAGGAACTCAGATAAGACAAATGTAACTTTCCCCTGGTTTTAAGATAGGGTGAGTCAATTTCTGTTTATTCAAAAGAAACCCTACATACTAGTTTTACAGGAAATTGGGCCAGTCTGAGTAATCCCGCAAAGACAATCCATAGATGCTGTTCTCCACCCTGCTTTCTCCCCTCAACCCTCTGTGTAGAGGCCCTCTGTCAATGCAGGCAGGAGCAGGACCTTCACACTCTTTACAGTTGCGATATGGTTTGGATCTGTGTCCCCACCCAAATCTCATGTTGAATTGAAATCCCCAGTATTAGGAGTGGGGCCTGTGTGAGGTGATTGGATCATGGGGGTGGTCCTTCATGAATGGTTTAGCAACATCCCTTTGGTGCTGTTATTGTGATAGAGTTCTCACAAGATCTGGTTTTTTAAAAGCGTCTGGGCAGCTCCCTCTCTTCCTCCTGCTCAGACCATGTAAGAAGTGCCTGCTTCCCCTTTACTTTCTGCCATATTGTAAGCTTCCTGAGGCCTCCCCAAAAGCCAGCACCATGCTTCTTGTACAGCCTGTGGAACTGTGAGTCACTTAAGCCACTTTTCTTTATAAATTACCCAGCCTCGGGTATTTCTCTATAGCAGTGGGAGAAAGGACTAATACAAGTTGCAACATATTTCGTGGCCTGGATGTACCATAGTTTATTTAAATGGCCTCCTTGAATAAATATTTGTGTTGTTCACAGTGTTTTTATATCTCACATGTCAAAGTCAAATACATTGTGGGGATGAATCTCTAAACGTTTTATTCAGGAATCACAGAATTATAATTCAGGCATACACAGACCACAAATGTCTTTGGTGTGTCTGATGAACAAAGAGAAGGTGGAAAGTTTTATTTAAGAAATGTTACCTATTATTTAGAAAGAAAACTTGTGAGCACTGGTAGAGGTTTGGAGAGCTGGCAGGCTCTGATGGGTGAGTGACACAGTAGGAAGGCTTTGCCTTTGAGTCACAGAAGATTGTACCAGCAGCTGTTAGGTACACCTGGTTGTAAAGTTGCAGCAGGCCGTTTCAGGATATGGACTTGCAGATGGTTCTTGGAGCAGGGACGTCTGCCAGAGCCATTTTCCTCTGGCCCTTGGCTTTGTTTGAGTTGGGTATGCCAAGAATAACTCAATTTATGAAATCAACTTTCATATACACAACATTGCAGTTGTCCCTAATGTCATTCCTTACATATACCATTATACCACAACTTCCCAGAAATGAGATCAAAGGACAAATGTTAAATATATTTGCAGTTTACATGAGTATTACTCAGTTGCTGTATCTGGTCTTTGGACAGCTTCGTCATTGAGGAGTGAGTGCTTGTTTTCAAGGCAGTGTTGGAAAGGGTGTCCCCTTATTCACTCTGGATGTCCACCAGTCTGACAGATGAAAATAAGAATAGCATCCAGGTATATTGTCAATTTGCATTTTTAAATTATGAGTGAGGTTGAGCACAGTTTACTCTGGCTAGTGGATATTTACATTTTCCTGTGATCTCTCTACTTATGTCTGTTGTCCATTTTCCTGTTTAACAGACATTGCTTAACAGAAGGCATTACTTGAGTTGCTGACCAATCTCTAAATAGTTGTGAGGTAGGATATCAGCAGGACCTGTTTTCCAAGGCTTGATCATGACCCTGTGATCACAACAGGATGTAACAAAGAAACTGACCCAAGCCAGCTAGGACCACGATGGTGACAAAGTGACTTGAGTTGCCCTCATTGCTCAATATATGTTAATTGCAATACATTCTCATAAGACACTCTCAGCAACACCCTGACAATTTACAAATGCCATGACAATGACCTGGAAGTTATATGGTTCTTGGGAACTCCCTGCCCCTTTTCCAGAAAGTTTGTGAATAACCTGCCCCTTAATTCGCATATAATTAAGAATGAGTGTAAATAGAGCCAGTCAGCAACCATGAGTGCTGCTCTGGGCCCCTCTGCCTATGGGGCAGCCCTGGTCTGTCTACAGAGCAGCCATTCTGCTGTACACTGTTCCTCTAAGAAACTTTCACTGTCAGCTCACTCTTGAATTCTTTCCCCAGTGAATGCAAGAACACCCTCCCGAGCTGAGCCCCAGTGTGGGGGTTCATTGGCATCAGTTGCCAACTGTTTGGAGTTACCCTTCAAGGCGACATCATGACTGCCCTGCACCACACCCTGCTAACCACTGAATGGAACAACCCCCAGTAGCACCGGCCCCCGCCCAACTGTGGGAGTCCACGGCGGGTTTACAATGACTAAGTCAGTGCCATTGGTCCAGATGGTGGCAAATGAGCATGGCTGGAGGCTCCCGGTCAGTCACCACTGGCAGTTAGACAGCCACCAACTTTGTGCATGGGACCAGATGATGGGAGAAAGCTTCCCACCTCCAGATAAAGGTGGAGCTACGGGGGAAATAAGGAGACAGGAGAGGGCAGCTCATCTAACTGGGTGAGGAGGCTGTTGACAGGGCTCCTGAAGGAGTTGGAAGCGGGAGACGTGCCGGGGGGCCCAGCACCCACCTCTGTAGGGGAGGGGGCCTCTTCAGCCTCAATGCAGGCCTCAAAGTGTCAGATCTGTCAGGACTCCATGTGCAAGCCTGGACTTAGAGAATCTGAAGTCCTGCCTGCCTTGGCTGCTCACCTGCTACTTCCTGCCTGCATTGACCATTATCCCTGATAGCCCAGCGGAGCTTCCCCCAGTTAAGATGGCTCACCCCACCTTCCATCCTAACTGTTACTATGATAATGTGAATACTCCTCACCCCGCCTGCCATCCTAACTGTTACTATGATAATGCGAATACTCCTCACCCCACCTGCCATCCTAA
>NW_016107764.1:1474528-1489927 GCF_001604975.1 Cebus imitator | reverse complement strand
TTTTGTATTTTTGTATTTTTTCATTTTGCTTGGTTCCTTGTATTCACTACAACCTGAGTAAATAAGTAAAATTTCTCTTTACAAAGTCAAGCTAACACTTTCTTCTTTCGTTTGCATCTTTTTTCAGCGAAGCCAGCCAGAACTTTGAGTTGCAGGCACCTGATGATATACTTTAGTAAATATTTTATAATTTTATAAATATATTAAATATTAAAGTACCATTAATGAGAAAGTTTTTGTGATAGCTTCCAAAGTGATTGACGAATCAGTAAGGTTTACTAAGGACTTAAAATGCTGCCAACATGGTAAAGAACTTATAGGGGCCGCTGAAAGTGTTTACAGTGTATGGTAAAGATGAAGACATCTGAAAGAGCAGCCAGGTGCTAAATCCTTCTAAACTTTATTTATTTTCTTATCTAAATATTTCACTGTCTCTTCCTTTTGTTTCAGGATTTCCCACCATTATTCCTTTCTTTTCCCCTAAAAGGTCATCTCAGCTTCAGACTCACCATTGTTCCTGTCCATCATCTGTATGTTCTGCATCTTATTGACTACTCAGAATTGAACATAATATTCACTTAAGAAAATAAATTATGATGTTTTAAGCAACAAACAACAGAAAACTCCTGCTCATCTGGCTTAAACAATAAAGAATTAACTTTTTTTTTTTTTTTTTGGTTTGTTTCTGTTTTTCTTGTTTCAGTCTTTGACTCATTGGGTTTGATTAACTCTATCAACTTCATCAGATCCTAAGGAAAGTTCCAAATTATGGGGAACCAGACCTCTGAAGTGACTAAATCCTGTGCCCCCCAACCTACCAAAGGTTATGGTATTGTTGGGGAAGAAAAATAGCCAGCAAAAGGATTTAAAAAGGAAAGATTTTTGATTTTGATTACTGAAGGGGCTTTATTTACAGAACAAGGCCACCTCTTTGCTATCCAGTCCAAACTGAAATCAATGGCTGTTGCCTCATGCTGCAGTTCCATAGCTAAGGTTCTGCCTTTTTTTTCACCATGAGAGCCTGGGTTTGGTGGGTTTGGTCCCTAAATCAAGCCCTTTCTGGTTTGATACTGGGTACTTCTGAAATAGCAGCAATTTGTTCTAGCTAAAATGTGGTAATTAGATTTAAAAGGACTTTTTTTTTTTTTAAAGGAGCTCAATGGTTAAAAGTCAGCTTAATTAAAAGGCTAACATCCAAGATGTGTGTGTGCATGTGTGCATATGTGTGTTTGTATTCGAAAGGCCTTCATGTGTTTGTTTTCTTGTTTGTTTCTCTAGCCTAGTGTAGCAGGAGCGGCTGTGGGAAACGATCTCTGGGACACCGAATACAGGAGGGAGGAGTTTATTTGGCCGGGAGCAAGGTGGCATACTTGCCTAACAGCCAAGCTCCCCTAACAAAGGAAGCTTCCGTCTTTATATAGGCTTATACTTTAGATGTTACACGTGGAAGAATCTTAGGTTTGTAGCTTAACATATGAAAAGATTCTCAGTTTACAGTCTCAGGAATTACATATGAAAAGGGCTTCCATTTACAATCTTAGGAATGAAGAGGGGAAGTTTACAATCTTAGAAATGAAAACGGGAAGTTGATCTGAGATGCCTGGGTCTCCCTCTCCACCAGGACCTTGACTTTTTTTTTTTTTGAGCAAAAGTTTTTTTCTTTTCAGTTGACTGAATTCTGTTATTACCTGATTGACTAAAATAGCTATTGCAGCAGAGCCTACTCTAGGGTTTTTAAGGAAGAGTGTAGTTTAGGCACTTAGAAGTATCTTTGTTTAAAACTATTTTTTAAGTGCACTGTAAAAGCATCATGTTGTCTACCTCATAACAATTCCCCCTTTTTGGACACCCAGGATTCAGTGTGGGCTCTACCCAGAACTCAGACATCTGGTCAAAAAGGAAAACAGGTAATCTGTAAATAAAATTGGCCTTCTTACATAATCCAATAATAAATTTCTATAATTTTATGGTTGAGTTGACATCCATCTTTACTCTCCCTCTAGCACCACCAGACATTTTCTCTCTGTACCTTGTGATGTAAATTTTGCTATTTGGCTTTCACCTGAGTTGTTTCCTTTAATATGCAAATTTAAGGCAATTTAACTGACGACTGCCTAGGGTTGTGAAATAGGTTATCAAGAATGGGAAAGTCTAAGATAGGAAAAAAGAAGGTTTTTATGAATCTGTAAGATGCACTTCTATACTTCTATCAACATGCCTAATATGTCTATGTATTTATGTATTGTGTACACAATGTTTCACTACTAAAAATACATAAAGGAGCTCCACCTAATTAACTCAAAGATAAATAAAAGCACTTAAGTCAAATACTTTATTGGAAATAAAGAAAGACTATGAAATGCTCTTTTAAATTGACATAACTTAAGTAAAATCTTTAATAAATTATCTAGCTTTACAATTATTGGTAAAGTAATATTAGAAATGTCTTAAGAATTGCCAGCATGTATTTTTGATTTGCAATTATTAATCAAGCAATTTCATACTTACCCCTGCCAAATACCGTAAGTTGTCAAAATTTGGCAGAGGGTTTATAAGACTATAAAACCAGCCCAAAACAGAATGATCTTTGTTTGTGTAATCTTTAATAAATAAAACATTGGTATTGGTTTAATGAATATAGCTGCATCTTGATTTAGAAATATTGTCATAACTTCTAATCTTGTGGCTTTAGGCAGTCTAGTGCACAGGCAGTAAGGAAGTTTGTTTTAGAAAAGACTGTTGTCTTTGTTTCAAAGATAAACTATAAACTAAGTTCCTCCCAAAGTCCGGGAATGAACAAGGACAGCCTGGAAGTTAGAAGCAAGATGGAGTCAGTTAGATCAATTCTTTTTCACTGTCTGAGCTATAATTTTGCAATAATGGTTTTATAACTTTAAATCATGACTATCGCAGTTTTCATAAATAATCTAGGTAAACAATTAAGATAATTAGGTAAATGTAATGTTTAAATACTTCTAGACAAATTTGTCAAAATTCAGAATACAAAGTTATATTAAATAATAGATATTTCATTATTAGGTATTTTCCAATAAAAGTATATTGTAGGAAAATATTCTTGCTAAAAAAAAAGTGTGTCCTTTTTTTTAAAAAATGGTGAACAAGTTTTACCTAATTTAAAGTTTATTTAAAGGTTATATATAAAACAAAGCAAAGGAACCAGAAAATAAAAGAGATGTAAAGAAAGTTATAAAAATAAAGAGGTATTTTTTGTGGTAAGAAAGCTTAAAGAGAAATAATTTTATGTAAGAAAGAATCTTGTAAGATAATTTTAGTCCTAAAATACAATGACTGGTTGTTTAAGAAAGAGGATGTTTAGGACAAAAGAGAAAGTCCAGGCATGTCATGAATGATCTGTGTAAGTCACAATGAGAGGATTTATTTAAAAAAAAAAACCAAAAATTTTTATATGATCAAGTTGTTTATAAGTAATGGGTAATTATAATGGTCTTTCTAGAGATTAAGCTTGATGTAAAAAAAACCACTTATACACTAAATTATTGGTAAGAACAATGAAATTTTCTTAAGGGGTTGATTTACTCTTAACAAATTATAACAGATTTTAATTTTTTTATCAAAAACTTCAACTTTTATTGCATCTCACCAGTTTTTGGCTTTTAAAAGGCACACTTTCTTAAAGGTCTAACGAAATGTTTTCTTCCAACATAATATTCTGTGCACTGCAGAAGGTCTTTTCTTTTGCCTTTCAGTAAATGACCTAACAGATTTAACATTTTATTGAAATAATTCCTATACCATTATTATTAAGTTTGGTGTGCTTAGGAAAAGGATGATATTTACGTTTTTTAATTAAAGTTGTTACATTTGTGTGTCTTCCTGTATGTGCTTTTAAAGTTCTTGTGACATTGAGTTATAGGGCTTTGACTCCTGGGTCTAAAAAGGCACCAAGTCCTGCTAAATTTTTAAACACTGACAGCAATTAAAGCTCCATCTTTGGGCCCAGTAGAAGATGCCAATAAAAACCAACTGTACTCGTAAAACAGACTGACAGAAATTAAAGTTATTCAACTTCTCAAGGCTCAGGGACTATCTCAGTAGAGGTGGGTGCATGGATTGTAAGGGCTGATTTTAAAGATAAAGTAAGTTCAGTTTCTCTATAAATTAATCATTAATGTTGAAGGTACACTGAAGCAAGACCAGCATATGGGCCCCTGAGTCAAATTAATAAGGTTTTCTTGAAGCATTAACTAACTCCTAAATAAAGATTACAAAGGTTATGAAAGGCTTATGGAAGGTATATCTTATGATCAGGATTCAAAATTTATAATTTTTAAATAAAATTTTGAAAAAGAAATTTAATTGGCCTCTTGTACACCTATCCAAGATTAAGTCTGTTTCCTTTTTTTTTTTTTTTTTTGAGACAGAGTCTTGCTCTGTCACCTGGGCTGGAGTGCAGTGGCTCAATCTTGGCTCACTGCAGCCTCCACCTCCTGGGTTCAAGCAGTTCTCTGCCTCAGCCTCCCAAACTGCTGGGATTACAGGTGCCCGCCACCATGCGCAGCTAATTTTTTTGTATTTTTAGTAGAGATGAGGTTTCACCATACTGGCCAGGCTGGTCTTGATCTCCTGACCTCGTGACCCACCTGCCTCAGCCTCCCAAAGTGCTGGGATTACAGGTGTGAGCCACTGCACCCAGCCAAGCCTGTTTCTTATGAGTCCCCACAGGCACCTGAGAAAGACACCATGGCCTGCACTTGTGAACCCTTAGAATATCTAAAGCTGTCGTTCGGGAAGTAAACAGACAACTAACACCCTAAGTGCCTCCTCCTCAGCCTCCTTCACAACTCCCACCCCATACAGGTTTGCACCCCAGGGGATACCTATGGCCATGTGGTCACCTATTCAGTTAGTGTATAAATGACTTGCCTCTCATTTGGGATCATGAACCCAATGGTTACCAGCGTATTGATAACATTTGGTTCAGGGGTCAATGTACATACGGTAAGACAGGCAAAGCCCTATATATACAATTATATAACATCGCTTACCTGAGAGCTAAGCAGGCAATTGAGACTGGGGTTGAGACTGCTATTGGCTTATTGGCCCCATGGGGAAAATTTGCCTATCACGAGGCAAGTCTTCAAAGCTTTGCTTCTTCATTCCACACACCGTCTCATAAAACAGGAGACATTTAGATACATTACACTCTCCCTTGCTTCCTTTGCAGATATAATAATGGACGATAGATTAGCATGAGAGTTTTATACTTACTGGATGAACAAGGAGTATGGGCTACAATCAATGAAACCTGCTGCACTTATATACGCACCTCAGGTCAAACAGAAGAAGATGCCCGTGAAACATATGAGCGAGTGCCCAGTTGCGTAAATAGAACCAAGGCTCTGATCTCAACTGTCTCTGGTAAACCATTAAAAGCGCCCTCAGAGTCTCACGTGGTTTTCCTTCCTCGGACCTTTGATAGCTGTCTGGTTATTACTAATCCTTGGTCCTTGCTTGTTTATCTTCTTGATAGTTTGTGTTTTCTAGATTACGGTAGGAAACGTCCCGAAGGCCATGAAACGCTGGCAGATATTATGCTAGGGTGTGGGGATTCGAGCTCGGCCCTTTTTTCTTTTCTATCATTTGTAAAGATGAGGTGAAGTGGAAGACGGGGAGGTGCGGGTTCCTGTCCAGGTGGAGCTGTGGGGGCTCCGGTCCAGGTGGAGCTGTGGGGCCCTGAGTGCAGGGGCGGCCTCTGCAGCCTGAATGCACCAGGCTGGGCCCGCACTGCTGCTCACTGCTGCTGCAGGTGGCCCTCCCTGGCTGGTCCTTGCCCTTGGAGAGGTCAGCTGTCTGTCCTTCGAAGGGGCAGCAGGCTGTGCCATGTGGCCAGAGCAGGCTCCTGCCCATCGTCGTGGTGTGAGGCAGCGTCAGGGCTGTGTAACCTCACAGGCCCTCAGCTCAGAGGTGCTGTGACTTGAGGGACAGCTCAGGGGGTCAAAGGGGCCACAATTTTCAGGCTGGTCCTGGCATGGAGAGCCCAGCGAGGCCTCCCGTGTCCTTGCCCTTCCTCCCTTCACCCGGCCAAAGGCATTCCAATGTGAGGAAGTCCGGGGAACAGGGTGTGAGGGTCCTGTGCCTGCTCTGTCCTGGACACCTCCAGCCTGCCCAATGCCAATGGGCCCCAGCCCTGGAGCACGCTGCCTTGTGACTCTGAACCTAAGTCCCAGGGAGAAGGACCCCTTTCCACCAGGGGGTAGGGGCTGCTGTGCGGGCACCGGGGCGAGCTGTGTCCTGGGGACGGCCGCCTAATCACTGAGGCATCTCCTGCACTGCAGGCCTCCAGAGGCCCTCCCTGGCCATCCCGGCATTCTGGATCCTCTTTCCTTGCTTTATTTTTTTCTCCTAGTTTTTGTCACCAGGGTGACCAGAAGCCCCTGGAACGGCTCATGGAACACAGCAGGGGCTCGATAGCCGGGCAGGGCACCAGCCTCCCTCACCCAGCTCCTGGACACTCCCAGAGCAGGTCGGCAAGCCCAGGCCACAGCGTCAGGAGATGCAGTGCGGCCAGCAGCACATGCCTGAGCCCCAGCTCCTGCAGCTGAGCCTGAGGGGTGCAGAGTTCTGTGCGGGGATCCCTGGTCTGCAGGGCCCTCCCAGAAAACAAAGGCCTAGCCCTGGACTCTGGACTGGGGCAGGTCTGAGTGTGTCTTGAGCCATGGACAGTGGGTGGGTTTCGGGCAGGCTGAAGCTGGACACAGGCAAGGTGGGGAGGGAGCAGCCAGTGCTCAGGGTCACTCAGATGCTGGCCCAGGGACCTGCACCCTCCTGACACTTCCAGGAGGGAGGTCTCCTGGTGAAGTCACATGTCAGACAGGAGGCCTGGCTCTTTCTCAGCATAGCCCTGCCCACCGCCTGCTCCATGAACTACCCCCAGAGCTCCAGGCCAGGGTTCCAGTCCTGGCTCAGGATGGGATGTGGGCCGAAGCCCTCTTCTCTTCCCTGAGCCTCTGCCTCCTCTTTTCTGAACCTGTACCCCCACTCTGAGCCCCAACCTAACAACCTTGGAAGCCTCACCCGGAGCAGGTCCCCACCCAGGTCACAGGCTGCGCCCCAGCCCTAGGGCAGGAGGCAGGCTCTGTGCCAAAGGCTTCCTGGCCAAGGGCAGGAGGCAAGTGTGGGTGGAGTCCTCCCTCGGGCCCAGGAACCCAGGTGCCTGTGGATGCTGGTGGGGCACAGGTTCCCAGAAAGAAGCCCCAGGAGGTGTGATGGACTCCCCAGAGAGGGAAGGGGCTGAGGTTCAGCGTTGGGGGAGGCCACCTGTCCCCAGGCACCCTGCTGCGGTGTTTGAATGCTGTACGGTGGGTGTGCAGCTCTAAAACAAATGTTGAAACATGCGGGTGCTCAAATCAGGCCAAAAGGAGGGGTGGGAACTTGGATGGTAGCAGCCCCTGCCCCTGGAACCCTCTCCTTCCTGTGAACTTTCTGGGTCCGTCCTCCCAGCAGGGAGGGGTCATGGTCTGGCCACAGCTCCAGGCCGCACAGCAAGTGCGTGTCCTGGGAACCGCCCTCCCACCCTCTGCAGGGATGCCCTCCTTCCAGGTGCCAGGTGTTTGCTCCGGTCACAGAGGGGGCTGCAGCCCCCATGACAGGGCCCATTCACAGCCACAGACCTGGTCTAGACACAGCCCGGATCCCATCCCGCCTGGGGTGCACAAGGACAGAGGCTCTCTCTTGCTTATCAGCAGGTGTTTATTAAGGGCCTACGCTGTGCTGGGGCTGCCATTGAGGGAGCCCCGTGAATGTGAGGGCTGGCCCCTCCCTCCAGGCCACGAGGCCCCGTCTCCGGAGACTCCCAGGACCTCACACCAACCCGCCCTCCAGCTCTGCTCCGTCTACTTCATCTCAGCCTTTGCCGGCCCTCCTGCGGGCCTGCTCCCTGCTGGAGGGCCCGGGTCACAACCAGACCTGGCTCTGGTCATAGATGGGGTGGGCAGGGAAGGCTTCCTGGAGGAAGAGGTGCCTGAGCACAGGGTTAAGGGTGGGGAACACTAGGCCATGGAGACAGCAGCAGTGTGGATTGGAGGGGCCGTCTGCAGGCTGATCTGTGTCGCTAGAGCCGGCCTGCCAGGTGGGAGTCCTGGAGAGGGCCATGGGAGGGTCAGGGTGGGGGAGGGGGTGGGAGGCAGAGGGACAGGGCCAGACCTGTGTTAGGACGTGCCCTCAGGAACCAGGACAGGCTCCCACTGGGCAGGGTGTGTGAGGAGTGGCACAGGGGCCTGGGGCACCACACCCAGTGGGGGCTGCAGCGGGGCCTCCGGGAGCCTACAGCTGGCTGAGACCCCAGAACAGCAGGCCGAGTGCGGTGAGCGGTGCCAGGGTGGCGGCAGCCGGCTGCAGGGCATGGGCCCCGCTGGCGTTGCACAAGTCAGTGTCACAGCACGTGATGTTCTTCTTGCCCAGGTAGTAGTCCTGAGAGCCATCCTCGCAGTGTGAGCTGCAGCCTTTGCTGATGACGGTCAGGAGGCCTACGGCGCCTGGGGAGCAGTGGACCTGGGGCTGGCGCTGTCCTGTGTGCCCACCTGCCCGCCCTGCCCACACCTCCTCCTGTCCCCACCCTGCCTGAAGCTCTGGAGTCCCCCTGGGCTGCCCCAGGATCGCAAGCAGTGCCAGGGCCTGGTCTCGGACCTATCCCCATCCAGGGCAGGGGGACTACCTGCTGAGCACCAGAGCTGGTGTGAGTGAGCCAGCCGGCGCAGGGGTGGGGGAGGGACAGACGGTGGAGGAGTGGCCGATGGAGGAGGGTGGATGGTGGAGGGTGCTGGAGGGACAGATGCTGGGTGACAGGTGGGGGACAGGTGCGGGACGGGTGGGGGATGATTGGAAGGAAAACAGGTCATAGGGGTAGGGAGATGGCCAGAAGGATGGATGGTTCAGTGGCAGAGACCTAAGCCCGAGCTCGTGTCCCACACTCACGGATGCGCTCGGTCCAGCACTGCGTATCCGACTCAGTGCAGTTGTGCACCTGTAGGCAGTTCTTGTTGCTCACCTGGCCCCTGCAGGTGTAGCACTGCAGGGCGGAGCCTGTGGGGTGCGCGGGAGAGGCCTCAGACGCTGCCCCACGGCACTCCCCAGAGGGGGACTCTCAGCCAGGGCCTGCCAGCCTCATCTCTGCAGGGCGGAGGGCGAGGCCGACAGCAGGGTCTGGGCCCTTCTAGAGAGCGCGCACTGTGTGCTCGGACGGGCCTTTGCAGGGCACGAACTTCGCACCCCTCCCAGGGTGTCCAGCAGCTGCCAACTATGCCCCAGCCCCCCAATTGCCAGGGTAAAGCGTTGTGAAAACGCTCATGCTCCTGAGAGAGAAGGGCTCACCCCACTTGCCAGGGGCCCGGCTGGACACTTGGAGACAGGGGATGGATGAAGATTTTCCGTGACTTCCTCAGGCCACCGCCATGCAGGCCCAGCTGGCCTTGTCCCCAGCAGCCTGTCTAGGCTAAGCCCGACCTCTCAGCCTCTCTCAGGCCTCCTGGGTCAGGTCTTGCTCTGCCCCTGGAGCGGCTCTGCTGTGAGCTGTCACGGCCACTGGCTCCACCTATGCAGGCAGGTGCCCCCACAGTCCTTGGTGCTTCTCCTCGCCCTCAATTCCCCTCACCATCTTCAGGGCCCTCCTCAGCGCCTCCAAAATGTTGCCCCGTTTAGCCCTCAGTGGCTGTGTTGGTGACCCTGCTTTCCAGAAGAAGCAGCTGCGGCCATGGGGGTGACCAACCCTGGGACCCTGGGCTGGGAGGGACCCACTCCGAGCAGAGCAGTGCAGGCCAGTAGCCCCCTGGGACCCCTGGAGGCTGCAATGCTGGGACTGGGCTGGGCGTAGACCCCTGGGTTCTCTCAGGACACTGCCAGCACCTCCCCTCATGCCGTCAAAGGGACTTCGTAGCCTGAGTCTTCCTGCCCCTGTGTCTCCCGGCTCCTCATCGGCATCTCTGTCCATCCATCTGTCAGTCTATCTGCACCCCAGGAGCCAGGCCCTGCCCCACGGTGTTGAAAGAATGTGACTCCATGCTGCCCCTGTAAGCCCCCGTCACTGGGATGGCGGGGAACACAGGTCACTGCCTGGTTGTGCCAGGAGCTGCCCTGGAGGAGTGGAGGCTGGAGTGAGAGCCTCACCCCTCCTCTCCCTTCCTCTTACCTCCCCCTCCTCTCTGAGTGCCTCCCTGACTCACCCCTGCCCCCTTCCCTGCTGGGGGCCAGCTAAGGCCTCACCTGGCTTCAGGGCCAAGCCTGTGACCAACAGGGCAAGCAGCACAGCCTTCATGGTCACGGGTGGGAAGCGGCAGAGCGGGCCTTGGGCAGCTTTATATGCCGCAGCCGGGGAGAGGCTGGACTGCCCAGAGTCAACACCCGCGGGCTCCCCGGAGCCAGTGAGGGCCCCGGGCTGGGCAGGTCCCGTCTCCTCCCTGAGCCTGCGCCTCCCTCTCCCTTCGTCCTCTCCACGTCCGGAGGCAGAGCCTGCCCAGGCCCGTGGCTCAGCAGGCCCAGGCTGAGGGCCGAAACCTCCTCAGATCCCAGAAGACGCCCCTCCCGCCTCCCCCACCTCACAGCGCAGGGCCAGATCAGGGAGACCCTTTCTCCAGGCTCCTGCAGGCCTCAGCCTTCCAGCTAAGGACGAGGCACCTCCCTGGGCCCTGTGTCCTGCAGACACTGTGCTGCCCTCCTGGGGCCCACGGCCCATGGGGTGATGAGCCTCGGTCACAGCGTCACAGGCAGATCAGCAGCAGGTGCTGCCAGGGAGAGGGGCTGGGGCTGTTCCAGGTGTGAAGCAAAGGCAGCATTCGAAGGGCCCCCATCTGAGTGGACCCCTCCTCACGGCCAGGGCTTTCCAAAGTGAACCTGAAAAACTGGTTCAGGCCATGACAGCAAAGGGCTGGACAGCCTCATGACCCCTCTCTTCATAACTCAGGAAAAGCCAGCGTTAACAGCAGGGACCTGCAGTCTGATGACAGCCACTGCCCATCTATTTTCTCGGAGGCCTGCTACCTGGAGGCTTCATCTGATGCCAAAACCTTGATCTCCACAGCCCCTGATAACCCAGACACTCCTTTCTGTTGATAACCCTTGCAACCAGCTGCCAACCAGAAAATGTTAAATTCACCTGTCACCTGGAAGCCACGTTCGAGCAGTCCTGCCTTTCTGAACCAAACCAATGTAGATCTTAAGTGTACGTGATTCCTGCCTCATGTCTCCCTAAAATGTATCAAATCAAGCTGGGCCCTGACCACCTCAGGCACCTGTTCTCAGGTCTCCTGGGGGCTGTGTCACAGGCCATGGGCCCTCATGTTGGGCTCAGAATAAATGTCTTCAAATATTGTACAGAGTTTGGCTCTTTGTTGACACAGGGGACTCCCCCCCTGGGGAGGGGACACTGTTGGACAGGCTCTCACTTATGGGGCATTGGGTGTGGGACCTGGACTAGGCGCTCTACCCTCAGGACCTTGAGTGATCTTCAGCTTGGAATGCTAGCTGCAAGGGAGTCGGGGAAGTGCAGCTTTAAGCAGCCTCTGCAATAGTGGGAGCAGGGGCTGGGCCCAGGGCTGGATGGCCTCTGTCTGCGCCAGGTCCCCTCCCTCCTGCTCCATGTCCTGGGAGGCTGGTCTGTCTGCCACGGATAGGAGATGAGAGGGTGGAAGAGACAGGGTCAGGCTGGCTCTCCTGCCAGCTGGCTGGGAGGTGGTGGCAGTGGCTACAGCCCTCTAGAGTAAGCCTAGGTCCTGTCAGCCAGGCTCCTCCCATCCCCCGGGCTCTGGCCAGCCTCTGGTCACTGTGCTCACCCCCTCATCCCTCCAAGCCCAGGGGGGCAGTGGCTTCCTGCTGCTGCTGGCTTTGAGGGGGATTCATGGCCCCTGTTGTCTCATTCAACCTGACCCCTGGCTTTGTACATGGGCCCTGAGTTAGACGACTCTGCCTGGCAACCCTCTTCAGATGCTGGTGGGTCCACCGTGGCCGTGGTCCTGCCTACTGCTGAGTGTGTGTCTGGAGGGAGGCAGGCCCCTCCTCCCCTGATGCCCCCTCCATCCCCGCTGATGGTGTGTCTGGGGGGAGACAGGCCCCTCCTCCCCTGACCCCCCAGTCCCCACTGATGGGGTGTCTGGGGGGAGACAGGCCCTTCCTCTCCTGACGCCCCCCTGTCCCCGCTGATGGGGTGTCTGCAGGGAGGCAGGCCCCTCCTCCCCTGACCCCCCGTCCCCACTGATGGGGTGTCTGCAGGGAGACAGGTCCCTCCTCTCCTGATGCTCCCCTGTCCCTGCTGATGGGGTGTCTGGGGGGAGACAGGCCCCTCCTCCCCTGACCCCCCTGTCCCTGCTGATGGCTGTCTGGAGGGAGGCAGTCCCCTTCTCCCCTGACACCCCCCTGTCCCCACTGATGGGGTGTCTGGAGGGAGACATGCCCCTTCTCCCGTGATGCCCCCCCGTCCCCGCTGATGGGGTGTCTGGAGGGAGGCAGGCCCCTCCTCCCCTGATGCTCTCCTGTCCCCACTGATGGGCTGTCTGGCCTTCATTCCTACCTCTTCTCCTCGATTTTGCCCCCAAAAAGGGCTCTGGCACATTTTAGGGGGTGGTGAGAATGTCACAGGAAGGAAAAGTCTTGGGGAATCGGCCCCTCTCCCAGCAGGCCTGGACTGTCCCAGAAGGCTGGCAGATGTTTATGGGGTGTTTGGGGCACATCAGCTCCCACTGTCTCACCTTGAGTCTGGGATCCAGGTAACACTGCTGATGGGGGCAGGGATGATGTCAGACCCGACCTCCCTGGGACTTAGTGGCACCAGGAATCTCCCTTTGGGCTTCCCCTGGGACCCGTGTCTGCCCCTGTCCCTCTGGGGTCGCTCCTGCCCGGCTCCCTGGCACCTGTGGGGCTGGGCTCTTTTCCATGGAAATTGTCTCTTCTCTGGCAAGTGAAGAGTCCGGGCCTGAGAGGGACAGGCCTTACTGGAGGCCATGCAGGGTGACTGTGGCCTCCCCAAGGCCCCTTCCTTGCTCACTCTGCCCACCCAGAGCTTTCCCTCTGGACACGCCCTCCAGCCCATGTCCTGTGAGCTCAGGATAAGGGCCTCACCTGGTAATTAACTGCTTCCATGTGTGGCTGACTGCCTCTGTCCCATCCTCCCTCTACCCCCAGCCCCAGCCCGCTAGGACCCTGGCCACTCCTGCACAAGAGGTTTTCTTATTTGTCTCTGTATTCAAGGTGCCAGCCTGGAACTTTCCGTCCTCAAATATTTACAGGTGTGTAGGTGTTTGCTGATCTGATTTGATATACAGCGATTTCTGTGAGGCAGTGGTTCTCACGTTGGTGACTCTGCATCCCTGGGGAATGTTTGGTGATGTCAGGAGGCATCTCTGCTTGTTCCAGCTCGGAGGTGCTGCTGGTCTGTAGTGTGCAGGCCAAGGAGGGGGCAGCACACAGGACTCCCACCACAGAATCCGCCGGCCCAGACATCAGCCACGCTGAGGGTGAGGCTGGTCTCAGGATGGCCTCGTGGCCACGGCTCACACACAGGGCTGTGACATTCCTAGAGCCCCACCCCGGACCACAGGTTGGGTTCTGAACTCAGCCCCAAACTGAGCCCTCACTGTGGTTAGTCTGAACTCTAACCCTGGTTACCTAACAAGTTCTGGTTATGGTCCCACCCTGAGTCCTAAGACCAGTCACACCCTGAGCCCTGGCCTGGGCGACTGACTGAGCCCTGATCCCGGCCACAGAATGAACCCTGACCGTGGTCACACACTGAGCCCTGATCCTGATTAGACTCAATCCCTGGCTCTGGCCACTGACTGAGCCCTGATCCTGGTCACATAATGAACCCTGACTGCGGTCACCCTCTGATTTTTGACCCTGGTCACAGGCTAATCCCTGTCCCCTGTTGTTCACACTTTGGCTGTACACTGAATGCAGTCCCGGAGCCTAAACGGAGCCTGGATTTTCCGGCAGTTCTCCTGTCTGGGAAGTTCTGCAATAAGGGGCATGGCTCCCCACAGACCCCCATGCAGTGGACAGGGGCTGAGAGGTTGATGTGAGTCATAAAACTCCAGTCTCCAGTTCAGATGGCTCTGCCTGAGTTAAACTCTTTCTCTATTGCAATTCCCCTGACTTGATAACTCGGCTCCGTTTGGGCAGGGGTTGAAATGAACCCACTGGGTGATGACACACTAGTATATTTTCTCCCTTCTCTTCCGCTCTTTCTGACTCTCCCAAGGGCCACAATGGGCTTGGTCCTTGAGAAGAGGCGCAAGGCTCCGTAGATGCAGCTGGGGGGGCCCCATGCATTTTGGGGATCAGGCCCCAAGATGCATGGGGGCTCCCTCCAGACAGGCCAATCCCCACTGCCCACCAAGTCCTGGGAGACCATGTGATCCCAGGTCCCTGAGGTGGTAGCAGGGTCACGCACCAGGGATGGAGCCAGCCTTCCTGGGGAGACTTTGCTGTCCCAGGTGACCCTGCTACGGGAGCTCCACTCCCATCCAGTGGCCCTAGGTCTAGTCCTGTCATGCATGTGGTATGCTCGGTGACTCAGTCTCCTCCTCTGTGAAACATCTGACTTTAGCAGGCCCAAATTCCCGCCCCACAGAATCATGTGTGGTAAAAACAGTGAGTGCGGCTTCCGTGTGACTCACCCTTGGCCTCCTTCCTCTGCTCTGCAGGTTGCCTCTTGGGACTCCAGATTTTCCTGTTCACTCTTGACCTTCCACTCACCTACCCCACCACCACGGGCCCAAAGCGGCTGGGTTCCCCAGCGATCTTGCCTTCCACCCAGTGCATGGGTGAGGCCGGGGCTAGGGCAGCCGAACCAGACCCTGGGGCTTTGGGAGCCAACTCACCTTGTGGGGAGTCCCACCACCACCTCCTGGGGCCCCACACAGTCCCATGCAGTAACACAGATCCCTGTGTGTAAATGTTTTTATTTCATGCAGCATTAATTTAAAAAATAAAGCTAGCATGTCACTTGCAAAGCCATGCTGGGGTCAGCTTGCAGCATCTTTCTTTGGAAAAACGTCCTTGCAGATCAGGAGGAAAACCCACTACAGCTCAGATCATGGGTTGGCGGGGGCCACTGAGTGCCAGGCTCAGATCACGGGGTGGCGGGGGCACTGAGTGCCAGGCTCAGATCACGAGGTGGCGGGGGCACTGAGTGCCAGGCTCAGATCACGGGGTGGCGGGGGCACTGAGTGCCAGGCTCAGATCACGGGGTGGCGGGGGCACTGAGTGCCAGGCTCAGATCACGGGGTGGCGGGGGCACTAAGTGCCAGGCTCAGATCACGGGGTGGCGGGGGCACTAAGTGCCAGGCTCAGATCACGGGGTGGCAGGGGGCACTGAGTGCCAGGCTCAGATCACGGGGTGGCAGGGGGCACTGAGTGCCAGGCTCAGATCAC
>NW_016107764.1:1471277-1473973 GCF_001604975.1 Cebus imitator | reverse complement strand
CTCATTTGGGTTCTGGAAACTAAGGCCATGACTTGCAGGCTGTGTGTGTGACATGTGACTGTGAGGGTTTGTATGTGCAAACTATGTGAGCATGGGTGTGTGCCCTGTGAGAGAGGATGCATGTCTGTGGCATGTGTGTAAATGTGAGTGTGGGTATGTGCACAGGTTGTGTGTTGTGTGAACAAAAGCATGTGTGTAAATGTGAGTGTGTGTTGAGGCCACCAAGTCCCGAGGCTGGGCAGGTTGGAACCCCTCAGAGCGGTTTCCCCCAAGCCCACCCAGGTGGGGTCCACAGGCCCTCCCCATTTCTAACTCCCCCAGGGCCCTGCGTTCCCAGAGGAGGTGCCTCTTCCTGGCTGTCACAAAGAGACCCTGCCATGGGAACCCTAGTCCGGTGGCCCTGGGTGCTAGCCCCACCATGTGCCTGGTGTGCTTGTGACCCCATTTCCTCTCCTGCGAAACACCTCTGACTCCAGCAGCTCCAAACTGCTGCCGCACAGAATCGTGCGCAATAAAAATGGTTGGTTTCATGCTACCAAGTTTTGGGGTGGTTAGTGATGCAGCAGTCGATAGCCAATATGAGGGTAAGGGCAGAAACGAAGACTTGAAAGGAAGCAAGACCACAGAGGTGTGGCTCCTTCCCTGTGTCTGTTGTCACATTTCTTTTTCTCTCTGCTTTTGCCTCATTGTCTTCCCACTAGCCTTCCTACCTCCCACAAGAAACCCTGGATGCCGCCTGCCCTCCTCTCTGTACCCATGGGCTCTGCATCCAGATGGAACCAACCAGGGATAAAAAATATTCGGAAAAAAAACCTGTGTCTGTACTGCAACTGTACAAACTTTTCTCTTGTCGCTATTCCCTAAACAATACGGTATAACAACTATTTACATAGCGCTTACATTGTATTACAAGCATTCTAGAGGTGATTTAAAGCATACAGGAAGATGTGCATCGGTTATTTGCAAATACTGAGCCATTTTATGGAAGGGATTTGAGCATCCAGGATTTTGGTATCCTTGAGAGGTGATGGAGCCGATCCTCTACGGATACGCAGGGATGGCTGTACATTGGACTCACCCTGATAAACCTAAGAATCTCCCCATCTTGAGAACCTTAGCTTCATTGCATTTGCGAAGTCCCTTCTGCCATCACAGGAGCTGGAGCTTAGGAAGTGGACATCCTTGGGGGCCATTATTCTGCCCACCACAGTCCACCCTCCAGTTTTCAAAGATTCACACAGGCCTCACGGGCCACATGCATGCACCCAACTCAAGGTCCTCCGCAGCCTCAACTCATTACCGCATCAACTCAGGTCCATATGCAAAGTCTCACCAGTTCAAAACTTTCAAGTCCCATCATCTGAATCATCTACGTTGGGTCTGGATGGGGCCCCAGCGAAGGAGGGAGTCAACCAGGCGGCTGAGCACCGGTCTCGGTGACCCGCTCCCGCCACGCGAACGCAGCACCGCCCTCCCCGCAGCGCAAACTGCAGCGGAAAGGCTGTCCTGGGCTGGGCGGCACGAACCCCAGTGCCTGAGGCTGCCCCAGGACTGCGGGAGCCCCAAGTCCTCAGCGCAGGGTTCACTCGTCATGAAAGGAACGTGAGCCTGCGGGCGCCCTGCGCCCATTCTACAGGTGGAGAGAGCAGCGCGGAGCCCTCTCCCTTCCCCTCCCACGCCTCCCTGCACCCTGGAACCCCTATTCCTCCCTTCCCCCTCGCCCCTCCCCTCCCCCTCGCCTCCTCGCCTCCGCCTCGCTTTCTCCCCTCCGCGCCGGGCCTCCTCCCTTCCCACGCCCTTCGTCTCCTTCGTCCAGCTCGGGGAAAGCCCGAGTCCCGCTCCCATACACCGATGAGTGCCGAGTCCTCCAGGCTGCCTAGAGCGTCCCGGAAGTAGCTGGGGGAAGGTGGCGAGGTGCGGACCGGAGGAGAACAAAGTGGCCGCCACTTCCGGCCGGCGGCGGCGGCTCGGGGTGCGCAGGGTGAGTGGGGTCCTGGCCTGAGGCGCCGGGCTGCCGGTCCTGGCCGGGGCGGTCCGGGTGGGTGCGGGCGCGGGCAGGCGCTCTCCAGTCTTCGTTGGGCGCGGGTGGCGCGGGCGGGAGCCGCAGTCTGGGCGGGCGGGCGCGTTGGGAGGGGCGGGGTGGGGCGGGGCTGGTCGCGAGGCCGCGGGGCCGGGCCGAGCCGCGGGCGGCAGCGCCCCCTCCCGGGAGCCGCGCTCGGAACCCGAAGCCCCGCGCTTCCCGCGCGACCCCCGCGGCCTGAGCGTGCGGCCCCAGAGCCGAACCCAGCCCTCGCCGCCGGGCCTGGCCTTGGCACCCCAGCCCGGAGCCTTCCTGCGCTTCCACTTCCAGAGAGGCTTGCTAACGAGGTCCGCTTGCCTCCTAAAAGACCAGACCCAGACTTTTCTTTTTACTCCATTTTTTATTTTTGTTCTTGTCCCAAACTGCGTCTCTGCCTGCTAACGGGGACCCTGGGGTAGAGACGCTTTCCAAGCGAGGCTCGCCAGCAGCCCAGGGTCCCCCCGCGAGGAGGGCTCCCGGCGGGACTTGCCGCCGGCTCCGGGTGCGCTCTGTGGGGCGCACGGCCCCAGGGTCTCTGCCCATCCTTCTCCCCTGCACGACCCCAAGCTCCCCTCTTCCCCCGGCCCCGACACAGACACAGGCAGACACATGCTCGCGCGCGCACGCACACACACAC
>NW_016107764.1:1459174-1470505 GCF_001604975.1 Cebus imitator | reverse complement strand
ACACACACACACAGAGTATGCCCGCGCAGACACACACACACACACAGACACACACACACAGTATGCCCGCGCACACACACACAGACACACACACACACACACACACACAAAGTATGCCCTCGCAGAGGTCGTTTCCTGCTCCCCGCCCCGCTGAGCTCCTCAGGGCCTCTCCTCACACAGGACGGGGCTTAGGCCTCCCATTTCTTGTCTGTCCCTTGGACACAGAATTCCATGTTTCATCCCGTGTTCACGTGGCCTCGGGGGTCAGTGCTTCCTCTGCAGTCGCAAGGGAAGAAAGCACCCCAATTTCTTTCGGCATGCCGTGTTAGCCTTTTGCTGAAGACGTTGTTTCATAAGGAATATCTGAATTTCATTTTTAAAGGAAGTGTTCAGTCTTGCAAGCGGGACGACACTGTGTTCAGCCCTTCCGTGTCACCCTGCCACACCTGCACACCAGGCTTGGAGACCGGTCCACAACGAGCCCGTTTCTGGTGCTGAGTCTCCTCCAGGAAGCTTTTCCCAGCGTCCCAGGCCCGATCAGTCCCTCACAGGCTACTGTGGGAGCCCATATCTTCCCCAGTTTTTCTACAGTGGCTTCATATTAAAAACCTTGAGGGTGGATGGTGGCCTTGCCTCCCTCCTGTTCCCCTTGGTGAGGTGCGCATGGCTCGCTGTGCCGTGCCAGGCCACACACACATTACACCGTAACCCTCAGCAAACAATGCGGGTTCCTTAAGGGCCCAGGTCACATTTTGCAGACCAGGAAGCCGACTCCGAAAGAGGACAGGACTCACCCTGAGTTGGCGGCTGACAAGCCTGGGGTTAGCCTTTGGAGCTTATACTGCATTTGAATGCACTCCTCATTCCTCTTGAGCTCTGGCCTCAAAGGACTGTGTTTCTGTGTGCCACGTGCAAGTAGGCCTTTGGCCACACACTCTGCATGGAGTTGGCAGAAGCAGCCATGGGAAGGACGTGGGATGGAGGCTGGAACTCCACGAGTCCATCCCCAAGTACTGCAGGCCTGCAGAGGAGTGAGGGAAGGGACACCCTAGGCCTGTCCCTAGGGTGTTGGGGCAAGCAGGTTTCAGCCCTCACCTCCCTCAGTAGCATCTTACTGGGTGAAGCGCATTGCTGGCCCTGACTCCTCAGGCTGCCTTGGCCTCACAGGGGTGCACCCACTGTGCCCTGCCAGTCTGCTCGGGTCTAGGGAGAGGTGTGGGATGTGGTGCAGAGTTTTAGGAGAAGATGGAATTGTCCAGCTGGAAGGGATGAGAATGACCCAGATCCTCTTTATACAGGAGGTGGGTGAGAAGATAGTTCAGAACTCTAACAGAAAGAAGTGATTGATTAGAGCCAGGATGTTTCTATGCCGTTCTTTATACTGGTCAAAGATGTGTATGAAACCTACAAGCACAGGTTTCATAGGGTACACGGCTGGCCCAGAAAGAACCCTTGCTCCCAGAGGGCCATCGGGTGTCCAGGCATTTGCTTCTGGCCTGGATTCATCATTTGTTCATAGAGCCTCTCAAATTAGCAAATACTGAAGAAGCCCCTGCTCTGGGCTGGCTCGCTCCCGTGTCCTCTGGGCATGCATGTGTGAGTGAGGGTGGGCGGCTGTGTGTGTGTGTCCAGCAGGCTCCGAGGCCCTGCCGTGGTTATGGGGCCAAGTGGATGGGCAGCGCCAGAGCCTGGGGTTTCTGAGACCAGCGGCTCAGTGTGGCTGCCTGGGGCAGGGTGCCCTGAGCTGAGCGTGAGGAGTTCCTCCTGGAAGAGGCCTGGAATGGTCACAGCTATTTGCTGCGGGTCCTCATAGATGCGTGTGAGCGTGTGCGGTGTGGGAGGTCGGGGCCTATTGAGAAGCTGGCTGCACCTCTTAGCCCTTGGAGGAGCTTGAGGCCTCCTGTTCTGGAGAAACTTCCAACGCCTCGTTTTCTAGAGGCAGTCTGGGGCTGTGTTGGCGAGAGGAGTTTGGAGGGCTGTTCCAGATGGGGTTTGAGGGCACGGTTTCAGAAGGGGTTTCTAAGATCTTCAGCTGGGAGGGTTGTGAAGATTCCTCCTCCCTGCCTCCCTCCACCCCCGCCTCTGCTCTTCCGGGAGGAATAAGGGATTTGAGAAGGTGGCTAGGCCAGGCAGCTCAGCAAGCAGTCACAGCAAGAAACTGAGTCTGGATGGGCGGGAGGTTTGTTCTTGGGTCAGCCCAGCATCTGACTTCCTGGCTTCTCTGATGGCCTCTGCCTGAGCGCTTCCCCAGGAGAGGCCAGGCTGCTCCTAGGAGAGCCACTTCTGGTTTCCAGCTCTAGCGAGTGGCTTCAGTTTGCTTGGTAGGAGTTGGGCGGACTCCAGCTGAGCAGCACACCCGGGGGCTGGGCAGGACTGGGCTGCTCCCGAGGCTGCCCTCTCCCCATGGTGCATGCTAACGCCTGCGTGGGGCCTCTCAATGGCACTTGAGTTTCAGCTGGAGCGTCCCGGTGAGGCTAGAGGTGTGAGGATGCCAGGGGCATCCCAGTGAGGCTAGATGCTTGAGGATGCCAGGGGCGTCCCGGGGAGGCTAGAGGCGTGAGGATGCCAGCGGGGTCCTGTGTGCGCCCATTGCATTCCTCTCTCTTCCCCTTCTGCTTTCCAGCCCCTGAAGTGCTGTGCCTGGAGAGACCATTGTGGACCCTGGAGAGGCCCCTGCTGTGTATGCCGTAAAACCTTGACCACCCCAAACCTGGTCAGCATTTGAGGGGAGCCGCTGCCACAGTACCTACAGAGAAGGCGGGGGTTCCAGCTGTGCGGAGCAGCAGAGGGACATCTGACAGGGTCACCTCCCCTGCAGAGAGAACTGGCAGCTGACCGTGCTGCTGGGAGCAAGGGCCTGGGTGTGTAGAGCCTGGAAGGCAAGGGACCCCTGAGGCAGCAGGTGGAGCGCGTGAAGTGGGGAACCCGGGAGGGACTGGGGCTGTGCTCAGGACCAGCAGAGCAGGCAGGCAGAGTGGAGAGGGAGAGACTGAGGCCCGGGAGGGGAACAGGAGGAGGGGGAAGGAGCGGCAGCAGTCCAGGCCAGGCGTGTGGCCTGTGAGCGCTGGAACCAGCCACCCCTCCCCATGGCCTCCAAGCCGGCTGCCGGGAAGAGCAGAGGGGAGAAGCGGAAGAGAGTGGTGCTGACGCTGAAGGAGAAGATTGACATCTGCACGCGCCTGGAGAAGGGCGAGAGCCGCAAGGCGCTGATGCAGGAGTACAACGTGGGCATGTCCACCCTCTACGACATCAGGGCCCACAAGGCGCAGCTGCTCCGCTTCTTTGCCAGCTCGGACTCCAACAAGGCGCTGGAGCAGCGGCGCACGCTGCACACGCCCAAGCTGGAGCACCTGGACCGCGTCCTGTACGAGTGGTTCCTGGGGAAGCGATCCGAGGGCGTTCCCGTGTCAGGCCCCATGCTCATCGAGAAGGCCAAGGACTTCTACGAGCAGATGCAGCTCACCGAGCCCTGCGTCTTCTCTGGAGGGTGGCTTTGGCGCTTTAAGGCCAGACACGGCATTAAAAAGCTAGATGCGTCCAGCGAAAAGCAGGCAGTCGACCACCAGGCAGCGGAGCAGTTCTGTGGGTTTTTCAGGAGCTTGGCTGCGGAGCACGGGCTGTCCCCCGAGCAGGTTTACAATGCTGACGAGACCGGCCTTTTCTGGCGGTGCCTGCCGAATCCCACTCCGGAAGGCGGGGCCAGGCCCGGCCTCAAGCAGAGCAAGGACCGGCTGACTGTGCTGATGTGTGCCAACGCCACAGGCTCCCACCGGCTCAAGCCCTTGGCCATCGGGAAGTGCAGCGGCCCCAGGGCCTTCAAAGGCATCCAGCACCTGCCCGCCGCCTATAAGGCCCAGGGGAATGCTTGGGTGGACAAGGAGATTTTTTCCGATTGGTTCCATCATATCTTCGTGCCGTCGGTGAGAGAGCACTTCCGAAGCATAGGTTTGCCGGAAGACAGCAAGGCCATTCTCTTGCTGGACAGCTCCCGGGCTCACCCGCAGGAGGCCGAGCTGGTGTCCAGTAACATTTTCACCATCTTTCTGCCTGCCAGTGTGGCCTCACTAGTGCAGCCCATGGAGCAGGGCATCCGGAGAGACTTCATGAGGAACTTCATTAACCCTCCAACCTCCCTGCAGGGCCCCCACGCCCGCTACACCGTGAACGACGCCATCTTCAGCGTAGCCTGTGCCTGGAACGCGGTGCCCGGCCACGTCTTCAGGCGGGCCTGGAGGAAGCTGTGGCCGTCGGTTGTGTTTGCCGAAGGCTCCTCGTCTGAGGAGGAGGTGGAGGCAGATTGCTTCCAGGCGAAGCCCCACAACAAGTCCTTTGCGCACATCCTGGAGCTGGTGAAGGAGGGCTCCTCCTGCCCCGGACAGCTTCACCAGCGCCAGGCTACCGGCTGGGGTGTAGTGGGGAGGGAGGCAGAAGGGGGACGGCTGCCTGCACCCACATCGCCAGCAGAGGCAGTGTGGAGTTCAGAAAAGACTCCAAAAACCAACCAGGATGGTGGAGGAGACGCCGGTGAGGGTGAGGAGGCCGCCTGGGAGCAGGCAGCCGTGGCCTTTGACGCAGTCCTGTGCTTTGCGGAGCGGCAGTCGTGCTTCAGCGCACAGGAAGTGGGGCAGCTGCGGGCGCTGCGCGCTGTGTTCCAGAGCCAGCAGCAGGTGAGGAGGCAGCATGGCACCCTCAGGGCTGTGGTCAAAGTCGAAGCCCTCCAGGAGGGCCCTGGCGGCTGTGGGGCCATGGCTTGCTCTCCCTTGCCCTGCTCATCCACAGCATATAACAACTGATGGCTTGTCTGCCTGGCCCTGGCCACTGGCCCTGTTTCGCCACGCACACTGGAGTGGCACGGTCCTGTGCCCCAACTCCACCCGAGGCAGAAGGGCGTGTGCAGACACTTAAGAGCCCTTCCAGGAGCAGTTGGCCCATGGGTGTGGCTCAGGTGCTCAGGACGGTCCGGGCCCGAGGTTCCTGTCAATACAGGTTTTATTTTATACTTGCCATGTCATCCGGAAGTGAGAAAATGTTTTGGACGGGTCCACCCTAGCCTAGAACAGGTCAGAGCCTCACCCTGGCGGGAAGGGGCCAGGCTGGGCCGGTCTGGCTTCCTGTTTGCTGGCTGACCATTGTAGTATCGGAGGGTGGAGATGTCTGTCCACTTGGAGAGAAGTTGCCCTCCAGGAGGCCATGGCCCCTGCCCGCCACCCCTGGACAGGTTGTGTATGTCCCAAGGCCCACCTCCTGCATCTCAGAAGGCTCTCTCCCCTGGGCTGGCGGCCATGCCTTTGCTGGGTGGACCCCGAGTGCTGTGTCTGAGGGCAGATGGCCAAGAGCTGGGACTCAATTCTTGGCCTGCTGGTGGCTGAACAGGCCGCATGTCTCACTTCAGTCATGGCCTCAGGCAGCAGAATGACTCTGGAACGATCCTCTGTTATGCACAGATCTGGCCCCAAGATGTGGGGGGCCCCACGGAGAGTTGACATGGTGGAGTTCCCTCCCGGGAAGAAAGTAGGAACGGCTGAGCAGGCCCTGCTCATCACCCAGATAGAGGACATGGACCCTGCGTGGTATTTTGGCATTTTGGCGCAGAGTCCGATGTACCATATTGCCCAGAATTTCACTTATGGCCTTTACATGAATCCGTCTTCATCAGACATTCAGAGATTAGTCTTAGGGTTGCACACAAGTCATTGAAAACCATGCAACTGGCTGCTTAGATTCCCAGCAGTATTTGTGCTGGTATCCCCAGCTGTTAACCACGTTAGTAATACTTTTGGGGAGGACTTGTCTGTCCTGGTAGTTTCACAGAGGCGGTTGTGAGAGGATGTGGTTATTTTCTCCATGTCTGTAGGTGCTTTGCAGAATCTCCATTTCAGGGGCAACACTCACTGCCTGCAGCAGAGATTCCAGAACACCCTGTGTCCACAGGGATAAGCCTTGTCTCTGAGAGACCATGAAATAAGTGTATTCTTTTTTTTTCTTTTTTTGAGGCAGGGTCTCACTGTGTCGACCAGGCTGGAGTGAAGTGGTGTGATCACAGCTCTTGGCAGCCTTGAGCTCCCTGGCTTGAGTGTTCCTCCCGCCCCAGCCTCCTGAGTAGCTGGGACTAGGGGCGTGCACCACCATGCCTGCCTTTTTATGTTTTTGTAGAGACGGTCTCACTATGTTGCCCATTCTGGTCTTGAACTCTTGGCCTCAAGTGATCCTCCTGCCTCGGCCTCCCAAAGTGCTAAGGTTACAGACGTGAGCCACAGCACTTGGCCTAAATAGGTTTTTCTTGCTACATTATTTTCAGTGCTTTGCCCTTGAATTCGCTTTCCTTCTTGAATTCGTATCATTTGGCAAAGTCAGCATGTAGTTTGCGGTCCAGCGTCTGCTGCTGATTCCACTGACACCTTTGCTCTCATGAGGAAGAGGACTGGGCTCGCTGCGGTTTTTCGTATTTTCATGTCTGCAGACATGGACAAAAGTCCTTGCTGACAGAGCCCTGCCTGTGTCCTGGAAGTGTGTGTTTCTTGCTTTGAACGCCTGTGTGAAGTTATAAAAGCAAGCAGTTTTTAAAGATCTTGGTGCCGAGTGACAGGCCCAGTGGTTCCCAGCTGAGCCCCAGCTCCCAGCCCCACATGCTTGCTCCTTTGCCCGTGTGTACCACGTGTGGACTCAGCTGCAGCCTCCACTTCCACACATGGACCCTCAGACCTTGCACATTTGTTTCCCTTTCAGGGCAGTGATGATGACATGAAATGAGGTGGGGTCCTTCCTGTTTAGAGATGAGACGGGGCAGGGAGGGCAGGTGTGAAATTGCTGAGGGCAGAGCCAGACCCAGGGCTGCCTGTTGAGTCCAGCAGGGACCTGCTCCTGGTGACCAGCCTCATGTTCTCCACTGCTCGTTCCCTGCCATTCACCAGCTGCGTGACCTTGAGCAGTGCCCTCCGGTGTGAACAGAGGTGAAAACACTCCTTTGCCAACCTTTTTAGGACCCAGTCATGTGTGAGGCCTTGAACCTCATTTCAGTTCTGTGGTGGTCGTGAGCCTCTGAATCTGCGTGGCCCCTGCTGGGTCCTGGTCTCAAAGGCAGCATGATGGCCTCCCTGCTGCGGCCTTACACCCAGCGGGTAGATCCTGGGAGGCCCAGTGGCCATGGCTGGGCCCTCTCTTGGAGAGCCTGATAGCACAGCCTTCTCCACACCCAGGCTGGCTGGGAAGCGAGAGACCAGGTGCTCGAAGGCCCTCTGTGTCTGCGGGTGGTCCCGTCCCACACAGGCCAGGATCGTTGGGCCTCCCTAGCAGCCAAAGGAACTGAAGTCCAGACCATGGAGTGTGTTGCCCAGTGTCAGAGCCTGGTCTGCTCTTGGGTCAGGCTTCCTGCACTGATCCCAAGTCACCCTGAGCCAGGGTATGTCCCTGGGCCCATTTCCTCTCTCGAGATCTTGGGCTTCCTATTTCACATGTGTGTGCAAGGAAGACCTGTCCTCTAGGCCATGAGGCTTGGTGGGAGGAGCTGCCAGGCAGGAGCCAGGACTTGGCACCTGGCCAGCCTCTGTTTCATTGCGTCTTGATGGGCTGTCAGTTCTGTAGAGAAGAAATATACTAGGAATCCTGTTCTTTCTCCCGCATTCTCGCTGGCAGAGGGAAGTGGCTGCACCCCCACAGCGTGGACATTCTGACGCTCCTCCACAAAGCAGCAAAGTTCTGTTGTTTCAGGAAACTGCTCCTTGAGGATGTGGTAGTGACCTCACCAGAGGAGTTGGCAAGTCCTAAGTCCTGCCCAGAGGCTTCTACAGAGACACAATGTTGGAGAACTTCTGCCACAGGGCAGTGTGGGTAAGACCCCTCTGTCCCCACCAGTGTGGCTGCTCTCTCCATGACCATGGTGTTCAGGACTGCATGTTTGTGTCCCCCCCAAAGTTTATGTGTTGAAACCTTGACCCCCAACAGGGTGTTGGAGGTGGGACCTTTGGAAGGTGATTACACTTAGCTGAGGTCATGAGGGGAATCCCCCCCAATGAGATTAAGTCCTTATAAGAAAGGAAGGAACTAGAACGAGCTCACTTTCTGCTGTGTGAGAACACAAGAAAACAGCCATCTTCAAGCCAGGCTTGGTAGCTCATGCCTGTAATCCCAGCACTTTGGGAGGCCAAGGCATTAGGATTGCTTGAGCCAAGAGTTTGAGACCAGCCTAAGCAACATGATAAGACCTTATCACTTTAAAAAAAAAAAATAGAAAACTGCCATCTGCAAATCAGAGAGAGCCTTTAGCAGACACCAGACTGCCAGTGCCTTTGATACTGGACCTCCAGTCCCCAGACCTGTAAGAAATTAGTTTCTGTTGTTTAAGCCACCTAGCCTGTGGTATTTCGTTATAGCAGTCCACATTGAGACAGGCAGTCAGGGGAGAGCAGAGGCTCCAGCCTGCTTCTGGTCTAGGCAGTTCTGCCATTGCCCCCCACTCCCCAGTGCCATTCATGGGCCAGGCCGCTGGAGGACTTGGCATGAGTAAAGCATGCCTCTGTCATTAAGGTTCACCTGGTCTCAAAGTGGAAGCAAACCCACACCGCCCAGCTTGACCCAGACAGAGGCGATAAATACAGAGCATTTCATGGCCAGGGCCTGGGTCCTGGGGGAGTCCCACCCTACCCTAACCAGTGCCAGTAACAGAGGGACCCTGGAGTTGTGTACACAAGATAGCAGCCTAGTTCTTGCCCACATACTAGCCAAGAAGGGAAATCAGGGCCGGTGAATCAGCTCGACTGTCTGGCAGAGCCAGGCTCCTGCCATGATCTAGTTTGAACATTTGTCCTTTCTAATCTTATATGGAAATTTGATCCCCAGTGTTGAAGGTGGGGCCTGGCAGGAGACGTTTCTGTTACTGGGGTGGATCCTTCCTTTATGAGTAGCTTGGTCACATCTTTTGTGGTAACAAGTGAGTTCTCACTTGGTTAGTTTCTATGTGAACTGTTTGTTAAAAAGAGCCTGGTACCTCCCTCCCTTCTTCCTCCTCCTCTTACCATGTGATGCTGCTCCCTTTGCCTTCCATCATGAGTGGAAGCTCCCTGAAGCCCTCACCAGAAGCAAATGCTGGCACCATGCTTCTACAGCCTGCAGAACTGTGAGCCAAATAAACCTCTTTCTTTATAGATTACCCAGCCTCAGGTATTCTTTTATACCAAGACATGCCATGTGTATCTCATGATGGGAGCCGCAGGGTTGAAGGTGTTGCGAGACAGCTGCTCTGATCCCCACCACTGTGTCTGCCTCCAGAAAGCACAACACTTCCTTGGTATGCACACACCACTTCTGCTCCTGTCCATTCGGCCAGGTCCCAGTCATGTGAGTACAACTAGCTACAAGGGGGTCTGGGTAGCATGGTTGTAGAGGATGAGTGAGCGAGTATAGGACTCATCTAGCAGTGAAAGTTGGCCCAGGCCTTGTGCCTCCATGCCCTTGCCAGCAATTATGTCTGAGCCCCCCGCTCATCCCTGTAAGAAGAGAGCAGGGGTTCCAGCCTGCTTCAGGTCCAGGCAGCTCTGTAGGCCTCGAGGATGTGGCAGTGACCGCACCAGAGGAGTTGGCAATTCCTAATTCCTGCCCAGAGGCTTCTACAGAGTCGGTGTTGGAGAACTGCCTCATGGCAGTGCTGGACAGAGGGCAGACTTAGGAGGCAAGCTCAGGGTGTGAGGGATGGAAGCAGGCAACAACACTTAGTGGGCCTTACGTGTAGAATAGGGATTCTATGCTGAGAGGCGAGCCCAGGAAGCCTGGGGTTACTGATCCCCCCACCACCAAACACTCAGTTCCCAAAGTTAGGGGGAGATACAACACTTGTCCCCACCCCAAATACCAGAGCCACTGGAGACACAGGTTGTAGAACAGAGAGCTCTCAATTCCTCTCACAGTAACTGACTTCATTTGTACTTGCTTCATTTGTAACAGTGTGAAGTTCAAGCCTAAGGGTTCCCTCAACAACACTGGAAGTGGTGGAGAAAGGCAACGTGGTAGATCAATCGATTTATTGGAGATATATGCCAGAAATATAGTCTGGCTAGGGGCCGTACAAGTACTCAAATACTAACTTCAGGAACTATCGCTTCAAAGGAGTCCAAAATTGATTGGATTAACCTGTGAAGCAATTTATGTCCAGAGCACTATTCAAAGCAGTAGAGCAATCAGCTGATAATTAATGAAGCCTAACATCTGGGTGTGGTCAGGGAAGACAACAAAGAACTTTGCAACACTTTGAGACCACTGTTAGCCAGGGTGACTGAGGGCATAACTGAGGCTGTGCTTGAGGGGAAAACCTGAGAGGCAGGCAGAGGCCTGGGGTGTGGGGTGGGGAATAGGAGCCATTAAAATAGTCTAGCTGGTCACTAAGCAAAGAAAGCAGGAAAATAGTCTGAGCTCGGGTTGGCTAGTACCAGAATTGCTACAATATGTTAGCTAAGAATGTCCACTCTTCAACAGATAATTATGAGGCATGCAAAGAAACAGGGAAGTATTGCATATACACTGGGGAAGAAGGCAGGTAATAGAAACTGCCTATGTAGAGTAAGATGCTGGATTTAAAAGAAAAAGACTTCGAAGTGGCTGTTATAAATACATTTTAAGAACTAAAGGATATCATGACTAAACAACTAAAGGGGGCAGAACTAAAGGAATGAGCCATTATTGTCTCAAATAGAGATTAAGAAGGTAGAAATTGTATATTTTGTATTAAAAAAAAAAAAAAAAACGGCTGGGCGCAGTGACTCACAACTGTAATCCCAGCGCTTTGGGAGGCCGAGTGAGGGAGATCATCTGAGCCCAGGAGTTTGAGACCAGCCTGGGTAACATAGTGCGAACTTGTCTTTATAATTTTTTTTGCAACCAGGTGTGGTGGCACACACCTATAGTCCTAGCTACTCAGGAGGCTGAGGTGTTGGATTGCCTGAGCCTGGGAGGTCAAAGCTGCAGTGAGCTGTGATTGTGCCACTGCACTTCAGCCTGGGTGACAGAGCAAGACCCTGTCTCACAAAGAATCAGATGAAAATTGTGGAGTTGAAAAGTACAATGACTGAAATGAAAAATTCACTAGGCAGGCCAGGCGCGGTGGCTCAAGCCTGTAATCCCAGCACTTTGGGAGGCTGAGGCGGGTGGATCATGAGGTCAAGAGATCGATACCATCCTGGTCAACATGGTGAAACCCTGTCTCTACTAAAAATACAAAAAACATTAGCTGGGCATGGTGGCGCGTGCCTGTAATCCCAGCTACTCAGGAGGCTGAGGCAGGAGAATTGCCTGAACCCAGGAGACGGAGGTTGCGGCAACTCGAGATCACGCCATTGCACTCCA
>NW_016107764.1:1455659-1457969 GCF_001604975.1 Cebus imitator | reverse complement strand
TAATGCATTTGTCAATAATACCGCAAAGGAGATGGGTGGAAGAAAAATTATCTGGCTAGGAAGTGAGTCCAGGTAGTAACTCAAATTCACAGAACCGATAACCAGAAACAATAAAAAAGTTAATGCAGCAGAAGCTATAAATATGTACTTGCCCTCCTTTATCTCCCCATTTCTTTAAAGAGCATCACATTGCATAATAATGACAACATGCTGCTGGGTTTTAACCTGTAGAGATGTGGTGTGTGTAACAGTAATACCACAGAAGGGGAAAGGGGACAGAGCTGCACAGGAGCTGCATTTCTGTCTCTCCATGGAACTGGTGCCAATCCAAAGTGGATTCTGATAAAATGTAAATGGTGATCCCTAGAACAACCACTAAAGAAATAATTCAAAAAATAGAGTGAAAAAATCATTAAAGAAATAAAAATGCTACATTGGGAAATAGCCAGTGTAAAAGAAAGCAGCAAAGAAGGAAGAGAGGACCCAAGGTGACAGGAGGCAGAACTCACTTAGTGTGGCCCATGCTGTCCACACCCTGGTGGCAGTTACTCATCTGGTCTTCCTGACGCCTGGCTGAGTCACTAGTGCCATCCCGTTGTACAGATGAGTGGTTGAGGCTGTCATCTGAGGCTCCATCTGGAGCGGCAGGGATGGTCAGGGACACAGAGTTTGGAGTCTGGAGCCATTTTACTCCACAGCCCAGGATCTCACTGCAGTGCTTCCCCTGCCTGTTGCCTGTGATTCCCCACTTTTCTTGGCTTCCAGCGGCCTCTGCCTTAGCTGTGTCTGCCAGCCTTCTGCTGTGCTGAGCTGGATGTGCCAGGGGTACCTCTGTGTCCTGCTTTCCCTGGGTAGACCTGATGGTACCTGCTGTCCTGGAACAATTGCTAACAACACCCCGTTCACTCTCAAGAGTGAATTGTGTGGGGCCACGCTGTGGGGCCCAACCTTCACACAGTGCCTCACACATGGTGTCTATGGGGTGTCAGCTCTTCAGGGGCCCCAGGCCAGTAATCACAGCAGAGGTCACCATCAGAGGACGTTGAATGGTGCAAGCCACCTCTGAAGTCAGTGCTGGCCCCCAGAGTCTCTGTGTGGATGGTAACCTGAAGCAGCCCTTGCTGGGGAAGGACCCATCTCAGGGGCAGACTGAGTCAATGTTCATCTTACCTATGTTGATTGATGTCTCATATTTCCCTAAAATGAAGAAAACCAAACTGTGCCCTGATCACCAACTGGGCACATGTCATCAGGACCTCCAGAGCCATGTCACGGGCCTGTGTCCTCAACTATGGCAAAACAAACTTTCTAACTTAACTGAGACCTGCCTTGGATCACCTTTTGGTAATCCAGAAGGGATTCTGAGTGGAGGTGCCACTGACCTTTGAAAAAATCTCCTTTTGGTGCTTGGTACCAGCTTGAGCTACCTTTATGACTTAAACCAATAGGACAATTTAGTGAGGCTTGGAAGCACCCCCTCCAGAGAATCCCTGATCTGCCAAAATTTGGTTGAGATTTAACGTTTATCGTGCTGCTCAACTGCCTTTTCTTTGTGGCAGTGGTGTGGGGAGTTGTTCTTGCTTCCAGCACAAGGCAGGCAAGTTTTTTATGCTTCCATGACTATGGAAGGCAGGTAACTCCTTTATGGAGTTTGAGCTCACTTTCAACAGGGAAGATGAGGGTTTTTTTTCCTGCTTCTGGGATGGTGGAGAGCAGTCGTCAGCCTGAGACCCATCCCTACGTAAGTGACTGAATTGGGGTTTGTCCTGGCTAAAGTTAAAATTAACATCCAACTGGTCTTGATATCTCCTTCCCATTGGAGCACTCAGTTAACGCTGTAAGTTGTGCAGCAGTTTGTTTTGTTTTGCTGGTTTTTTTTGTTGTTGTTTCTACTTTTGTTGTTTCAGTCTTTTCCCCATTGGGTTTGACCAACTCTATCTGACTTGATTAAATTTGAAGGAAAGTTTCAAATTATGGGGAACAAGTCCTCTGAAGTGGCTAAATTCCCACCAAAAAATAATAAATAAGTAAGATTTTTGATCTTCACTACTTAAGGGGCTTTATTTACATAACAAGGCCACCCTCTTGCCAGCCAGGCCAAACTGAAAGCACTGGCTGTTACCCCATGCTGCCGTTCAATAGCCAAGGTTTTGCCTTCTATTTATTCCAGCATGAAAGCTGGGTTTGTTTCCTAAATCAAGTCCTTTGAGGTTTGATACTTCTGAAATAGTAGAAATTCGTCCTAGCTGAAATATGGTAATGAGATTTAAAAACATTGTTTTAAAAGGAGCTCAATTCCCCTAAGGCATT
>NW_016107764.1:1450028-1455459 GCF_001604975.1 Cebus imitator | reverse complement strand
AGGAAAGGTTTTTTCTTTTCAGTTGATTGAATTATATTTTCTTCATTTGCTTCTGCTGTCTCTTCTTTCTCTTGCACCCTCTGCTCCATGGGGGATCTAAAATAGTTTATAATAGCCGGCAGTTCCTTAAAGAAAATGGAGAAGGTACTAGACTCCCTTTGGGGGAGAAACCTCTGTTTTTCTTTATGGAACCCCAAGAATGTAAACAGACATGTTTGTCTCAGCTCTTGAACTACTTAGTTTTGTATTGTGTACCTAATTTTTCATTAAAATAGTTATTGCAACAGAGACTACCTTTGGTTTTTAAGGAAGAGTGTAGTTTAGACACTTAGAAATGTCTTTGTATTAGTCCATTTTCACACTGCTGGTAAAGACATACCTGAGACTGGGCAATTGACAAAAGAAAGATGCTTAATGGACTTTCAGTTTCACATCACTGGGGAGCCCTAATGATCATTGTGGAAGGCAAGGAGGAGCAAGTCACATCTTACATGGATGGCAGCAGGCAAAGAGAGAGAGCTTGGGCAGGGAAACTCCCATTTTTAAAACCATCAGATCTGAGACTTATTCACTACCATGAAAACAGCACAAGAAAGACACTCTGTGATTCAATTACCTCCTACTGGGTTCCTCCAATTTCATGTGGGAATTGTGGGTGTTACAATTCAAGATGAGATTTTGATGGGGACACAGAGCCAAACCTTATCATTCCACACCTTGCCCCTCCCAACTCTCATGTCCTCACATTTCAAAACCAATCGTGCCTTCCCAATAGTCTCCCAAAGTCTTAATTCATTTGAGCATTAACTCAAAAGTCCACAGCCCAAAGTCTCATCAGAGACAAAGCAAGTCCCTTCTGCCTATGAGCCTGTGAAATCAAAAGCAAGTTAGTTATTTCCTAGATACAGTGGGGGTACATGCATTGGATAAATACAGCCATTTCAAATGTGAGAAATTGGCCAAAATACAGAGGCTACAAGCCCCATCCAAGTCTGAAATCCAGCCAGGCAGTCAAATGTTAAAGCTCTAAAATGATCTCCTTTGACTCCATGTTTCACATCCAGGTCATACTGATGCAAAAGGTGGGTTCCCATGGTATTGGCAGCTCCACCCTGTGGTTTTGGGGGGCACAGTCTTCCTCCTAGCTGCTTTCACAGGCTGGTATTGAGTGTGACTTTCCCAGGTGCACAGCACAAACTATTAGTGGATCTACCATTCTGCGGTCTAGAGGTCAGTGGCCATCTTCTCACAACTGCACTAGGCAGCACCCCAGTGGGTACTCAGTGTGGGGACTCCCACCCCACATTTTCCTTCATGCTGCCCTAGCAGAGGTTCTCCATGAGGGCTTCTCCCCTGCAGCAAACTTTTTCCTGGACATCCAGTCATTTCCATACATCCTCAGAAACCTAGGCAGAGTTTCCTAAACTTCAATTCTGGACTTCTGTGCACTCACAGGCTCAACAGCATGTGGAAGTTACCAAGGCTTGGGGTTTGCACCCTCTGAAACAATTTACAAAAGAAGTTTAATGGACTTACAGTTCCATGTAGCTGGGGGGGGCCTCACAATCATGGCAGAAGGCAAGTAGGAGCAAGTCATGTCTTACATGGATGGCAGCAGGCGAAGAGAATGATCACTTGTGTGGAGAACTCCATAAAACCATCAGGTCTTGTGAGACTTATTTATTATCATGAGACTAGCATGGGAAAGACTTGCCCTCATGATTCAGGTACCTTCCACTGGGTCCCTCCCACAACAAATGGAAATTCAAGATGAGATTTGGGTGGGGACACAGCCCCTCACAAATCTCATGTCCTCACATTTCAAAACCAATCATGCCTTCCCAACAGTCTCCCAGAATCTTAATTCATTGAGCATTAACTCGAAAGTCCACAGTCCAAAAAGTCCACTCATCTGAGATAAGGCAAGTCCCTTCCACCTATGAGTCTGTAAAACTGAAATCAAGTTAGTTACTCCCTGGATACAATGGGGTGCAGGCATTGGGTAAATGCAGTCATTTCAAATGGGAGAAATTAGCCAAAACAAAGGGGCCACAGGCCTTGTGCAAATCTGAAATCCAGCGGGACACTCAAATCTTGAAACTCCAAAATCATCTCCTTTCACTCTGTGTCTCACATCCAGATCATGCTGGTGCAAGAGGTGAGTTCCCATGTTCTTGGGCAACTCCACCTCTGTGGCATTGCAGGGTACAGCCTCCCTCCTGGCTGTGCTCATGGGCTGGCATTAAGTGTCTGTGGCTTTTCTAGGTGCATGGTGCAAGCTGTCAGTGTATCTACCATTCTGGGGTCTGGAGGATGGTGGCCCTTTTATCATAGGTCTACTAGGTGGTGCCCAAGTAGGGACTCTGTGTGGGGTCTCAGACCCCACATTTCCCTTCTGTATTGCTCTAGCAGAGGTTCTCCATGAGGGCTCTGTCCCTGCAGTAAACTTCTGCCTGGCCATCCAGGCATTTCCATACATCTGAAATGTAGGTGGAGGTTCCCAAACTTCAATTCTTGACTTCTGTGCACTCGCAGGCCCAATGCCATATGGAAGTTGCCAAGGTTTGGGGCTTGCACCCTCTGAAGCTTTGGCCTGAGCTCTATTTTGGCCCCTCTCAGCCATAGCTGGAGTGGCTGAGATGCAGGGCATCAAGTCCCTAGGCTGTACACAGCATGGCGACCCTGGACCTTGCCCATGAAACCACTTTTTCCTCCTAGGCCTCTGGGCCTGTGATGGGAGTGGCTGCTGTGAAGACCTCTGACACACCCTGGAGACATTTTCCCCATTGTCTTGGGGATTAACATTTGGCTCCTTGTTACTTATGCATATTTCTGCTGCTGGCTTGAATTTTTTCCTCAGAAAATGGGATTTTATTTTCTATCACATTGTTAGGTTGCACATTTTCCAAGCTTTTTTGCTCTCCTTCCCTTACCAAAATGAATGCCTTTAGCAGCACCCAAGTCACATCATTGATGCTTTGCTGGTTAGAAATTTCTTCTGCCAGATACCCTAAATCATCTCTCTGTAGTTCAAAGTTCCACACATCTCTAGGGCAGGGGCAAAATGCCACCAGTCTCTTTGCTAAAACATAACAAGAGTCACTTTTGCTCCATTTCCCAACAAGCTCCTCATTTTCATCTGAGACCACCTCAGTCTGAACCTTATTGTCCATATTACTATCGGCATTTTGGGCAAAGCCATTCAGCAAGTGTCTAGGAAGTTCCAAACTTTCCCATGTTTTCCTGTCTTCTTGCCCGCAAAACTGTTCCAACCCCTGCCTTTTACCCAGTTCCAAAATCACTTCCACATTTTCAGGTATCTTTTCATAAGTGCACCACTCTACTGGTACCAATTTACTGTGTTAGTCCATTTTCACACTGCTGATGAAGACATACCCAAGACTGCGCAATTTACAAATGAAAGAGGTTTAATAGACTTTCGGCTCCCCATGGCTGGGGAGGCCTCACAATCATGGTGGGAGGCCAGGAGAGGCAAATCATGTGTTACATGGATGGCATCAAAGAGGGAGAGTTTGTGCAGGGAAACTCTCATTTTTAAAACCCTCAAATCTCATGAGATTTATTCACCATCATAAGAACAGCATGGGAAAGACCCACCCCAAGATTTAATTACCTCCCACCAGGTTCCTCCCACAACATGTGGGAATTGTGGGGGTAGCAATTCAAGATGAGATTTGGGTGAGGACATAGCCAAACCATATCAGTCTTCATTAAAAAAAAATTCTTTAAGTGCCCTGTAAAAGCATCACGTAGTCTAGTCTCATAATAATTCTCCCATGTGGAGACCCAGGATTCAGTGTGGGCTCTGTCCAAAGTTCAGAGATCCAGTTAAGAATATAGGTAGTCTTTAAACAAAAGTTGTCTCCTTATACAATCCTATGATAGATTTCTATACATTTTATGTTTGATTTGGCATGCATCTTCAGTCTCCCCCTAGCACCACCAGACTTTTTCTCTCTCTACCTTGAGATGTAAAGTTTTCTATCTGATTTTTCATCTAAGAGTCATTTGCTTCAATATGCAGATTTAGGGCTATTTAGTTGACAATAGCCAGGGCAATAAAACAGGTTATCAAGAGTTTACAAGTCTAAGCTGGGGAGAAAAAGGAAGTCTTAGGAACCTACAAGATGTACATCTATTGGTATGCCTAATATGACTACTCATTTGTTGTATACACAACATTTCACTACTGAAAATATATAAAAGAGCTCTGCTTAATTGGCTTAAGAAAATAAAAGCACTTGAATCAAATACTATGTCAGGAAAAAAGAAAATACTAATCAAATGCTTTTTGAAGTTTATGTAACTTAGGTAAAATCTTTAACAAATAAGCTAGCTCTAAAATTATTGGTAAAGTAATATTAGCAATGTCTTGAGAACTGCCAGCATACATTTTTATTTGCATTTATTAAGCAATTTCATAGTTCTTCCTGCCAAATACTATAAGGTGTCAAAATTTGGCATAGAGGTTACAGAACTATAAGCCAAGCCCAAAACGATGATTTTTGCTTGTGTAATTTTTAATAAGACATTGATATTGATTTAATAAAAAATAGCTGCATCTTGAATTTAGTAAGATTACCATAACTTCTAATCTTGTGGTTTAGGTGGTTTAGTCCATAGCCAGTAGGGTTTGTTAACATCTTTGTTTCAAAGCTAAATGATAAACTAAGTTCCTCCTAAGTTAGTTTGACCTACACCCAGGAATGAAAAAGGACAGCTTGGAGGTTTAAGGCAAGATGGAGTCAGGTTAAATCTTTTCCACTGTGTTAGTGATAATTTTGCAGTGGCAGTTCTATAATTTTAAATAATGACTGTTGTAGTTTTCATAGATAATTGAGGTGAACAATTAAAATAATTAGGTAAATGTAATGGGATAAATAATTGTAGGCAAATTCATCTAAAGTGAAATTAAATAGTAGATATTTCATTATTTGTGTATTTTCCAATAAAAATATATTTATAGGAAAACAATCTTTCTAAAAAAAAAGCGTGTCTTTTTAAAAAAAGGGGAGCAATCTTTGTCTCATTCAAAGCTTATTTAAAGATCATGTATAAAACAAGGTAAAAGAAACCAAAAGACAAGAGATGTAAAGAAAGTTATAAAAATAAAAAGGTTTTTATTTGGTAAGAAGCCTTAAAGAGAAATAATTTTATATGAGAAAGAGTCCCGTATGGTCAATTTAGTCCTATAGTAAAATGACTACTGGTTAAAAAAGAGGGTTATTCAGATCAAACCCGAAAGTCCAAGCATGTCATGAATGGTCCGTGTAAATCACAATAAGGATGTATTTTTAAAAATTTTTTTAAAAATTGCATTTTAGGTTTTGGGGTACATGTGAAGGACATGCAAGATTGTTGCATAGGTACACACATGGCAGTGTGATTTGCTGCCTTCCTCCCCATCACC
>NW_016107764.1:1440279-1448368 GCF_001604975.1 Cebus imitator | reverse complement strand
TGAAGTTGCTTAACAGTTTCAGGAGATTTGGGGCTGAGACGATGGGGTCTTCTAGATATACAATCATGTCGTCTGCAAATAGAGACAATTTGACTTCCTCCTTTCCTATTTGAATACCTTTATTTCTTTTTCTTGCCTGATTGTTCTGGCTAAGGATGTATTTTTATAAAAACCAAAAACTTTATGTGATCAAGTTGTCATATTATTAAGTTTTGCATTGCCTAGGAAAAAAACTGAGATTAAATTTTTTAAAAATTGAAGTTATTACATCCATGTAGCTCCGTATGCACATTTAAAGTACTCGTGACATTGAGTTACAGGGCTTTGACTCCTGGGTCTGAAAACGACACCAAGTTCTGCTAAATTTTAAACACTGACAGCAATTAAGGCCCCTGTTTAGGCCCAATAAAAGATGCCATTCAAAATAAACTACATTTCTGAGACACATTGCCAGAAATTAAAGCTATTCAACTCCTCAGGGCCCAGGGACTATAACGAAGAGGTACAAATCCATGGCTGTACTCAGAGGAAAACTCTGTCTCAAAACAAAAAGGCTATGTAAAAAATAATTATTCTTGCTGCACTGAATACAAATAATTAGGCCAAGTATAATAAAGCAAAACAGTCCTACCATGATTTGTGCTTAGTAAAAATGGGAAACTGGAGAAAGAAAAATGACATTTCAAAACCTATAGTACATCTTTTATTAGATTCTAGTCTTGCCTAATGTTTTAAAATTTTTATTATTCTCTAAAGTTTTGACTGAATTCTAATTTTTCTTGGCTACAAGTTTTCAAGATAATGTTTTCAATTTTTTTCCTTCTTTTCCCCTCATTTTTCTTGATTTGGAGTCACTGAAAACTAAGCTGTGCTTTCATAAAGTCCTGCAAACTAAAGCCAGGCAACTTAAACTTCAGAAGGAAATAACAGCAACCTATTTACATCCAGAAGCCACTTTCATACCTGCCTACTGATGTATGGACTGCAAAGTAATGTGACCTATATCCATTTTTCCCAGATTGTTCTTTAGTTTGCTGTTTTTCTCCCTTCCTCCCCCTATTTTATTTTCATTGGGCATGAGACTTCACAACCCTCTAAAAGTGAGCTTTTCTAATAACTCCGGACCTTACTGTACAGGAACAAACTATCTTAGCCATGAGAGACTGGACAAAACCTGAGACCAGAGACCCATTTTCTTCTAAAATGCTTTCTCCAAAAGATTTTTTAAAAGAAAAGGGGAAAATGTGAAAGGATAATACCTTTGGGCCCCAAAATCATTAAGCTAAAGGGAGAAGTCAAGCTAGGAACTGTTGAGGGCAAACCTGCATCCCATTCTATTCTAAGTCTTCCCTCTGCTCACTGAGATAGATGCATATTTGATTGCCTCCTTTGGAAAGGCTAATCAGCAACTCAACAGAATGTAACCATTTATCTCTTATCTACCTGTGACTTGGAAGTCCCCTCCCTGCTTTGAGCTGTCCTGCCTTTCCAGACTGAACCATTGTTCATCTTGCATATGTTGATTGATGTCTTATGTCTCCCTAAAATGTATGAGACCAAACTGTGCTCTCACCACCTTGGACACATGTCTTCAGGACCTCCTGAGGCTGTGTCACTGGCATGTTTACTCAGCCTTTGCAAAATAAACTTTCTAAATTAAATAAGATCTGTCTCTGTTTTTTGAGGTTCACAATTAATAGTCAATGACGTGAGGGATAAGCCCTCCTCCTCTCCTGGTTGTGGACCAGTAGTCAGTGAGAGATAGGCCTACCTCCTTTCCAATTGTGGACCAGTAGTCAATGGCATGAGAGATAAGCCCTCCTCCTCTCTCGGTTATGGACCAATAGTCAATGGCATGGGAGATAAGCCCTCCTCCTCTCCAAGTTGTGAACCAATAGTCAATAACATGAGGGATAAGCCCGCCTCCTCTCCCAGTTGTGGACCAATAGTCAATAACATGAGGGATAAGCCCGCCTCCTCTCCCAGTTGTGGACCAATAGTCACTAACATGAGGGATAAGCCCGCCTCCTCTCCCAGTTGTGGACCAATAGTCACTAACATGAGGGATAAGCCCGCCTCCTCTCCCAGTTGTGGACCAATAGTCAATAACATGAGGGATAAGCCCGCCTCCTCTCCCAGTTGTGGACCAATAGTCACTAACATGAGGGATAAGCCCGCCTCCTCTCCCAGTTGTGGACCTTTCCCTCTTTATTATCTTGCACCCAACTCAGACCAGAAGGTGCCCGAAGACCCCCTGACCCTTCCATCCTCCGTGTTCGATACACCTCTCCTGAAAAGAACACGGCCTCACCTAATCGGATGTGCTGGTTTTGTGTGGACAGTGTTGAAGTCCTGTTAAGCTTCCCAAACTTTATCTATATACCCAAAACCTCTCCACTTTGGAGCATCAACTTCCATTCTTTGGAATCTGTGTATTAAGGTGGCCTTTCTCAATCATTGTGTGCAAATAAACTATACTTAACCATATTCCATGCTTCCTGATATTTTTAAGGTTGACAGGGGTCACTGTCACCCTCATGTAGCCCCATCGTCACCCTAGACAAGGTTACTGTGGGCCTGACTCAGAGGTCAGCTCTGCTGGACACAGGGAGGGGCCCAGGACACCCACGAACAAGCAGAGGCTGGGTCTGATGTGCAGCTGCAGGGCAGTGGAATGGGGCTGCCCCACGAGGAGCTGTTTTCTTCCCACTTCCCTTCTGAGTTCCTAGGCTGAGCCTTGAGCCCGTGACCCCATTCCACCAGCCTCCCTCTTGCCCTCCCTTCTTCCCACACCCAATTCTCTTCCGCCTGCCCAGGTCCCAGATGCTAGAGGCTCTGCTGCCTGCAGAGGGCAGGGGAGGTGTCATGGGATTTGGAGGCTGTAAAGATGGCCAAGATGATGGCCCTTCCCTGGGTAGGAGAGCCACCCACCCACCTTTCCCCAGGGCCACTGCCCAGGCTCTCCCGTGGCTGGCAGCCTCCTCCCAGGTACAAGTGGGCTGGGTCGTCTTCTCTCCTAAGGGGGTGGCCGAAGATGGGGACTTGCAGATGTGGTGTTGTGGTTCCCCTGGGGTCCCTGAGGGAAGCCAGGGGCTCTGTGGGCTCTATGGCAGGGAGCCCTGGGCTTGGACTCCATGCTGTCCTGCACAGCCGTCTGAGGGGCAGGAAGGCCTGGCCAGGCTGGCGATAGGGAGAAACCTGGACTTGGCGGTGGTAGTGGCAGCTGCTGTCACCTCTTCATTTCAGATGGGGTCTGAGCTCAGAGGGCAAGGGCTAGGGAGAGGCCACGCTAGAACTGAGCCCAACTCTGTGGGAACAGGAGCTGGGTTCATCCTCCTGTGACCCTGGCTCTTGGTGAGGAGACACTCTGATCCGAGCAGGGTGGCAGCCATGAGAGGCATGGGGACGTGGCAGGTCTCCAGGTGCACCTGCTCCTTGGCGCAAAGGGGCCTCTGGCCTGTGGACCGGGCGCCCTCCTATGGCTCAGCCCCACCACCCACAACCCCCTTTCCCCAGGATGAGGAAGCCAAACTGCCCCTTTTTCAGGGTGATAATTTTCATAAAGAGTCCAGTTTTCCCCTGCAAGACCCAGATGGAGGCTGCATCTTCAGCAACAGGGCTTGCCGAAGCTCACTTCCGTCATGAGCTGTGTCTCATGTGGACTTTCATAAACCTCTGTCTCTCCCTAGGGCTCAAGGTTAGGGGAGCAAGACAGAGTGGGGGGCAGCTTCTTACAGGGAGGAGCCCTGGCTGGGAGGCCTTGGAGGATTCTTGTGTGATGGGGTGGGAGGGGCATACTGAGGGTCTCTAAGGCCCCTCATAGATGCTGAATGCTCTGACCTCCCCAGGGCTCAGCCCTGCCCCACTCTGCAGGACCGTGGGGTCAGAGTCTCCATCTGGCAAGTGGTCCCAGGCCTTCTGCCCACCACGCTGGCCAGGGGCCTCATCACAGTTTATTCCTTAAACCAGAATCTGCTCCTCACTGACCCTAAAGCCTCTAGCTCCAGTGCCCCTCCCATGTCCCATTACCCCTTCAGCCTAGGCACAGGCCTTCTGTATGTGGTGGGGTCCTTGCCCCTCACAGAGGGTCGCCAATGAAGGCTGCTTATGTCAGAAGAGGGCTGCATCCACAGCTTTCAAAGGACAGAAGTTGAAACAAAACCGCTTTATTGCAGCTCGACAATTAAGCAAATAAACAGCCTTTCTG
Organism: Cebus imitator; assembly: GCF_001604975.1. Classification (NCBI taxonomy): domain Eukaryota; kingdom Metazoa; phylum Chordata; class Mammalia; order Primates; family Cebidae; genus Cebus; species Cebus imitator. Next base: position 1,444,161 of record NW_016107764.1, on the reverse strand, counting down.
TTTATGGAACTCAATCAAAGTGTTCAATTGACTGAGTCATCCTCTCCATCACGTCCGCAGGGGTCATCAGCGTGCTGTGGGCTCCTCTTTCATTCACATTCATGTTCTACGCCTGGAGTGATTCCTGGAGTCAGAACCAAGAGATGGGGGCAGCCCAGAGGGGGCTGAGTCGGGGTCTCTGCACTGCTGTTTTGGGACAGGCCTGTGTCCCCTTACTCTCAAGGCTTCCTTGGAAGCTGACTGCACACAGTGAGGCTGTGGCTTTCCCCAGCTGTGCTTGGGGACCCTCCATGGGGCACTTGGGCCAGCCCTGCAGGTGCCTGGGAGCTGGTGGGTGCTCAGAAAAGGGAGGGAGGAGGTGTGGGACGGGAAAGGCCTGACGGAGGGGATGCTCCTGGCATAAGCCTCGAGTTACCATCGATGCAGAGTGAGAAACCAGGAAAGGCCTGGGTGCCCCTGCACTCACGGGGTGGTGGGAAGATACCCCCTTGTTTGTGACTGGAGAGGGAGCCCCTGGCTTTCTGAGCATGTGGGTGCATGTCCATTTCCACGAGGGGCTCCTTCTGCAGTCCCTGTGTGTGTGCTGCTCGTGTGCTCCCGTGAGGGTGCGTACATGTGTACATGCACTGTGGCAATGCATGTGTGCACACGTGTGTCCCAGGAGCTGGAGGGACAGAGCCTCCCCTGCCCAGCCAGCCCTCCTGGCCAGGATCCTGCAGCCACCTGCCTCAGTCTTCCCCAGGAACCACCCAGGGCCATTTTCCTCCCAAGCCTAGAGGCAACACAGGCTTCCGCTCTGTGGAAAGGAAGCTTGAACCCTGGCAGCTCCTTCTGTGTCCTGGTTGAGTAGTAAGAACAAATCTCAGAAGCCCAGAGATTCCCCCTAGACGAGGCCCAGCCTGGGAGACCCTCGTCCTTGATCTCTGCTTGGCCCGGGCCCTTCCACAGTGGGTGCTCTGTAGATACTCCCAGATGCGATGCCAACAGACCTGCCCTGGTTGCTTGCCACCTGCCTTGGCCCAGCCCTGGGCTGGGCCCCCCACTGTTATGCGGCTGCCATGCCATCCAGCCCCAGTCCACAGCCCTTGGTGCCTCCTTCCACAAGCAGCAATGCTGAGCCCCTTCCGCCTTGTGCTGTGATCAAGAGCTTCCAGCGCTTCCTTACTGACTGAATTTTATTTGCTGACATTAAATGGTGCAGAGGGCTGGCAGGCCTGGCTTCCCGGATCATAAATGGGATCAGAATGTCACTGTGATTTCTTTAAAACCTTTAAGAAGGATGGCTGTGTCATCCAGATCTAGTTTGTAAACCTGCTCCGGCTGCTGTGGGTCTCTTGGGGCCAAGTGGCCCATGCTGTCCTCCTGTTTCTCCTTGAGTGCTGGCCCTCCCTCCCCAGGGCCATCATGAGCACTGGGCTGAGCCAGGGTTGGAGCTGTAGACATAAATTTATAGGCCATTTCAGTATGGAAAACCAAGCAGTACTAAGTGGAAGGAGCCTGTCTGTCCGTCCCCCCATCTGCCTGTCCGTCCACCCCCCCATCCTATCCCATCTCTCCATCCATCCAGCCAACCCCTATCCATCCATTTACCCATGCATCTGTCTGTCCATCCACCCATCCTCCTGTCCATCTGTCCACCCATCTTCCTGTCCATCTAGCACTCATTCCCAGTCTGTCCATCCACCCGTCCGCCTGTCTGTCCACCCCCTCATCCCATCCCATCTCTTCATCCATCCAGCCAACCCCTATCCATCCATTTACCCATCCGCCTGTCCATCTGGCACTCATTCCCTTGTCTGTCCATCCACCCATCCACCCGTCCATCTGTCCACCCATCTGCCTGTCCATCTAGCACTCATTCCCAGTCTGTCCATCCACCCGTCCGCCTGTCTGTCCACCCCCTCATCCCATCCCATCTCTTCATCCATCCAGCCAACCCCTATCCATCCATTTACCCATCCGCCTGTCCATCTGGCACTCATTCCCTTGTCTGTCCATCCACCCATCCACCCGTCCATCTGTCCACCCATCCGCCTGTCCATCTAGCACTCATTCCCCTGTCTGTCCATCCACCCATCCACCTGTCCATCTGTCCACCCATCCACCTGTCCACTCATCCTCTACCCATTTGCCTGTCCGTCCACCCACGCATCCCATCTCTCCAACCATCCAGCCAACCCCTATCCCTCCATTTACCCATGCATCTGTCTGTCCATCCACCCATCCTCCTGTCCATCTGTCCACCCATCTTCCTGTCCATCTAGCACTCATTCCCAGTCTGTCCATCCACCCGTCCGCCTGTCTGTCCACCCCCTCATCCCATCCCATCTCTTCATCCATCCAGCCAACCCCTATCCATCCATTTACCCATCCGCCTGTCCATCTGGCACTCATTCCCCTGTCTGTCCATCCACCCATCCACCCGTCCATCTGTCCACCCATCTGCCTGTCCATCAAGCACTCATTCCCCATCTGTCCATCCACCCATCTGCCTGTACCTGTCCACCCACCCATCCACTTGCCCATCCATTCACCTATCTGCCTGTCCGCCATCCACCATCCGCCTGTCCATCCGTCTACCCATCTGCCTGTTCATCTAGCACTCATCCCCCTGTTAGTCCATCCTTCATCATGTCCGTCCGTCCACCCATCCCCCATCCATCCATCCATCCACCCACCCATCTGCCTGTCCATCCATCCACCCACCCATCCGCCTGTCCATCTGGCACCCTGGCACTCGCTGACGGGCCTGCTGTGACTGCTCCCTCCTGGCCCTCCTGGCCCAGGTGTCTCCACTCCCCAGGAAGGGGGCCCAGGCCTCCCCCTGGTGACCTCAGCACCAGAGTTCACAATGTGCTCCTTGGCGGTCTCCCGCTGACTTCAGACTCGCCTTAGAGGTGGAGGACAGGAGCCCCGAGAGGGGGAGCAGGTTGGTGGGGCTGCAGGTCTGAATGACCCTCGGAGGAGGCCAGCTGAGACACCAGCTCCTCCCCGACTGTGCAGAGCCCTCCTCTCCTGCCATCTGGATGTGGAGTGTGCTCCTGGGGCCCAGGCTGTGCAGGGTTCCTGCACTGTTCTTCAGGGTGGCCTGTGACGGAGGGTCTTCTCTCCTCATTCCACAGGAGGCTGAGGCCTGGAGGAGTGGGTCCCACGTTCGCTCTCCTGGGCACCCACTGAGGAGGCGGGCAGTTCAGCCTCCTAGCTCACACTCACGGTCTGATCAGTGCCTCCCAAACAGCATGAGGGCCACCGCAAGACTGAGCCCCAGAAAGTCTCCGAGGTGGAGAAAAGGCTGTGGGGCGTCGGGGTGGGTTCAGAGTCCTTCATCACAGAGCTGCTGCCCAGGGCCTCAGCCACATGGCCACTGGGGTCATGGCCACCGCGGGCCCTTCCTGTGAGGCAGCTCAGCTCCCCAGACAGAGCTTGGATGTTTCCGGAGTCAGCATTCTCTCCTGGCACCCCTTGGTCTGCCCGGCTCAGCAGGCCCACGTGTTTCCAGGGCTGTCAGCCAAGGTGGGCTTTCTGGGCTCAACCCAACTCTGCTCCAGGAATTAGGCATCCTTGCCCCGCTGGTCCCAGTGGGAAATGAGAGCCATGGGATGGCTGTGGCAGCGTGGGCAGACACAGCCGGCTTCAGGGGTACAGGGGTGGACGCTGGTGGTGGAGGCCTTCTGAGGCAAGTGGCTTCTCCAGGTTGGGGGCTCGGCCGGCTGGGCCCTCACAGTCCTGGCTGTGCCCTGGAAGCAGGGGAATGAGGGAGGACAGCAGAGGGATGAGGGAGGATGGGGGGAATGAGGGAGGACAGCAGAGGAATGAGGGAGGATAGTGGGGGGAATGAGGGAAGACAGCAGGGGGATGAGGGAGGACAGCAGGGGGATGAGG
>NW_016107764.1:1435368-1439411 GCF_001604975.1 Cebus imitator | reverse complement strand
ATGAGGGAGGACAGAGGGGGGATGAGGGAGGACAGCAGGGGAATGAGGGAGGACAGCAGGGGGATGAGGAAGGACAGCAGGGGAATGAGGGAGGACTGTGGGAATCAGCCCAAGGCGATGCAGAAACAACCCCCCTGGAAAAGGGTGCGGCTGAGTCAGGTGGGAGAAACTGAGCCTGGTCGGCCTTGCAGCCTGGCAGGGGCTTGCGCCAGTTTTACTGGGTAGCAGTGGTGCTTCACCATGTCTGCCAAAGGCTTTACTTTACTTTGTTGAGATTCGTAACAGCTTTGCCAGGGGATGATGAGAGGGGTGGGTTCGTTCTCGAAGCTGCAGGGAAGACAGGCGGTGGAGCAGAAAACAGGGAGCATCAATCACACTCTGGGGCGGAGGGGTCCTCCCCAGGCCCTCTTCTGTGTGTCCTTAGTTTCCCACAGAAAAATATCTTCCACCAAGGCTTTGGAGGGGCTGCTGTGCCCACCAAGAGCCTCCAGGGCTCAGGCCAGGCAGGAAGGCTCATGCCCGTAGTCTCAGCCCTTTGGGAGGCTGAAGTGGACAGATCACTTGAGCCCAGGAGGTCAAGATCAGCCTGGGCAACATAATGAGACTCCATCTCTACAAAACAAATTTAAATATTAGCCAGGCGTGACCACTCACACCTGTAGTCCCAGCTACGCCACGGGGAGGCTGAGGTGGGAGGATCACTTGGGCCCAGGAGGTCAAGGCTGTGAGCCTTGATGGCCCCAGTGCACTGCAGCCTGGGCGTCAGAGGGGGACTCTCTCAAAAACCGCCCCCCAAAATAAACAGACTCCAGGGCTCCTCACTGTCTCCCTCCAGCTCACAGCGACCACCCACGAGGACGCATGGGGAAAGGGTGGCCTGGGGAGGCTCTCCCCCTCCTGTCGCCCCCCACACCTGGAAAGGGGCCCCCAAAGGTGCCCAGCCCAGGGCGTCCTCCCACCATTGCCGGCACATCAGGGGCTCCTTGCTGACGCACAGCCCCAAGCACAAAACTCTCCTTCCACTGACGAGGGCCCAGGTACCTGTGAGGTGAGTCAGCCCCGGGTGCTGAGTAAGTGGCCTGCGTCACGCCTTGCTAGCTGCTGCCACCTGCAGAGGAGGCTCTGTGGGAGGACAGGGAGGGAACAAGCCCAGCCCCTTCCTGGCTGGCGGAGTTGTGCTCGGCCTGGGCCCTGGCGAGTGGGGAATCTGGAGTGTGTGTGGGGTGCCCCACAGGCCTCAGACAGGAGCTGGGGCCCAGAGCCAGGAGAGTGATGACAAGGCTTTGAGGCTCTGCTCTGGGCTGTGTGCTGGGCCTCGGGTCCCCAGTCCTCCTGCAGATCCCTTCCCCTCCACACTGCCCCTCCCTAACTGGCAGGGCCTGGCCCCTGCAGCACTGGCAGCCCTACACCTCCTCCCCATCACTGCTCCCCACCACCCTGCAGAGGGGCAGGTAGTTATCCCAGGAACAGAGAGGGATAAGGCCTTGCCCAAGGTCACACAGCACCCACTTCTAGGATGCTGAGTCTCTGCTGGGGACAGTCAGACTCCTGGTAGGGCATGGTGGCTTAACCTGTAATCCCAGCAGTTTCGAGGCCAAGGCAGGTGGATCACTTGAGGTCAGGAGTTCGAGACCAGCCTGGTCACCATGGTGAAACTCCGTCTCTACTGAAAATACAAAAATTAGCCAGGTGTAGTAGTGGGCACCTGTAATCCCAGCTACTTGGAGGCTGAGGCAGGAGAATCACTTGAACCCAGGAGCTGGAGGTTGCAGTGAGCCAAGATCACGCCACTGCACTCCAGCCTGGGTGACAGAGTGAGATTCCATTTCAAAAAAAAAAAAAGTCCAACTCTCCTGCCCGAGGTGGAGGAGCGGAGTCCTGTCCTGTCCCCAGCTGCCTGGTGGGGAGACCGAGGATGATGCCTTCGGTTGGTCCTGGTCCGGGGGGCTGCCAGGAACTGGGCCCGGTGTTGCCAGCCTCTGCCCACACTCCCTCCCTGGTAGCCTGGCTTTCCCCTTCTGGGCCCTCTGCTCTAGGCACACAGCTCAGCTCCAGACACATGGTTCCCATGCCTCCTGGAGCCTAGGGCAGAGCTGCCTCCCTGCCCACTCTCCTCTGGCCTGCTAGGTGCCAGGGGCATTGGGAGGGTGTCTTGGTTCGTTTGTGCCTTAATGACAAATTTCTGGGGCTGGGTAATTTTGAAAGAGTAGAGATTTACTTCTCAAAGCCCTGGAGGCAGGAAGTCCAAGGTCTAGGCGCCTGGTCTGGTCTGGGGAGGGGCTTCCTGCTGCATCCTCCCATGGCAGAAAGCGGAGGGCAAGGCGGGAGTGCTGCGTGCAACCTCGTAAGGGCCTTGGTCCCTTAGGAGAGCAGGCTCACGGCCTTGTCACCTCTCAGTCCTTCATGGCGGTAGCGCCTGGGGTTTGGAGGGGGCACATTTGCACCACAGCAGAAGTGGACAGGGCAAGGCCAGGTGTCGGGCCATGGGTGTCCCCATAATAACCCTTTTGCAGGAGACTCGGGATGCTCCTGGGACCCCTAGCTTCACTCTGTTGATGCTGTCGCGGTGTGTCCCCTTCTCTGGCCTTTTGGCGGAGGGGTTTCTGGGCAGTACCCTGGCCTTCGAATCTGACTGGTGCCTACCCTGCCTGAGAAATTTCATGCTCCCAAAGTCGCCACCTGGCACAGTAGAATGGGGCACAGGGTCCGGCCACAGGACTCCAACTCTGGATGCCCTTGTGGAGTGGCCTCAGCCTGGCCTGCCCTCCCTGGCCAAAGAGCAGGCTGGGGCCCCGGTGCCTGGGAGGATCCTGCCTGGCGCTGCTACAGCTCTCTGACAGAATCAGTGGGTGCAAATGCCCAGCACGTCAGTCTCTTCTGGGACTGCGGGGGGCTGCCAGGAACTGGACCCGGGGTTGCCAGCCTCTGCCCACACTCCCTCCCTGGTAGCCTGGCTTTCCCCTTCTGGGCCCTCTGCCCTGGGCACACAGCTCAGCACCCTGAGCCCCTGTGTCCACAGCAGAGCTGGGGTCCACCCTGGGGAGCAGCTGTGGCCCGGACTACACAGACTGGGCGGAAGCAGGGTAGGGGCTGTGTCTGTGGGCAGTAGCTGACCTTCTAGTTGTGGGCCAGCCCTGGGCAGCCAGTGGGCCGGGGGAGGCAGAGGCCAGAGGGTGGGGGGCCTTGGTGGGTTTCGGTGTCCGAGTTCACTGGCTGCCCCCCAGGCAGAGGCCAGAAAGCCAAGTGGGGCTGTCGCCTCCTCAGTGACAGCCCCTCCCAGGACAGCCCCCCAGCTGGAGGCAGGGGCTGTGGTGCAGGGTGTGGACCCTGTGATGGGTGGGTGGCGCAGACCCCCTTCCGCACAGACCCAGGCTTGCTCTGTTCTCTCGGGGAGCAAACAGTGCCCTCTGCCGGACTCCTCAGGGATTGCAGGTGCCCTCGGCCCACGGAGCAGGTTCCTCCGGGATCAGCCCAGAGGCAGGGCAGCCAGGGGGCTGGGCCGGCATGGGTCTGGGCAGTGAAGATATGTGGGAGCCACAGGCTCTGTGTGGGCTGTGGGATGGCAGCGGGGCCAGGGCCAGAGGATCCCGGAGGATCTCCGTAAGGCTGGGTGCAGTGGCCCTGCAGGAAGGTGAGACGCAAATTTCGGAGGAAAGTGGGGCATGGAGGAAGCAAGGGAGCCCCTGGCAGGAGCTAGGGTGGGGACTGGTGCCCCTGTAGCAGGGGGCCAGCAGGGCTGAGGGAGCCACGTTTCCAAAGGCCCCATTCTCACTGGGGCAGGGGCCTGGGTCCAACTCCTGGGGAGGTGGGTTCTTGGGAAGAACCCAGGGAATGCAGGGAAGGGCAGGCGTTAGAGGTTGGGCCACAGGACAGACTGGGTGGACATGGGCCCAGGGCCAGGCAGGGGCTCCCTGAGGCCTCCTAGGGATGGGGAGAAGGGCCTTGCAGCCTGCTTTCTTCCTCCTTGCCTCTGTCCTTGTTCCCAGGGTCAGCTCAGAAAAGCTCGCCTCTCCTCCCATACCTCCAATGGCCGCCTTCTGCTG
>NW_016107764.1:1427258-1435143 GCF_001604975.1 Cebus imitator | reverse complement strand
TTTTTTTAAATAACAAAGGTATTTCTAAGTTATTGGTCTGAGCACATCAGGGAAGGTATCTTACCTCTCTAGAAATCAGTTTAAGAACAGAGGTATGAAAGGAAGAAGAGAGTTATCTCCCCAGCTCCCTCTAGCTCCCCTCTCCCAGGAAGACCTCAGTGCCCCAACGCTGACCCCTCCGTGTCTACAGGAAGGTGTTGTTGCTTCCTGGGCTCCCATCAGGCTGATTCCTCTGGGTAGCCGGAGTGCCCAGCACGGGGCAGGCAGTGTGCTTCCTACATGCTAGTCAGAGTGAGTGGAGGCCATGGCCACGGGGACGGATGCTGGGAGGGCGCACCCGAGGGCCTGCGGCAAGTGTGGAACGTGGACATGTATGGGCCAACAGAGGCCCAAAGGCCAGAGCTCCAGCCTAATATGGACACTTCTTTCTGTCAACCAGGACCGGAGGACCAGACCTGGCCCTGGCCCTGACTCTACTCCAACCCCAGGCACACACTGAGCCCTGGCCCCGTCCCCTGTGGACCGTATGGAGGGTGAGACAAGGGGTGGGTGTCCGCAGCTGTGCGCTTTCTTCCTAACCCAGAGAAGTCAAGAGCCGCCTTCCTGCCTCCTCCCCCACGGTGACTCAGTGCCGTCCCTGGCCACACTCCCCTCCTCTCGCCCCCACCACAGCTCCACACCGACGGAGAGTGTAGGTCCTCTGGGTGGCAAGCAGCAGTCCTGGGGGTGGACAGGGGAGCTGACTCATTGCAGTGGAGGAGAGGTGTCACAGCTGAAGTCCCCCAAGTTTGGACCCCCAGCCTGTCCAAGTGGCTGCTGGGAGAGCATCCAGGGCTACACCTTCCCAGCAGTGGGGAGGGCCCCTGGTCGCCAGAACAAAGGGGTCATAGTCCTGGAGGCAAGGCCCCCACCCTTTACTCCAGGCTCCACCCTCAGAGACCATGGGTTCATGGGCTTTGGTCTCTCTGTCGCCAGCTGGGGCCTCTTTACTGCAGGGATCAGGAGGCTGTCCTGAGACGTGGCAAAAGGGACTGGCAGGGTGTTGGGAGGTCCCAGGGTGGGGTGGCCCCAGAATGCCCTGCTAGCAGTGGCCCTCAGGGGAAGCAAACTCCTGCCTGGCCCTGTACCCATTCAGACAGCCCCTGCATCAAGGGGCCCTGTGGAGACACTGACTGAGCCCAGAGACTGGGACCATGTAGAGAAGAGGCACAGATCTTCCTTCCCCCAGGGGTTACTGGAGCTGGGCCATGGACGGGGCAAGGTCATGGTGTTGGAGGGCTCGGGGTCATGGTGTTGGGGGGCTCAGGGCCATGGTGCTGGAGGGGCGGAGCCATGGTGCTGGAAGGTGGGGCCATGGTGAGTGAGGGGCGGAGCCATGGCGCTGCAGGGGCGGGGCCATGGTGCTGGAGGGGGCGAGCCCCCCCTCAACAACCACGGCAGCAGCAGCCTCCTCCTTCCAGCGCCCTCTAGGATGCTGTCCCCCCGCTCCAGCACCATGATGCTACCTCCTTGGGCACCACGGCCTCGCCTCCAGGACCACGGCCCCAGGCAGTGGCCATGCCTCACTGGCTGTGACTGTGGGCGGAGCCTCTCTCGTCGCTCTGGGAGAAGAGGGACTCTGGGTTTCACGGGATGAACCTGGCAAGGGGTGGGCGTGGCCAGACCAGCAGAGTGAGGTGGGGGGCCCTGTGCCCCCACGGTACCGCATCCCTGCGTGCCCCCGACGAGCCTCTGAGGAGAGACCCCAACCTCCCCATTTTCCGCGAGGAGCCTGAGTGAGCAAGGGGCAGAGGCTGCTCTGACCCCAGTACGAGATGGCTGCCGTCTCCCCGCCCTCCCTGCGTTCCTCTTTTGCTCGCGGTTCCCTGGGCAGTTGTCCCAGGGCCACCAGGGGAGAAGGATCCGGCCCTCAGACTGCCCGGAAACGCCTGGTGGCGCAGGCCCCTGCCACCTGCCCCTTGCCCGCACAGGGCAGGGCGCAGGCTCCAGCGCCCCCGAGGCCCCGGGCGAGCCCTGTCCGAGGTGCTGAAGGAGAGGCGCAGACCCCTCGGCTGCTTTGCTGCTCACTGATGCTCCAGCAAGGGCCAGGGAGGGTCAGAAATGACTTGGGTCTGAGAGCTATCCCTGGGCCCCGCTGGGGAGCTGGCGTGTGTGTGTGTGTGTGTGTGTGTGTGTGTATGTGTGTGTGTCCCAGCCTACAACCAGTGAGGAACCGAGGCCTCTGCCAGACGCTGTGTGAATAAGCTTAGAAGCAGACGCCTCCTCAGTGGAACCCTCAGATGACCCAGCCCAGCTGGCACCACCACTGTAGCTCAGAGCCATCCCGAGCTGAGCCCCTCCCAAGTTCCTGACCTCATCACACTCGGAGAAGAGGGACAGAAACCAAGAGAGAGTACAAACGGTTCCTGCTGTCTGGCGCCCCTCGGTTCTGGAAAATTTGTTGCACCGACTGGCACAGGGTCTGGAAGCCGCCCTTCACCTCCAGGGGCACTTGCTCAGTGGTTTCATGTCCCAGGGCCCCCAGTGAGCCCAGCTGAAGCTGGCTTCCGATGGAGAACAAAGCCTTGCCCAGCTCTTCCCCTCCTAGTCCTGCTTCTCCTGAGAGACTCCCCCCCCACTAAAGCACTTGGACAAAAGGCCTCATGGTAGGCTCCCCTTCCAGGGAGTCTGATGAGAGACTGTGGCTGTTCTCGGCAGGGCTGACCATCGCTCCACAGGATCCTGAGCCATGAGAGTGGTTCCCCTCCAGGGTCTGCCTCTGAAGTTGTGCTGAGAGGTGATTCCTCACAAGTCTCTCATGTTTCTGCACGTGGCCAAGTTTGTTCTGCTCAGGGATGGACCCCGCACTCCCCTCACATGAATGGAAGTGGGGCAGCAGGGGTGGGCAAGTAGCATCCAGCCAGGTCCTGAGCAGAATAAGCTTGGCCAACAGGATTGAAGACCCAGGTCCTGCACCTTGTTCTGCCAGAGCCAGAGGTTGGCTTTCCTTGGGAGGAGGCTGAGAGAGCGAGTGTGGGGAAAGGTGGAGGAGGGGACTTGCCTCCAAACTTGGGATCAAAGCTGAAATCAAGGGCCCCGGGTCCCTGCTCTCACCAAGCTGGGAGCACCGACGCCAGCAGAGAGTGGGAATCCTGGATACTACAGCCACTGGAAGGAGGCTACAGTTGATGGGGCTCCTTTGGGGCACCCACCTGGACCCCAGTCTTCTCTGTGAGGTGGCTGCAGGTCCCTGCCCAACTCCCCCCTCCCTGGTGTCCCAGTTCTCAGGGTTTTTGCCCCTCCCTGAGGCTGAACCATCCCTGGACCCCTGTAGCTCTCAGCACTTCCTATCTCTGGCAACGGCCTCCTGCGAACAAACCAGGAACTCCTCAATGTCAGGGTGTGATGAGTCACCTGTGTCACCAAAGGAAGTCTTCAATAAAGCATTGTTGAACAAAAAAGGGTGAATCAACATGAGGGCTCCTCACTAAGTAAACTAGGAGTGAGCAAGGAATCTGACCCACTAGCTGAGGGTGTGGCAGGAGAGCTTGCTGGGACCTCATACCTTAGAGTCATCTCTTCTCTGATCCCAGGGTTGTATCCTTCTGGAGCCTCTTGGCCCCTTCTTGACAGAGAGGAAAGGGACAGAGTCTACTAGGCTCATGCAGCTGCCCACTGCCCCGTCACCTCCTCATCCACTTCTCAGGAACCACTAAGGTTTTCTCCTGAGACCCCGGCAGCACCAATGAGCTCTCCTTCTGGGCTCTGGAGTCCCTGGTGCACACTTCTAGAGTCCATGGAGGGCTATGCCCCAGAGGTCTGAGCATGGCAGATTTTAGGAGGACTACAGTTTGGGCTTATCCATCCTTGGGCCTTACGAGGGTGGATGATTGGTTGGGGTGACGAATTGCTAGATGGAGAGTGGAAGGTTAGGGCTCGATAAGATGAGTAGATGGGAGAATGATAACACTGATCATGGCATTAACAGTTGTACAGATGATGAGTATGGCCACAATGGGAGGTTGGGCATGGAGAGTATTGGTGATGAAAGCAATGAGGGTCGTAGTTGCATCATAATGGGTTGATGGTGGGGATAAAGGTAAAAGTGACGGCAATGAGGATTACGTTAATGAAAGATGACCCTGCTAGCGAGGACGATGACAATCATGAGGATCGTGTTGAGGTGCAGTGGTATTAATGGTAGCGATGACGGTGACAGTGGTGCTTTAATGAAGGTCATGAGAATGACAGTGGTAGGCATGGTGATAATCACGATAGTGTTGTTGAACTGATGACGATGATGGTGATGATAATTGTGAAGGTGACGCTGCCGCTGCTGCTAATAATGGTGTTGATGTCACTATCAATGATAGTGATAGTAATGATGGTGATGATGATGGTGATAGTGATGATGATGATGGTTATGATGGCGGTGCTGATGATGGTGATGGTGACTATAGTCATGGTGAGGTTTATGATGGTGCAGACAAAGATCACATTATTATCCATCATAGTGTTGATGACGATGGTGTGATGATGATGGTGATGATGATGGTGATAGTGGTGATGGTGAAGATAATGATGGTGATAATAATGATGGTGATGGTGGTGATGATGATAGGGATATGGTGAAGATGATGGTGATGGAGATGATGGCGATGATAATGATGATAGTGATGGTGGTGAGGGTGATAGTGATGATGGTGAAGATAATGATGGTGATGATGGTGATGGTGGTGATGGTGATGGTGATGATAGTGATGGTGACGATAGTGATAATGATGATGGTGGTGATGGTGGTGATGGTGATAGTGCTGATGGTGATGATGATGATGGTAATGGTGATGATGACTGAAGCTGATGATAATGATAATGATGATGATGATGATGGTGATATCACCGTCAGTGGTAATGATAGTAATAATGATGATGGTGATGATAATGCTGATACGATGGTGGTGATTATGATGGTGACAACAATGATATTATTATCCATCATAGTGATGATGATGATGGTGATGGGGATATCACCGTCGGTAATGATAGCAATGATTATGATAATGGTGAAGCTGATGCTCATGTGATGATAATAGTTATGATGGTGAAGACAATGGTGATATCATTATCTAGGATAGTGATGATGATGGTGGGAGTAACGGCAGTAATAACCATCATGGTGATGTCAAAGTTGATAGGTTGGGGGTGGTGATGAGGGCATTTATGTCAGTGTTGGAACTGGTGGTGGTGACAGTTAGTTTTGGTGGAGGCAATGAGGGTGTTGGCCAGGTGGGTGTCATGGGTAGTAATGATGGTGATGACAAGTGACTGTCAGGCTCTGAGGCCACAAGTGGACTGAGAACTCTTCTGAAAACTAGCTTAGCTGACTGTCCACAGATTTAGACCATGCCTTCTTCAAGCCCCTATCCCTGCTGTAGGTTGGCAGTGGACATTCCCTTCACTTTCTGAAAGACTGTCCTCCATGGAGGCTGTGGAATGGTCTCAGGCCCCTCCCTATGAACCCAGAAAGAGAGACCAAGGCTGAGAGTGAGTATGACCCCTTGGTGAGGCAGTTTTCCTCTCTTCAGCCACTTGCAGACATTTGTGGGAGAGAGAGTGTTGTTCTCTCCAGAGCCAGGATGGAGTGGAGGTGACAACCCCATTCCTGGATGTTCCACTTGTCTTCAAATTTTACGCTGGTCAGGTGACATGGCTTAATGTTCTCAGTGTCCATTGAAGAGACCTGAGGCCAGAGAGGGAGAGTGACGAGGCTGAGCTCAAAGCTGAGTCCCTGCTCCTCAGACCTCCCTTCCCCAGGGACCTCTCTGGGGCAAGCCCACCTTGTGTGGCAGGCTCTTCCCTGGTTGAGGAGTCACACTTCTGGATTCTGTGCTCATTTCTGCCCCCTCCTCTCTGGGGGCCCCTCTCTGCCCCAGCAGGCTCACCTGTAAAGGGGAGGGGGTCCGATACCTGTACAGTGCTTCTGCACCATGCCTTTTCTTAAGGGGTCCCACCAAACAGGAAGAAAGGAGGGTTGAGAGAAGGAGAGAGAGGGAGGAGGAGCCTGAAAAGAAGTCTAACGAGTCACTGGTTCAGCTGGGAAGCAGCTTGGGCTTCCAAGCAGTTGCAGAGAACGAGATTCTGTGGCAGTCTCCAGGAGGATGGGATCTGCCCCTCCCATTGATGAATAAAGCCATGCAGTACTGTCACTTGGCACTCTCCATAAGCGTGCCACTCTGCTGACCAATTCTTTTTAATTAGAAGCAAGAAGGGCAAAAAAGCATTGTCCTTGGGAGGCTTGACAAGCATGGGTTTCACTAGGCTGAGCTGCTGCTGCCCTCCCCTGCTCCTGGACTCCTGGGTTCCCTCATCATCCTGGAAGCAGAGCTCAGCCAGGGCTAAGTCTCAGATTCAGGCTGGGTGGTTCTGGGCCCCCTGCTTGGCAAGAGGCTCAGCAAAGCAACTGCTGTTCTCGCCCCTGGTGAGGTCGATGGGTAGGCAACCCACACCTGCCCCCCAGCATGCTCCCTGAGTATTTCCCGTGGGGGTTGGGCCAGGCGCCGGTCATCCAGGTATGAGCAGGCTGTGTTCTCTGCCCTTAAGGTGCTCCTGGGCTGGTGGCACCATGAGCATTCAGGGGTGCTCCAGGTCTGTGGGAGCCCAGGGTAGGAAACGTGTCTCAGAGTCAGAGGGCATCCTCCATGCAGGAACTTGGAGCTGGCCCTTGGTGGACAGAGGAGGCGCCTCAGGAACAGGCATAGTCTTCAGCTCCCTTGAAATGTTCCTCCTCGCCCCCATCACCTCCTGCCAGTCTGCCTGTGCCCAGTGGCTGTCTTGGGCTGGGGGAGGCTTGATGGCTGTGGAGTTTTCTCAATAGGAGACCAAGCCCAGGGCCAGTGCAAACCCACACCCAGTGATAATTGTGGCAATAACAGCTGAACAGTGACGTGGAGCAAGCACTTTGTGTGCCAGGCTCTGCCCAACCTAAACCTTGCCACCCGTCTGCCAGGTGGGCGCTGTCGCCACTGCGATGATGACTACAGCACAGGCAGGTTCTTGATTGTTGCTCAGTAATTAGAGTCGGATGTCAGAACACAAAATGGGTATTTCAGCAAACGCTTTGGAATTCACCAGACCCCTCAGCTCTGGTAGCCACAGAAAGCGAAACTTCTCTTTAGTGACAGCTTGTTTGAAGAAACAGGGCCTAGAAGCAAGCCTCCTCCAAGGCCAAGCTTGAAAAGCCTTCAATGTGGTCGTGTCCTCCACACCCAGCTCTGGGTGCAGGTGCTGCTCGTACACTGGGGTTTCATCTGATCTTTGAAACAAGGTGGAATCTTCCAGAGACTTCGCGACAGAACATTCTGATCACTGGCTCATACACACCGTCCCATCAGTCACATACTCCTGGGAGACCTGCCACGTGGCTGAGTGAGGAGATGGGGTGCAGGGACTCACAGCCTAACCCGCTGCCTCTGGAGGGCCAGGCAGCCCATCTGTGATTTTCAGGGATGCCTTATTACAGGAAACAAGGTCTGAATTGGGGTATCCTGTTCTTCCTGTGCCTTAGGAAAAGTGGATTGAAAAACATGCCCACAGACCCATAGCCAGTAATGACTAGGACTGGAATCTGAACCTGAGACTGTCTCCCTTACCCTTCATCAGCAAAATCCATTGTCACAAGAAAGCAGCCTGGAATTGGGGTGCTCATGTAATAAAGGTGGTGGCAGTGGGAAGTGGCAAGCACTGTGGTGGGTGATGGTGACTGAGGTGTTGATGATGGAAACAACAATGGGTAGTGTTGACAGTGAGGGGTCATGGTCATGGGGTGGCAACAGCGGGGGATCACAGTCACAGGGTGGCGACAGTGGTGGGTCACGGTTATGGGTGGTGACAGTGGGGGGTCATGGTT
>NW_016107764.1:1387043-1426064 GCF_001604975.1 Cebus imitator | reverse complement strand
GGTGGTGACAGTGGGGGGTCATGGTTATGGGGAGGTGACCATAGGAGGTCACGGTTATGGGGAGGTGACAGTGGGGGGTCATGGTTATGGGGAGGTGACCATAGGAGGTCACGGTTATGGGTTGATGGCAATGGAGACAATGGTGCCGGCCCTCAGTGGTGTTGCTAGTGATGACAGTTGCGTTGGTGGATAGTTGAAGTGGTGGTTTTGATGGTGGTGGTAGGACTGCCTGGGTTGGTGGTAGAGAAAATGAGGTTGGCAGAGGTGGAGATGGTAACAGTAAGCCTACAAGTGAGATGGTGGGCATGGTGGGGATGTAAGTTCCTGGGTGGACGTGTTGGTGATGAGAATGAAGGAAGGGTGGTGGTCACGGTCTGGTGCCGTGTGGAGAGCGTGGCTGTGATGGCTGTGGGGGATGGTGGTGATGGGAGGCCATGGTGATGATGGCAGTCGGGATGGTGCGGATGATGGTGCCAGGAGGCCATGTTGGTGGTGGCAGCAGAGATGACAGTGGTGGTGGTAGTGGCCACAGTTGTGGAAGAGGTGGTGGTTTTGAGGCTGGTGACGCAGCTGATGACTGGCAGTGGGGTGGGAGGAAGTGGTTGTGACAATCGTTATGGCAACTCACCAACGGGGTATTCAGCATTCAGGTCAGACCTTGAGCCACTCGTGGGAGGGCAGTAAACCTTGGTGGGCACCCTTCTGGGTGAGAATGGCATCCGGGGTCTGGGCCACCCCTCCCACAGCCAGGAGAGGGGCTCCTTGGAGATTCACAGCTCCTGAAGCAGCTCCTGCTTATGAAAATTGGGCAACTGTGCCTACCCCAGTGGCTATGGGCACACCTTAGCTTTCCACCTTTGTCGAGGGTGGGCTCCCAGGGTCCTGAGGCTGGGCTGGGGGCCCCAGGGCCTCCATGTCTCCATCTTGTGTTTTGAAGGACAGGCACTGCCTGGGCACTGAGAACCCCCTTGCCTGTCCCCCGGTTGCCCATCTCACCTCCTTCTCTCTGTCGGTCACCAGGTCTCTGTCCTGCATATGGAAAACCGGACTTCCCAGGGCCCAGCTCAGTGTCTGGGGGAGCCTGACCTCCAACCTGAGGGTGCCCGGATCTCCTAGGCCTGTGCAGACCCTGGAACGGGGCATCTCAGATCTGAGGGAGACCATGGGTGGCAGGCAGGCCCAAGGAAATCCTGAGGGCTCTGGGAAGAAGGAGCTCCCTGGGATGAGGATGAGGGTGGGGCTGTCAGGGTGGGGAGGCCTGGGGAGAAGCCAAACTCTCTCAGCTGCCAAACCCAAGGCAGGGAGGGCAGGAGGAGGGCTGAGGCTTCAGTCCTGGAGGTTTTGGAAAGGAAAGGGGACTTTCGGCGGGGGGTTCAGTCTCCAGGAGTGGATCTGGGGCCTGCAGAGGCTGTTGGGGGTGTGGAGAGGCCCACATTTCTGGAGCTCAGTGGGGCATACTTGTGGGGTGGGGTGCGGATCTGAGGGTGAAGCTGGAGGGGTGGGCACCCCCCCGCCTCTGCCTCCTCCCTGACCACAAGCTCTAGGAACAGGGTGTCTGCGGTGGTGAGACTACTGTCCCGTATTGGCCTCACCTGCTCCCCCTCTCCTCTTGAGATCCACAGTCGGTGACCCCAACTTCCACCTGGATGCCCTGGAAAGGCCTGGCTTCCCCTCTCCACACCCCCTTTTTCTGGAGTGAGGAGCGCTACCACTGTCCTTAGGGAGGGCCGAGGGCTGGAGCCAGAGAGGGAAAGAAAGGGTTAGAGACCCGCAGAGGGGACAGAGAGGGACAGTGGGACCGAGAGGCAGGACAGAGATGGAGTGGGGACAGGGAGAGGCAGGGCGGGGAGAGAGATAGAGAGACAGAGAGACCACGGAGAGGGAGACGGACAGCTGGAGATGCGCGGTGGGGTGCGGCCAGCAGGTGGCATGTGGGCCTCGAAGGCGTCCACTCAGCCCCGGACCCTGGGACAGAGGGAGGCTCGGCAGGACCTGGGCCAGGAGAACGACCCAAGCCGCCAGAGGCCGGGGACCCTGAGGGCGGCCTGGGGTCCCAGAGCCCTTCCTAGACAGACAACTGTGTGAGCAGAGCGGCCCCTGCCCGGCTCCGTGGCCTGACCCAGCCCGAGCCTGCAGCCTGCCTTCCTCTGCCGCCCCTGAGGCACCTGCTCTTCTCTTGGGCGGGGCCCTACTGTCTGGTGCCGCCCTCTATGGGGGCTCTGGTCCCTGGCCTGACTTGGCCCAGGAAGGAACAAATGCATTTTAGAGGATCCGGTGACATTCGAGTTACATAGCCCCTGGAGTTCGGAGCGGAGGGCAGCCTTCCCAGCAGGGCCTCCCTAGCAGTGCACCTCCTCCTCTGTCATCTTGACAATTGCTACCCCTCGGGGCCTCAGAGCTCACTGGCCTGGGAGAGGGAGGAAGGGAGAGGGAAGGTCCTGCCCGGTCCCCTTTCCAAGGATGCTGAGAGAAGCCCAGTGGCCAGGGTGGGTGCTGACCCCACCCCGACCTTCCCGTTGCCCAGGCTGCTAGGAGGCTCAGTACCAGTCTGCAGCGAACATCACAGAGGTGGGTGCGCTTCCCCAGTGGCTTCTCCACCCCAGGCTCCCCCGGCCCGCCCAGGGCTCTGCAGCCCCCTCAGCTGGCCGCACCCTCCCAGGCCACAAGTCTGCCACCAGATGTACTTGGGACTAAGGCGCAGCAGAGGGACGTGGGCTCACGGGGACCAAGATGCGCTATCCCTGGTCCTGCCCACGCAGACTACCCAGGCTTCTCACCAGCTGAGCCTCCCCAGCCAGCTGCCCCGAGGTCAGCACAGAGGGTTTCCTGAGGACTCCCGCCCCCATCCTGGGAGCAGCGAATCCAAATTGCACTGCGCTAAACCCAGCACGGCCCTTCTGAGCTCAGGGACCAGTGTGATCCCCCAGGCTGCCAGCCCTGTGTCCCCTCACCCCCCACTGCTGAGCCTCATAAGTGAGCTGGGAGTGCCCAAGGAGATGTGGGCACCTGGCTGGCTGGGGACGTGGTGCTGAGACCTGGCGAAGAGGAGGCTCTGGCCTCTGGGTCTTAGCATCCTCCTCATCGCCCAGGGCTGGCGAGGCCATGGGAGAGAAACTGCCAGACTCCAGCACCTGCTGCTGTTCAACCTGTGAGGCCCATGCCACACCCCACGCAGAGCCAGCTCCCTCTGCCAGGGAAGGGTCCCTTGGAATCTGTGGGAATCTGAAGTGCCACTGGGCAGGGCCGGGACCTCTTGGGAGAGGGTTGTTTCCCACTGCCCTCCGCTGCCTGCCCCTCCTGGGGCCCAGTGGCAGGGATGGGGGACAGGGATGGCGAATCCGTGGAGCACAGCAGCCCACGGTGTTATACAGGAGCGAGGGCAGGGCCTCGTGACCCCTGACCTCCCAGCCGGGTCCGGGGTCATCCAGTCCTGGCAGGGCTGGGGCTGGGCAGGGGTCCCTTCAGGCCAGCACCTCAGAGAGCAGGCGGCGGGCGGGTGGCGCAGAGCCTGCATGCGTGAGGAGCTCCTGGCCGCGTCACAGCTGTGCTATTCTCAGCCTCTCTCCTTTTATGGCTCCGGAAGTGAGCTAGGGATGCTGGCAGTGTGGCTGGCACTGGGGAGAGATTTAAACGGAGAGGCAGAGAACAGCAGGAAAGCGCAGCCACCAGGGTGGGGGCGGCATGCCGTCCTGGATGCCACCCCCTCCCTGGCACGGGCATCCTGAACCCCCAGCTCTGGGGGCGTCTGGCCTGGCCAGCTGGCAATGAATCCTTTGTCCTGATTTTGGGGCAGCCACCCTCGGGGTTCCTGCAGCACAATCTGGGCCAGGTGGGCGTCCAGGGAGGTGTGGGGTGGGCACACAGCCTGGCTGGGGACCCAGTGTGGGGGAACACCAGGCTCCAACCCCCCCAGGCCAGGCCCCAGTGGCTCCTGGTAAGTCCTCACGCTTCTCCCCAGTTCCATGCTGGCAACCAGGCACTGGGGACCCCCAGCTCCCCTTCAGCCCTGGCCACCTAAACAGTCCTCAAACATAGCAAAGCCACTCCCCTCCAGCCCCCACTGTCCTCCTTTCTCCCTCCTTCCCACCAGCTCCAGGCTGGCATCCTGGCCAAGGTGAGGCGGGCCCGGGACCTATCCCTCCCCCATCTCCACTGCCTCCAGCCTCTGCCCTCTTGGGAAAAAGCCCAGACGGCCCCCCAGCTCCTCTTTGGTCCCCCACACTACCCTCTTCACAAAGGCTCTTCCTCACCTGCCCACTGTTGGCCGCACACGCCTCGGAGGTCAGAGCATCTCCAACGGAGCCAGAACCAGGTTCTGTGTGCCCAGGGCAAGCTCGGGGCACACACCAGTAGGTGTGCAAGAGACAGGTACCCTGGCCCCTCCACTCATACACACATAAACACACACACACACACTCATGCACTCACACACATGCACACACACACACACTCACGCACACTCATGCACACTCACACACACACACACACACACACACACACACTCCACAGAGACACACAGGAAGACTCCGTTAGTGCTCAGGGACTCCTCTGGTAGCACACACAGGGGAGGCCAAGACACACAGAAGACTCAATCGACATGGCACAAGGAGGCCAGGAAGGCTTCCCGGAGGCAGCAATGTTGGGATCAGGTTCAGACAGCACTTCAGCAAAGCCAACTCTTTATGCTTAAGTGTTAACACTGGGACATGTGTCAAGGGAACGGGGGTGGCTGGCAGTGGAGTGGATGGGGCATTTTGGGTGGAGGGAGCTGGTGATTCAGGGCCCATGGCTCCTCCTCACCCTCTGCACACCATGCAAGCTGAGAAGGACCTTGGCTTCCATTCAGTCCAGTCTGTCTGCTGTGGACAAGGACCTGGGGCCAGAGAGGTGGACTGACTTGCATGAGGTCACACAGCACCTCAGGCAGATGTAGGATGAGCGGTGCCTGGTTCTTCATCCCATGCTCAGACCAGGCTGGAGACACCTGCTGTGAAGTGCCTCCTGGCCTCAGCCCTCCTGCTGTTCCCGCCTGCACACCTGTCTCCCCGTGTGCACCCAGGATCTGCTCCCGCAGTGCCCAGATGGCCCTCCTCCCGTGTCCGAGCATAGGCAGTGCCAGTCAGAGGGGACCAGCCTGATACCCCCAGCAAGAGCCGCCAGAAGGAAAGAGCTGTGGGTGTTCTTTGGAGAGCTCTGAGGCTCTGAGTGGGGCAACTTGCTGGTACTGCGGGGGGCACGGTGATGCCCACCTGCTTATTTTATGGGGTGCTCTGAACCTCCTTGCACTCTACCCTCTCCCAGGGTCATGGCTCCGTCTGGCCTAGCCCCTGCCAAGCCTGTCTCAGGAACTGTTTGTTGACTGAATGGCTGATCACCCCACCTCACTTCCTCGCTGCACTTCCTCAGTGAGGAAACGGAGGCCAGAGAGGACGTGGGAGCAGAGGGGACTCACCCATGGTCACACGGGAAATGGAACTGTCTGTGGGACGCCTCTGGGAGGTTGGAGGTCTCCCCCAGACCCCAGACGCACTTCCCACCCTGGCTCTGGCCTTCCCTGCTGTGTGGCTCGGGCTAATCCCTGGCCCTCTCTAGGCCTTGATTTCCCCTTCCGTGCACGGCTGGAGTGGCGGTGATGAGGTCTGCACGGCCCTTGTCTGCCTGTAGTTGACAGAGGCACAGGCTCTTGTGAGCCTGCTGGCCCCGAGGGGATGCCTGTGCAGCTGGGCCAGCCTCGCTGGAAAAATACAGAACTTTCCTTGGAGGCTGGACCAGGAGGTGCTGAGGCAGGAGGCAGGAAGGAGGAAGGAGGAGGGAGGAGGGTCTGGTGTGTGGGGGCCCGGAACGAACAGGCTGCCTGTTCCAGGGACAAGGACGCAGCAGCACAGAGCCTGCCAACGGGAGAAGAAGAAGACAGGAGGGAGGGAGGGAGGAGGGGGGCTCCCCAAAAGAAAATGTTCCTGCAGCCCCAGGGGCTGGGGAGGCTACGGAGGGAGGGGCTTGGAGGCCCCTTGGCCCATCCGCCCTGCACACATTGCCCACTGGTCCCCTGGCCCTCAGCTTCATCTTCTGCACCAGTGCCGGAACCAGCCCACACCTTGGGGCCCCTCTCATCCCTCAGGGCCTTTCCCAGCCCTTGGTGCCACCTTGGGAACACCAAGCACTGTGCCCAGCACTGATGGGGTCTCCCAAGACCCCTGCCCCATTCCACCCTGGTCCCCTCCAGGGGTCTCACGAGGCTGTCTGAGGCTGGAGGTTGGGCAGGAGGCTTGATGGAAGAGGACCCCCACCTCTGTCACTTGCCCACTCTGCAGACTGGGGCAGATCCTCCTGCCCCTAAGGACCCCTGTGGAAGCCGAGGCGAGGACGTCTCCCTGGGCAGCCAACCAGGAGCAGCTGCGTCCTGATCTCCTCTGCCCCCTACTTTCCCACCTCATCCTTTCTGCCTCCTGGGTCACTCCCCAGACTCAGCCCTAACCTGCTGTGCGACGCCCATGCTCTGGAGGCAGACTGGGACCCTCAACCCCAGCTCTGCTCTCTGCCTCCCTGGCCTGCCTCCACTGCAGGTGGCCCTCAGGACAGGGATAGCAGGGCTCAGGTGTCCTCGCAGCTGCCTGGACCCAGATCCACCCTCTGCCAGCTGCCCCCGAAACACGCCACCAGGTCTATGCTGCCACCACAGGCGCAGCACCAGGGCAGGTGCTGGACAGGCCTCGGGAGACAGAGGAGGTAGGCAGGGCGAGGAAGCCTCCAGAACCCTTCTTGAGGAGGCAAGGGTGGGACCCCTGGCTACTTCTCAGGTTCCAGAGTGGTACTGACGAGAGGCTCTGGCAGGAACAGCTGGGAGAACCCTCACCAGACCGGGTGGCACGAGGCCAGGGACGAGGCTCCCAGGGCCCCATAGCTCCCAGTTGGCCCTCGAGGCCCTGGCATTGCCACCCACTTCACTGATGGAAAGCTGAGGCTCAGGTGAGCAATTGCCCAATGTTTCCTGACTAGACAGGAACGGAACAGGGACCATTCCACCCTCAGAACCTCGCCAATGCCTGCTCCAGGCCAGACCCTGCTCATGCTCAGGTATTCACCTGTGGGTACTACTGGTAGGGTGGTTCAGGGACTCACCCAGGCCAGGCCTCCGGGACAGCCTTGCCCTGTGCCTGCAAGGAAGAGGCCACAGAAAAAGAGGACAGCTGGGTGGGCGTCCAGCCTGGGAGCCCAGCGAGGTCGGAGGTCTGCAGCTTCTGCAGCTGTGGAGCCCTGCGCTGGACAGTGAGGTGGGGGCAGGTGCCGAGAGGCTGGCCGTCATGTCTGCCCATGCAGCCTGGCCCAGCAATGGGCACCCTGAGGGCATGGGGCAGCCTGGTTCTTCTCTTCCAGCCCCGCTGGGCAGTGGGTGGTGACAGATAAGGTCACAAGGCTGGGGAGTGGTCACATGTTGGGGGCAGGTGCCCAAACCAACCCCTGAGACCACCGCGCCCCTTCCCTGCTGCCCTGCTCCTCACCCCACCCGGACTGTAGCCACGAGGCCCACACAGAAGGGCAGCAGCAGGAGCCTCGGAATGTGTGCAAAGGTGGGGTGGGGGTGCCCGTGCATGTGCACATGTGTGTGTGCGTGTGTGTGAGTGGGGTGGGTGGGCGTGAGCTCTGCCCTGAGGGGCCTGTGTTTGCCTCTCCCTGTTGAGTACTGCTAACTCCTGGCACCGGGATCAGAAGGGCCAGCCTTGGGGAGCAGCACAACGCCCAGGTCAGCAGCCGCCCTGCAAACTCTCCTGGCAGCCCAGAAAGGCCCCGATGGTATGAGTCAGCCAGGGCTGCGACAGTCTGGGGCTGCAGGGAGACAGCCGACTTCCTTTGCTCTGATCAGGGTGGGGCAGGGGTGGCTGGGCACCCCAGAAGGAGAAGGGAGGCTTCTCAGGGCAGGTACCCCACACACCTCTGGGGACCTAGATGGTGGGGGCTCGGGAGCCAGCACTAAGAGGTCCCTCGAGGCTGGTGTGAGCTTGGTGGAGACTGTCACAGCAATCTTAAGGAGGGAGGGAGGGAGGGGTCCCCCCATCCCAAGGACTGGACCAGAGGTTAGCAAGGTCCAAGTCTGGGGGCCTCCCTGAGATGGTGCATTTGGGAGGTGATCCATCTAGAAACAGGCATCTTGGTGTCAGAACCCACCAGGATTTCAGCTGTGAACAGAACCTAGGGGTCATGGGCCATCCCTCCCTCCCCTGCCGGACCCCTCTTCTCAGGCAGGTGGGGCTCAGATTTGAGCAGCAGCACACCAGCTTGGCTTTGAGAGTGGGGGTCCCCCAGGTGCTCCTGACCTCCTTGCCCAGGTCCAGCCCCCGCCCCTTCCCCAAGCTGCACCCCCAGGTCACGCTCCTCTAGTGGCTGTCAGGGACAGGCAGGGGTGGGGTGGGCTAGAGAGAGGGGCTGGGCAGGCCCCTGTCATGAGAGGCCCCGCCCCAGGCGGATGGGAGCCAGCCTGGCCTCCTTTCCTGAGGCTGCAGTGCGGGGGTTTGGTGAAGCTTCTGGGGTGATAATTGGGCAGCGATTAAGTGTTCCCAGCAGCAGCGGCTGTGGCCTGTCACCTGTCAGCTCAGGCCTGCGTTCACAGCCTCTGCAGCCCCTGCTGGAGAGAACTGGGGAGGGGAAGATGGAGCTCTGTGTGACACCCCAATGCTCCCTGCCCTCGTGCTGTCCAGGACGCCAGGATTCCTTACCAAAGGCCTGGCTCCTGCCCAGCCCTGCCCTGCCCACCAGGCCACCTTGGGCACTCACTCTTCTCCAGGACTGACTGCCTCCACACAGGTGAGGAAACTGAGGCAGCTGCACCATCTGTGACCTTGGCTCACGTGTCCCCAGTCCTGTCTCCTTGTCAGCTTGCTGATGCCTCGGGTGAGGGTGGCAGCTGGAGGACATTGCTGGCCAGAGGCTGAAGAGTTGTGCCCTGGCATGGCCGTCAGGGGCCACATGGGCTTGTAAACCCTGATGGGGCTGGACCTGGTCACCGAAGTGCTGGCTCTCACAATGGACGCACATGCACGGTCAGCGCCCAGTGCCCAGACAACACCTGCAGGCTCAGGCTGGCCTCAGCCCAGACACGTGGCCCTCCGTGACCGCCGGCTGCACTCACAAAAGGGTGCTGGCCTCTGCCCACCCCGCAGGTGCCCACCTAGCTCCTCTCCTTGGGATTCCGAAGTAGAGCAGTGGGAAGCTCCCGGAGGCTTCTCTGCCTGGCTCCCCTCCCAGCTCTGAGGTGCCCCTCCACCCTCCCTTCTCTGTCCGCCCACTTACCTTTAATTAGAAATGCCAGGAGAGCCACTTTGGGGGAGCTTTTCCAGAAAGACATTCCCCCCAGGGGTGGAAGGAAGGAGGAGACAGACTGGCTCTGAGGCGATGAGAGGGCTCCCTGGGAGATGGGGGGGCTCAGAGGGTGGGCAGGGAGCAGAGATTCCAGCAAGTGGGCACCTGTGTGCCCTTGAGTGCCTGAACAAGACGGGGTGTGGAGGGCAGTGGAGGGCTGAGTGGGGGGCATGAGTGTGTGTGTGGGGGCCGTGAGTGAGGGCATGAGCGTGTGGGGTGGGCTTGAGTGGGGGCTATGAGTGTGTGTGTGGGGTGGGGTTAGAGTGGGGGGAATGAGTGTGTATGTGGGGGTGTGCGTGGAGCTATGAGTGTGCAGCCTGTGTGTGTCTAAGAGGAAAAGGGCAGCTGGCGGCAGGGACAAGGTGTCTCGATTGTCAGCAGTGATGTGCTCTCACCCCTCTGGCGGTGGGGAATGGTGCGTTTCACCCGTGTCGGGCCTGTGGAACATCGGAGGACCCGAGACCCATGCCTACCCAGCCAGCATTGGAGTAACTCAGGAAGGGCGTCCCTCCCCCTACCCGGTTGCCAGGGAGGCAGAAGGGGCCTCCCTCCTGAGGGAGTCTCAGCTTCCGGAGCCCCGCTCCTTATATGGTGCTTGGCTTCCCTCTGCCTCTCCTGATGCGCTGTGCCGCCAGCACCGCCCCTCCTCCCTCCTCCCCTCTCCCTTCTTCTCCCTCCCCCTCTCCTCTTCCTCCTTTCTCTTCCCTCCCTGTCTCCCTGTCTCCCTCCTTCCTACCCTCTCCCATCTTCTTAGAAGTCTCAGAGCCTCTGGCCAGCTCTCTGATGTAGCTGGGGGCTTCAGGGCCCAGTTCCCTTCACTGGGGGCTAAATGTCCCCTCCATGTCCTCTAACCCCGACTCCCAGGCAGCAGCTGCCAGATTTCCCCAGAAACACAGAAAAGTATTGGGCCTCACCGGAGGCCTGGGTGTGGAGGCCTGGGGCAGGCCCGTCCAGTCACTGCCACACGTGCAGGTGTCACTCATGCACATCAACATCAGGGTCTGGCAGAGCCGGCCTGGCTGTGCGTCCCTCAGGCTGAGCCCAAGACCTGGACTCAGGACCCGGGCAGGGGTGGGTGGGAGCTCAAAGCCACTTCTGGGAGCTCACATATTTTATGCGTGTAGAGTTGCTGAGCCTCTGGGCACAGGGTTAGGGGGCTGATGGGGAGGGTCCTTGTGGGGCTGAGCTGCACACCCCGCACAGCTGGGCAGTCAGGGGCAGGGGCAGGGGCAGTGAGGGCCCAGGAGAGCAGTGGCCAGCGCAACCCCCTCCGGACCCCCAAGAGAGAGCGGCGAGTGGAGAGGAGGAAACCCACCTTGCGACCCCGGGAGGGAGGCAGCCTCTGACAGCCTGCCAGGCGCTGGGAGGGGTGTGGAAGGGGCTCCCAGTGCCCCGCTCAGCCCCTCCGGTCCCCGCAGGCTAAGTGAGCCCCTCCACCTGGGGTGGGAGGTGCGGAGCCCAGGGATTAGTCATCCCGGCCCTGCGGAGTGTGCAGGGGGTGGGCCCTCCAGTCCCTCCGCCGCCCGGAGCCGAGTGGGCGCGGGGCGGGGCCTGCAGGGGCGCGGGCGGGGCGCTGGCGGGGAGCCTGCGGCGGAGCCAATGAGAAACGGGGCTCGGCGAGCCGGCCGCCCACGGGCCGCGCTGGCGGCATAAAGGGCCTGCGGCCGGGGCTCAGCGCAGAGCTCGGGCGCAGCGTCCTCCGTCCGCCGCAGCCGAGCGGGACCTGCCTCTCCGGGCGCGCTTCCCCAGCCCTGTCGCCGGCCCGCAGAGACAGTCAGGCGCTCCCCGCAGCTCCGCACGGGACCCAGGCCACCGGGCTCCGCCGCCGGACCCAGCGCCCCCCACCCCGTCCGCCCCGACGAGTTTGCCGCCCGTGCGAGCGCTGGCCTCTGCGCGCAGATGGAGCTGGACCACCGGACCAGCGGCGGGCTCCACGCCTACCCCGGGCCGCGGGGCGGGCCGGCGGCCAAGCCCAACGTGATCCTGCAGATCGGGAAGTGCCGGGCGGAGATGCTGGAGCACGTGCGGCGGACGCACCGGCACCTGCTGACCGAGGTGACCAAGCAGGTGGAGCGCGAGCTGAAGGGGCTGCACCGCTCGGTGGGCAAGCTGGAGAGCAACCTGGACGGCTACGTGCCCACGGGCGACTCGCAGCGCTGGAAGAAGTCCATCAAGGCCTGCCTGTGCCGCTGCCAGGAGACCATCGCCAACCTGGAGCGCTGGGTCAAGCGCGAGATGCACGTGTGGCGCGAGGTGTTCTACCGCCTGGAGCGCTGGGCCGACCGCCTGGAGTCCATGGGAGGCAAGTACCCGGTGGGCAGCGAGCCGGCCCGCCACACTGTCTCCGTGGGCGTGGGGGGTCCCGAGAGCTACGGCCAGGAGGCGGACGGCTACGACTACACCGTCAGCCCCTACGCCATCACCCCACCCCCGGCCACTGGTGAGCTGCCTGGCCAGGAGCCCGCCGAGGCCCAGCAGTACCAGGCGTGGGTCCCCGGCGAGGACGGGCAGCCCAGCCCCGGCGTGGACACGCAGATCTTCGAGGACCCCCGGGAGTTCCTGAGCCACCTGGAGGAGTACCTGCGGCAGGTGGGCGGCTCTGAGGAGTACTGGCTGTCCCAGATCCAGAACCACATGAATGGGCCGGCCAAGAAGTGGTGGGAGTTCAAGCAGGGCTCGGTGAAGAACTGGGTGGAGTTCAAGAAGGAATTTCTGCAGTACAGCGAGGGCACGCTGTCCCGGGAGGCCATCCAGCGCGAGCTAGACCTGCCCCAGAAGCAGGGCGAGCCGCTGGACCAGTTCCTGTGGCGCAAGCGTGACCTGTACCAGACGCTGTATGTGGACGCGGACGAGGAGGAGATCATCCAGTATGTGGTGGGCACCCTGCAGCCCAAGCTCAAGAGGTTCCTGCGCCACCCGCTGCCCAAGACCCTAGAGCAGCTCATCCAGCGGGGAATGGAGGTGCAGGACGACCTGGAACAGGCGGCAGAGCCGGCCGGCCCCGGCCCCCACGTCCCTGCCGAGGACGAGGCCGAGACCCTCACGCCCGCCCCCAACAGCGAGTCTGTGGCCAGTGACCGGACCCAGCCTGAGTAGAGGGCAGCCTGGAGCCCCCAGCCTGCCCACCACATCCAGCCTGTGGCTTTGCCCACCAGGACTTTTGTGCTGGGGCTGACTCCTGCAGGGGAAGCCCTGGTCCAGCTGGGTGTCCCCTCGGGCTCCGGCCCGACTTGCACCTACTCGTGTCACCCAGATGTGGGCACCGCACCCATCAGCAAAGAGCCCTCCCCCCTGCAGGGCTCCGCCCGGCACCTTCCCTCTGTCTGTCTTCCCGGCCTGGACCCCACCCTCCACACACTCAGGCCATCACACTACACCCCAGCTTCCTCATTCTGCTACAACGCCCAGGCCCTCTGAACATCCAGAAAACCAAGTGTCGGGATGGCAGGGGCCAGCGGCCACCAAGCTCATGGGACACCCCATAGCAGGAGCTAGGGCAGAGCCAGTGCTGAGGCAGCCTCGACTTCCGGCGCCACCACCCTCTCCCGGCATCCCCAGAGCCAGCAGACGCCCTTCCTGCCTCCCAGGGCAGCTGGCCAGCCTCGGGCAGTGCGGCCCCCTCCTCCCAGGGGAGACTGGAAGTCAAAAACGCAGCAGCAGCAGACCTGATGTCCTGGTGCCTCCTGGCCCCACAGGTGAGCCCCTGCCCCAAGGCACCACCCACCGTGGGGCATCTGAGAGCTGGCGGGACCCAGAGGCTGTTTTCTAGGAGAGCCCACCCAGCTGGGGTCCCCAGCAAGTTAGCAGAAGGGATGGGGTGGGGGTGGTGTCATGGAGGGGGCATCGGGGAGAGGGGGCCGGGTGGGAGGCAGGGGCAGTTTGCTGAGCCAGCTCTCACATAGACCCGCGCTTTCTCTCCCCCAGCTCCAGTGATTCACACCCGCCTGGAGAAGAATCAGAGCTCAGCTCATGACTCAGCCGTGGCAGGCGGAGGGTCCCAGAGGGGCTGAGTCCTCAAATCCGGCTGAGGCAGCAGCCGGCACCCTCGGAGCCAGGAGAGTGACAACAGGTAACGGAGCGCCCCCCTCCCACCCAGACCCCACCATCAGCTGTCCCTGCCAAATGAGCTCCTCCCCAGACCCCAGACACCCGGGTCCCAGGCCACTCCCCAGTGTTTGGTCAAGCTGGGAGACTCTGACAGGGTCGGCAGCTTCTGCCCTGGGAGAGCAGCGCCCTCCGTCATCCCCAGACCCTCCCTGTGGAGCCTGCATCCTGCCTGGCCCCTCACCGCCCGCCTGGCCCGTCACCACCCACCTGGCCCCTCACCGCCCACTCTCTTCTCCTTTCAGGTCTCAAGGATCCCAGGAAGTCTTTGCTGCTGTGCTGGGCACCACCCACCCCTCACCCTGCAGGCTGCCTGCATGGGAGGCAAAGCTCCAGGACAGCCCAGAGCGGGGCTACAGAGAGGAGTCGCTGTGGCAGAGGGCAAGAGCCCAGCTTAGCCCTGAGCGCCAGCGTGAGGGCCAGGGCCTGCCGATAAGCCCGCCCCGCTGGCCGCCAACTGCCCGCCCCAGAGCCACTGCAGCAGGAGTCGGGGTCCTGCCTCCCTCCCAGCAGGGAAACCCCGCCCGCTGCCAGGCCATCCTCTCTGCCAGAGGCTTTC
Source organism: Cebus imitator (assembly GCF_001604975.1). Taxonomy (NCBI): domain Eukaryota; kingdom Metazoa; phylum Chordata; class Mammalia; order Primates; family Cebidae; genus Cebus; species Cebus imitator. The sequence goes on along the minus strand of NW_016107764.1, from coordinate 1,412,047 downwards.
ATGAGCCCCAAGGCTGGGCCCACCGCCCCTACTCCTGCCAGGAACCGTGAGCCCAGAGCCCAGCTGCAGGAAGGTGATCCCGGAAGCCTTTGCTCCCGAGGCGCTTCCAGGCCTTCCGCCCTGCCCCGACACCAGCACCCTGGTGCGGGCGGGCCACAAGCACCTGCAGCCTGAGCAGGCGCTGGGCAGGGCTCATGGTCCGCCTCGTCCGCTGAGGAACCAGCCCTCGGACCACTCTGACAAGCCTTCAGCCCACACCCTGTCAGCCCCACAAATTTTATTTTTGCACATAAGCCATAACCAGCCCTCACAGGCCGGCACAGGTTTTGGGGAAGCCCTGGAGCCTGTGGAGACCCTGGAAACCTCACAAGGGCGTGGCCAGCCCTGCCCCGTGCCCCACACAGACCAGGCCTTACATGTCCGTCCAGGCCCTGTGCACCTTACCCCAAAGACAGACTCGTTTTGTAAGATTTTGTTAATAAAATGCTGAAACTTCTTGGAGTGTTCATGTTGCTTTCTTCTACGTGCCTGGGCTGGGCAGGAGTGGAGCTACAGACACAGGTCGCCCAGCCCAGAGAGTGACCCCAGAGACCCCAGGGATGTAGTGAGAGGTCTCTGGGGGCTCAGGGGTTGGGGGAGAGCCAACAGGGCAGCCTCCATCAGGGTCCTGGGTCCTCAAGTGGAAGCACCCTAGGGGCTCCACGTAGCAGCCCCCGCAGCCCACTAGGCCTGGCTCAGCACCACCTCCGGGCCTGAGGTGGCCATCAGTGGGGGTGACTGCTGACTGGGGGAGCCCCTGTCCATGCTGGGCTGAGGCCTGCCCTTCTTTAAGTCCTACTGGCACGTGGGGTGTACAGCTGGGTGCAGGGGGACTACAGCTGGGGCTTGCCCCACAGCCGTCTCAGGCTCTGGCGCCCTGCAGACCTGATCAGTGCAGACCCTGGCGGGGAGGAGACCCTGGCCATTCCTGGCTGCCAGATCATGAACTTGGTCTCTCTGAGCCTCAGTTTCCTCATCTGCAAAACAGGGCATGCTATCCTGACGACATCGATGCTGAAGAACTTGGAAACAAGGGTAACTTGATGCCCTGCGGGAGGTCAGCCCCCCTGCCTTTGTGGGGGACAGTGAGTTCCAAGGGGAAGGAAGAGATGGCCTGGAGCAGGGATCAGCCCCAACCCATCAGTGTTCAGTGAGAAGCAGGACTGGCAGGAGACGGAATTCATTGCAAGGAATTTTCTTACTCAATGGAGGGGCTGCCAAGCCAGTCGGCAATCTACAGGGCAGGCCAGAACTGCAGGGAGTGGGCTGAAGCGGGCACCTGGAGTGAAATTTCTTCTCCATCAGGGAAGCCTCAGCTTTTAAGGCCTTTCAAGGGACTGAACCAGGCCCACCCAGGTCCCAAGGACACTCTTCCTGAAAGCCCCTGTGCTAGACCTTCCGGGCAATGCCTCTGTTAGGGTTTGATTGAGAGACTGAGAAGGCACCCTGGCCAGGTCGACCTCACAGCTGCCCTGGCCATTTGCTGCTGGAAGGGCCCGCCCCTTCGGTGGGGTTGCTCTGCTCCTGGGGATCCTGGGCCAAGCCATGAGGGCAGCTGGTGGGTGGTGCCAGCTCAGCCCCTCCCACCCAAGAGGTATTGCACCTGCGGGGTCCTGGCGCTGAGCTCACTGCCCCTGCAGCAGCGAGGGGCCGGGGAGAGCAGGAAACAGGAGACCAAGCAGAGAGCCACCTGCTGCCAGGAAATGTCGTCACCCAGGCGCAGGGCTGGAGCAGGGCCTCCACGGTGAAGGGGCCGCCTCCACCCTATTCTTCTCTTGCATTTCTTTTAAATAACGAAGGCACTAGAAGAATGGGGAGAGGAAATTGGCAGGAACAGGAAGCTGGGCACCACGGTGCTGCCTGAAAACAGTCATTTGTCTTGGAAGTGCTACTTCGCACATGAAAAGCCGGAGGCTGTTGACGCTGTTCCCTTTTAGTAACAAGTGATTCCCTGTCATTGTGGAACAGGCGATCAGAACCCTTCAGGTAATTGGAGGTGCAGCTGTGTCACTCTGTTCCCAAGGAAAGAGGCTGGAGGCTGGAGTGGGCAGGTGGGTGGTTGGGGACCGAGGGGCCCAGACGCTGTGCAGATGTCTGCAGTCTGAAGACCAGGTCCTGGGAAAGGGTGTTCCCCGCCGTAGGCCCGTCCCCACCCCTCTCTGCTCCTGCCCATCCAGGTATCACAGACCACTCAGTCTCACATCCTCACTGTAGCATGGAGAAACTGAGGCACAGAAAGGGGTCGCACTTGCCTCAGGTTGGGGAGAAGCACCCAGGAAGCCCATAGAGGTTCATCCCGCAGACCCAGCTTGGTGGGAGGCCTCGGAGCCGGGAAGCACAGGTCAGATCCCAGGGCTGCCAGGAGGCTGGTGCCATTCCGTAACCCGGCCTTACGGAGCCAGTGCGAGGGCTAGAGGGTAGGTGCTGGGGCCCCTTTGTTGCCTTCAAGGTTCAACAGAGACTAACGGCTCCCAGTCTCAGCAGGGTCACTGTTGAGGGCTGGCAGGTGCCTCTGGGGGTTGCAGGGAAAGCGATGGGCTTGGGAGAGTGTGTGAGTCTGTGCCAGGCGAGGTGTCTGGAACAGAGGCCCTGCAAATTCGGAGGGCGGTCTCTCCTCTGGGAAGCATGTGGCTGGGCAGCATCTGTTCCTTCCAGAACTTCCAGGTTCCTGGACACTCCGGGCTGCTACCCAGAGGGGCAAGAGACAGCGAGGGACATGCCACGATTGTAAGGCTGAGCCCAGAAACTGCCACGGCCACCCATGGTGCCTCTCCCCATGCCCAGTGACAAAATCTTGGATGCATACAGGAAGGAGGAAGGATCTAGGTGGGCAGCCAGTGGACAGAAGGTACGCTGAATATCATTTAGGGTGGTATGTGTGAGGAGCATGACCTCGGCCAAAAACTCCTGGCCTCTGCCCGGGGCTCCTGGGACATCACTACACCCTGAACGCTGGGGCCACACTGATGGTCTAATGTGACCTCAGGGGAGGCTTTGGGCTATGCGGCATCAGCTCTGCCTCCAGAAGGGCTGTAGATGGCTCAGCCATGTGGGCGCCAACCATGTCCATGTGACAGACCCCAAGGCAGGAGCTACTGTGGCAGTCAATGCTCTGTACACCTTGACCCACGTCGCTAAGGGAGGGGCGGGGCCTCACACTGTCCAGGACCCCAGGGAGGACCACCAGGAGCTCTGTGTCTAACCCCTCCTGGGCTCTGTCCCACGTGCCTCTTTCCATTCTGGTTTTATTTTTTATATTTTTGAGACAGGTCTCTCTGTCACTCAGGCTGGAGTACAGGGCCAGCCACAGCGCCCTGCAGTCTCAACCTCACCGGCTCATGCCATCACCCGCACCAGCCTTGCAAGGAGCTGGGACCACAGGTGTGTGCCACCACACCTGGCTAGTTTATTAAGTTATTTATTTCTCTCTCTCTCTTTCTTTTTTCTTTTTCTTTCTTTCTTTCCCTTTTTTCTTTCTTTTCTTTTCCTTCCTTCCTCCTTCCCTTCTTCCTTCCTCTCTTTCTCCTTCCTTCCCTCCTTCCTTCCTTCCTTCCTTCCTTTCCTCCCTCCCTCCCTTCCTTCCTCCCTCCCTCCCTCCCTCCCTTCCTTCCTCCCTCCCTCCCTCCCTCCTTCCTTCCTTCCCTCCTTCCTTCCTTCCCTCTCCCTCTCTCTCTCTTTTTCTTTCTATGGGGTCTTGCCGTGTTTCCCAGGCTGGTCTTGAACTTCTGGGCTCAAGTGATCCTCCTGCCGGGCTGATTTCAATCTGCATTTTTTCCCCATAGGAATCCATAGCTATAATGGCTTCCAGGGGTGCTGGGGACCTCGTAGAGAGTCATCACCTCTGAGGCAGCTGTCAGGAGCCCAGGCATCTATAGTTGGCGTCGGCAGTGAGGGCGGTGCCGTCGCATGGACTGTTCCCAACCTCACACGTGGTAGGACTCGTTTCTAGTTGGCGAGGGTCTTTTAACTCCAGGAAGAGTTCAAGTTAGTATAGAAACTTACAAGAGGATTGGCAACAAATAATCTATGTTTTATATTTTACAGCATTTTAACACTGAAGAGCATTTGGCTGATTAGAAGCCATGGAGCACCCCCTCCATGCCAGCAGCACGCGTCCCGCTGGCCTCCACCCTCTGGCCCTCTGTCTCCATCTCTCTCTGCGGAGCTGGGGAGGAACCGGCAGGGGCAGGTGAGACAGGTCAGAGCTGCATGACTCCTGTGGCTGCTGGGTGAGGAGGGAGTGAAGAGGGTGGACCAGGGGCCAAGGGCCCTTCATAAGGAGAAGAGGAAGTTCAATGGAGAGAGGTGCCGGGCATCCAGAGGCCGAGGAGCCCTTCCCTTTCTGCCTGGTTCTGGTGGGGCTGAGGTCCCAGAGTCAAGGGGGGATCAGGAGGCCATTCCAGGTGATGCTTGAGGGCACAGAAGGGCTCAGTGCAGCCTGGTTCTGGGGTCCCCGCCCAACCCTGCTTCCCTGGAGTCTATGAGGTCAAGAGGACAGTGCTGTCCTGCAGGTATGGTGGCGTGCACCTGCAGTGCACACTGGCCCCACTCTGACTGCCCCTCCTCCCCACCCTGCCTCTTCCACGGGCACCATGGGGCTAATAGTGCTCACTTATTGCCACTGGCTGGGCACAGTGGCTCGTGCCTGCAATCCTAGCACTTAGGGAGGCTGAGGTGGGAGGATGGCTTGAAGCCAGGGGTTCGAGACCAGCCCGGGCAGGATAGTGAGACCCTGTCTCGACAAAAAATAAAAATTAATAAAAGGCCAGGTGTGGTGGCTCGTGCCTGCAATCCCAGCACTGTTTGAAGGTGAGGCAGATGCCAGTGGATTGCATGAGTTCGGGAGTTTGAGACCAGCCTGGGCAACATGGCGAGATCCCATCTCTACAGAAATATAAAATAAATTAGCCAGGTATGGTGGCGTGCGCCTGTAGTCCCAACTCTACTGCTTGGGAGGCTGAGGGAGGAGAATCACCTGAGCCGGGAAGTGGAGGCTGCAGTAAGCCCTGTTCTTGCCACCGCTCTCGAGTCTGAGCAATGGGAATGAGACCCTGTCTCAGATAAAAACAGCAACATTACACCAGGGTGAAATACTTTCCATGCCAGGGACTCCGATCGTGCTCCTTTCTGACAGAGCCTCAGTGCTCCTGGAATTTCAGGTCGCCTCTTTCTCTCGTCCGCAAGGCAGCGCTGCGTCCTATGAAACATTCCACGGGGGGCATCTTCGTGTCTGTTTTCTGTTTGCTTGTTTCCTGGAGATGCCCTTCCTGTAATAAAATCATCTTTAAAAGCTAAAATTGATGACCGAGGAGCTCCTGGGCCCACGCCTCTCTGGCCGGCCACTACCTCTGGGTAAAACCCAAATTTCCGGCTGTCAGGCCACTTAGCTTGGCCCTCCCCGGCCCACCCACCCCCGCTGGGGCAAGGAGCTCCCTCCTGGGCTGGTAGATTAGCAGCCCATTCCCATCTCCCCTTTCCCCCCAACCTGTTTCACCCTCTGCTCCTTCCCTCTCTCTCCAGCCCTGCTCTGGTCCCTCCAGTATCCCTTAAAAGCAAAGCTCCCAGGGAGGATCAGGCAGGTCCCCCACCCTTATCCCCAGCCTGGCCCGCCTGACACCCACCCGGCCTGGCCTCGGCTGCTGCTTCCCACTGCCACCTCTGTCCTCTCTCTGGTCCACCTTCTTCCTTGAGCCCTGGGCCTCAGGCAGAGGCCCTGCCTCAGTGACCTCTGAGCTCAGCCTCCTCCTCAGCTCAACCCTGGAGAGAGCTGGGGCCGGTGGGTATCACCTCTCCAGTGTCCGGTCCCTTGCCATGTCCATGGCCTGGTCCTACTGGCACCTGAGTCTGACCCTGAGGGCAGGGGTTGGGCCGGGAGGAACCACAGAGGCTGCTGTGCTCAGCCAGGAAGAGCAGGGTCCAGCTAGCCGCTGTCCTTTCTCTGAGCCGCCACCCCTCCACAGCCTTGGCCTGGGGCCAGTTACCGGGCTCTTCGGGATGCTCCAAGGCCGTCTCCAGAGTCAGCAGCTACTCAGCCCAGCGTGTCCACCAGGGGCGGGGGCGCCCTGTGGACGGTTCCCAGCTATTCCTCTAGCTTGGAGGGAGGGCCAGGCCAGGAGGCCCTCAAGGCAGTCTCTGGCACCACCTTTGCCTGCCTCTGGGTGACCCCTGGAAGCCACAAAGCTGCTCCTCTCCTTCTTCCGGGGATGGCCACTGTCTGTGAGCTCCTATTCACCCTCCGAAGCCTTGCCCTTCTCTCTCTTCCCTGCGCCCACCCCGGGGGTCACTGCTGTGAGCTCCTATTTATCCTCCAAAGCCTTGTCCTCTCTCTCAGCCCTGCACCCACCCCGGGGGTCACTGCCATGAGCTCCTATGCATCCTCCGAAGCCTTGACCTTCTCTCTCCTCCCTGCACCCACCCCTGGGGTCACTGCTGTGAGCTCCTATTCATCCTCCAAAGCCTTGTCCTCTCTCTCAGCCCTGCACCCACCCTGGGGTCACTGCGGTGCCTTGGCCATCCCTGACTCTCCCTGTCTGTCTTGGTGCTGCCTGATGCTCCCTGAGGACAGTGGCCCCAAGTCAGCCCCACCCCATCCCTCCCTGGCAGTGACCCCCTTGTGCACAGCTGATGAGGGGTGCCGCTTCAGGCTGCCCCTCCCCGAAGGCCCTGGTCCGGGGCTCCTGCTGGCTTGTCTGGCATCTTCCGTGCCAGGAGTCTGGGCTGTGAAGGAGGCTATTTTTAGCTGCTCTTCTCCCCCGTAATTATCTTGCCTCCGCTTTGCTGGGGTGCCCGGTGCAGTCCTGCTGGCAGATGCCAGCATGCCTCTCCACACTCAGGGCACCTCGGGACGATGGGACCTCTGCCCTGGGAGTTGGAGTGGCGGACGAGGGTCAAGGGTGGTGGCCACCCGGGAGCCTCCTCGGCTCACCTGCTCTCCCTGGAAATGGGGGCTGGCCTCCTCACTCCTGGATGAAGCAAGAGGCTTGTGGTCCACTCAGACCCCTCCATCTCCTGGAGCCTGTCCATGGTAAGAAGGAAGCCTGAAGCCTGTGTGGAGCCCCTGCCTGGGGTTTGCTCTTTTCAGCACCTGCAGGTAAACCATTGCCGAGCAGGGCTTCCCTATTAAGAACAGGCGGGGTGTGGGTGGGGATTCTAATTCCTTTCCTGTGTGCAGGGAGGCACCTGTGGGGAGGGGACCTGGGGTGAGGCTAGCTTCTCAGTCAGAGGCAGGAAGGGCCTGCCTGGGGCTGTCCTGCAGTGGCAGCTGGCAGAGCAGTAGCCGGGACCTGCCAGGAAATCTGGGGTGGCCAGACCCTATTCCCCCTCAAGTCTGCCTGGGGGGCTGTCTGCTGGTACCCACGACTCCCCTGCCTCCATGCCTCCTTCGGCTCCCCTTGGCTCGGCCTTCAAGGACCATCAACAACTGCCCCTTTCTCCACCATGGCAGCCTGGAATCACTCTTCCTCCAGCACCGGAGGTCCTAAGAAGGGACACTGACACACACCCCAGTGGCTTTTCTCAGCACAACTTCCTCTGACCAACAGCTCCCCTGCAGCCCGATCCTCCACCTTCTCCAGGTAGAGTGTGAGCTGCCTCCTCCAGGAAGGCCCATGATGCGTGCTCCCACCCAGGTGAGTCTTAAGGAAGTCAGCAACCCTGGACACATTATTAGAGTCACAGTTGGGCGTGGGTCCTCAGTCTCTCGAGACTGCAGGCACAGGAGGGGGCTGAGGCCCCACCTGACACTCCCACACCCGCCCCGGCCACCCCAGGACAGACCTAGTCTCCTGTTGTGCCTGTCCTCTGTGGTAGAGGACAGGGCCCCTCTGCCCTCGTCCACCTGGTGATGCCCCCTCACCCCCTGTGGCGGGCAGAATGGCCCTCCAAAATGTCAGCATCCTCATGTTAGGCTCTCGGGCACGGGCAGCTCAGCTGCTCCTCAGCGGAACTTGACTTAAGATGGTCATCCTGGATCATCCGTGTGGCCCAGACTGACCGCAGGGTCCGTGGAGAGGGTGTGGCCATGACGCAGGCAAGGTGCTGCCAGGCGACCACGACTGGACCTGCCGGGGCTACAAGAGGACGCTCCCCTTGAACCTCCCAGGGGAACACAGGTGGACACGTGGATTTTAGACCAGTGAGCCCCAGGGCTGGACTCCGGACCCACAAAGCCGTGGGACGGGAAAGGCGTGCTGTCTGAGCCATTGCATTTGTGGTTCCTCAGCTGCAGCAGGGACCCAGCACAGCCCCCACGATGCCTGCTCTGTGCTGGACTTGCCCGTCCAATGTCCAGGCGTGGGGCAGATCCCCGCCTGGCTGCGGCCCTTCCCCTTCACCTGACTGTGTGGCCCCTCTGGGCCTCAGTATCCTCATGGTAAATCAGAGAGATGAGGGTGTCTCCTCCTGGGGCTGCTGTGGGGCTGACATGTGGGTCAGATAAGGTCCCACAAGGTCAGCCCCTCCAGTGGGACAGCTGTGGAGAGGGGCAGGTGAGCACTGGGTGGTCAGGGCTGCCTGTCTGCTCCCCCCTCTAGAGCTGAGACCAGAGGGCCAGCTGGGAACCCCTCGCTGGAGTCTGGCAGCCCTGCCCAGGCCCCTTGCATGCTAGCCTTGGGGGCTGCCCCTTGGCCTCTGTGTCTCAGGCCCCGTGTGGCAGCTGGCACTGGCCAGTGCTGTTTGCATGAGTGGTGATGGCGGCTGCACCTGCTGGGACCTCCTCAGTGGGGCCGGGGCCATCCCTCCACCGCCCTTTCCCAGACTGCTCATTTTGTGAGGTTGTTGTTCTTTATTTGGTGTTTCTGCATTTCCACTCTCCTCCCCTCCCCCACCACCCGGCTGTTGCTATGGGAACTGGGCTGAGGCCCCTGCAGCATCCTTGATAGATGGGTTTCAGGCCTGGGCGGGTGAGTCGGGGGCTTGGGGCCTTGGGTCTTGAGGTTGGAATCACGAGGTCCAGAGGAGGCAGAGCTATCAGACGCCCGTCCCTGTCCGGCATCCAGTGCTCCCACTTGGCACAGCCCCATTGCTGTCACCTCTTATTGTTACTGCTGTGGGCCCAGCTCCTGTTATCTTTGGCCGGGTCTCCTCTGTCACAATAGCTTGGGCTCTGTCCCCACTGCCTGCCCTTTGACCTCTGCAGGAGGGAGCCAGCCACACAGCCTCCCTGTGCCGGGCCTCCTCCTCCCCACAGATGGTCAGATTCGCACGGTGACACGGGGGACTGGCTCCCGCAGATGATGGACGCAGGTCCCAGCAGAGCCCTCGGCTTCCCCTGCTCTTACTTTGGTTTCCCCATCCTGCAATGGCAGCACTTGGGCCATTGCCAAGTCACCAAAGCCACCTGCAGGTAAGCAAAGGGGAGGGGGGATGGGGCAGGGGCCGAGTGGGGTTGGCACTAAGCCACAGCCGCAGCCTGGAACAGCACATCCTGGCTCTGGCAGCAGCCCCCGCCTGCCACAGGCCTCCCGCCTGCCCGGGAGCTCCGTGCCTGGAGTCCCAATGAGCTGCGTGGGTGGAAGGAGAGCCTCTGGCTGGGCTTCTGAGACTGCCACACTCCTCCCTCCTCAGCTCCCACACAGCCCACCGCCTGGCCAGGGGTGCAAAGCTTAGGGAGGGGGCCAAGGGGCTGGCAGGGCAGGCTGGAGGTGGGAGGGCTCTGAGGGGCCATAGACCAGGTCTGCAGAGAGGGGCTCTAAAGAGGGGCCTTACCCCCCAGGCAGGCTCCAGGCCATGCCTCCCCTTCAGACCACACTCCAGCCCTGGCAGCATCCTGCTGGTGCCTGGCCAGAGGCTGGAATGCGTCCTGCATGGGGAAGGTTTTTGGATATATTGGGTTAAATAAAATATATGATTCAATTAATTTCACCTCTTTCTCTTCATTTCACCTCCTCCCACAGGAGGGAGGGCGGGGATGCCGGCCAGCGAGGCTGAGCTTTCTTCCTTGGTGCAGGGCTGGGTTCTGGTCCAGGTGAACCCCAGAGGAGGGTGGGGCTGCGTTTGCTGATCTTGATCTCGCTGGGGAGGGCCAAGTACAGGGTGTCCCTGGTGTGCTGGGAGCCCAGGCATCCCCAGCCAGCTTCTTTCCGTCTTGAGCAGGTGGCCTGGTGGCCAAGTGGTCCAGAGGCCCTGGACTCCGGAGCAGACCCTGCGAGGCCACCGAGGGTCAGCTGGGAGGCCTATGAGGCCCAAGGCGGCCTGCAGCAGAAAGGCAGGGGCAGTGCTCTTCCGTCTAGGTCACTTGGGGGAGCGGGCGGCAGCCTTGGCCAGCCCCTCTTCAAGCAGCTGGGATTCCAGAGCCCAGGGCCAACTCCACCCTTCTCCCATCAAAAACCATGACTGAGCCTGGGGGCTGGCAAGGAGTGGAGGAGCTGCCTCTGCGGCTGCCCCATGCCTGGGGTCTCCATTCTCCCATGATGGGCGCCCAGCTCCCAGCTCCTGCTGCAGGCCTGGCCCGAGACAGCCTGTCCTTCCCTCCCCAGATCCTCCGCCCCCGGCCTGAACCAGCTCCTGGGGTGAGATCCTCCGGCCCTGCCTGTGGCTCTCTCCTGGGTCCGTCTCCCCAGCAGCCCTGGCAGGCAGCTGCCCTGTCCCCTGGAGCTTGGGTTAAGGAGTCCTTCTCAGAGGAGGGCGGAATCTGCATTCCCATCCAGCCACCAGATGACACCTGGGGCTGCTCAGGGAGGAGCACTTGCATCAGACCCTGGGCTGCCCCGTGCCTCGGTGTCCTCTCCACACACAGGAGGCCAGAAAGCCCGTGCTTTGGGCCTCTGTTGTCCTGAGCACCCTGATGGGCAGTCCAGAGCTGGCCCTCAGGAAAAATGGTCCCCTCAGGAAAAATGGTCCTCTCCCCACAGTGGCTGGGGCCCTTTTTGTTCCACTGAACCCCGATCATTTTCAGGGTTAGGCCAAAGAACCAGGAGGGTCTCAGCCACAGCTGCTCACAGCCCCCTGCCCTGGAGGGTGATTTTTCAGCTCAGAGAGCGCCTCCCGTACCTAAGCAGGCGAGGGCAACATGGTGCTTGAGCCCTCAAGGGCTCCCTGGGCTGGGCCTCATTAGAGGACCCTCATTCCTGGTGTCCAGTGGTGCCTGGTCCTGGACACTGGCTCTGTTGGATGCTGGTGCCCACGGGTCCATAGGGAACTTCCTGCCCCAGATGCCTCGAGGCCTGCTCAGTGATGGTGCACAGTCCCCAAGGTGCCAGCCTGCTTCTGTCCCCAGATGCACTGTCCAAAGCAGCCTGCCAGGGGCTGCCATGCCCTTCATGTCCCGGGCGTCCCAGTGGCCAAGGCCCATCTCTATGCCAGGCAGAGTTGAAGGGCCGAAGAGCTTGGCAGATCAGAGAGGGCATCCGCGTCCTGGCCACCCACTGTCAAGGGACCCCCATCTTCCACTGACTCAGAGGTCTGTCCTCGTCTATCGTGGTAGCAGACCCACTGTCCTGTGATGGCTCCGTCCGTGGACCGCACGTGGAGGAGCCCGGGGCAGGCACTTGGTTACGGCCCGGTGGCAGCTCTGTTCTGCATCCGCTTGTGAATCCATTTCAGCTTTCTTCTTCCCTACATATGTGGGGTGCTCGAGCTTTCTGGTAGTAACATTTCACTGCTTCCCTCCTCGATGAGGTAACGTTTTGAACACATGTGTGTTTTATATTTGTATGTATGAAATGTGCGTGTTTGGGCCAGAGACCCCAGAGTGCCCGCTCACCTTTACCCTAGCCGCCTTCTCCCCATCCACGCTTGTGCCCTCCTGCTGCCTCGGGTCCTCTAGGGCCTGCCCCACCCTCCCCTCTCACGGACCTGCAGTGCCTGCCTTGGCCCCGTTAGCACTGCCCTCAGAGCTCCCTGGGGTGTCTCCCCGGGCATGGAGGGGTCTTGGGGACCAGAGCTGACCCTGCTCTTTGCCCCGCCTTGGCTCCCCTTCAGCGCTGGGGCCGGGGTCACCGCCCCAGCACCCTGCACTCTCCCATCCTGGTCTTGCAGCAGCACCAAGACAGCCCCTCCCGGAGCCCCTCCTGTGGGATTTCTCCCCCATCAGAGTACTCCAGTCTGCACTTCACTCACTCCCCTCCCAGGACAGCCTTTGGCCCATTCCTTCACCCACCTCCCACCTTCACATCCCCTGGGAGGGCTCAGGAGGGGTCCCTGCCCTTGGGAGCCTGTGGCTCAGCCAGAAGCACAGGGGTCGTAACGGTAACAGGAGGAACCCGCAGTGTTCAGGAAGAGCCCAGAGGTCCTGGGTGATCACCCACTGAATGCCCCCACCCCTAAGGCCGCCATCACCCTCATGGCACAGCTGTTGAGTGCAACCTGGCCCTCGTGCCAACAGCCCCCATGGAAGCCCCACGGCTGGCCAAGGGCGTTGGGGGTGGGGGTGCAGGAGGCCAGAGGAAGACGAGCACACTGCAGCCTCAACCAAGGAGCTGGGGACCAGAGGAAGTGGGGTGCAGGGGTGAGGCTCGGACCTTCAGGCACGAGCTGCCCCCCATCCCCAGCACCAGGGCTGGCAGGCATGGCCAGGCAGGGTCACCTGGGTCCTTCTCTTGGGAGAGAGGTCTTTCCTGCCCTGCCCTGCTCCACCCTCCTGACCTCTGCCTGTGTGGGAAGGGCAGGAGAGCAGAGGGGAATCCGAGGCCAGAAAGGGGCAGAGGACCAGGCTTCCTGTTGGTTTCCTGCCCAGGCTCTGTCTGGCCTCCCCTGCCCCGGCGCTTGTGCTCTGACCTTTGGGCTCTGACTCTGCCGTGGATACACCTGGTGTCCCCTCCATTGGGCTGGCACTGGGGCCCCACTGCCCCACCCTCACACAGCAACAGGTTCTGGGAAACCTGGTGGACAGACCCACAGAGGATGGCGTCGATCCCAGGGCTGGCACTGGGGAGAAGGCCAGGAAGGCCCCCGGGAGCCTCTGGGTGAGCTCCTGTTAATCCCCACTGTCTTCTCCAGGCATCTGCCCAGGAAGGGATTGACAGAAACAGACAGGGAGGTGTGTTTAACTCAGGGGGCCGCCTTCCAGGACAGGCACCTGAGCAGGTGCCTCAATCTGGACAGTCATGGCAGGGGGCCTGTCTTGTTTACACATGGAGAAATGGCCACCTGCTGGATGTCAGATCCAGATGCACAAAGACTGACTCAGGGAGAAATGCACAGTCATACCTACCCCCTGGTGGGTGCCTGGTGGGAGCCACCTCCTCCTGGCAGGAGGGCGGCAAGATGGGGAGGGTGTTCCCCTCCGCTGTGTGGCTGCTGCAGGATGAGGAGGCCAGCCTCAGAGAGGGCCTTCCAGGTGGTGGCCAATCCCACAACCACAGCCCCCTCCATGCACCTACAAAGCCCCAGGAGCCCCTTGGTGGAAAGACCCACACTTCCACTTTGCCGTGCACGGACCATCGGTGGCCCTGGGCAGACAACCGATCTTTTTCAGAACTCTGCTTCCCGTCTGTGGAGACAGGATGGTGTGGTGACGCCGTGGCCTGGGCCTGCCCTGGTGATGTCTGTGGCCGAGAGGAAGGGTGAATTTACCTGGGCAAAGGAGCAGGGGTAGGTAAGAGCAGAAGAGGGCTGGCAGATGGTCCTGGCTGAGGAGCTCCCCCAGCCAGGGGAGGGGCAGCAGCCTCTGGTTGAAGCTGGCACAAAGCCCCGTGGAACTCCTACTCCAGCCCCTCTCAGCCCACTTGCCTCTTCAGAGCCCGGCCAGGCACCCCTGCCCTCCTGCCCACCCTTCAGGATAAGTCAGCTTGCCTCTTGCCCCACTGCCCAGGGAAGAGCTGTGAGAGCAAAAGCTTTTTTAAAAAGTAAAATCATGATCCATTCAAATATGAAGTGGACACGTGTCAAAGACTTTTTCAACCCATTAATTCATGAGTTAGCCGGTAGGGAATTAAAACCAGCTCGTAATTTAAAAACTCACCGAAGAAAAAGAAGTATCTGTAGGCGCATATGGTTTCGCTGGAGAATTCTACCAAATGTTTAAAGAATTAATGCCAATTCTGCACAATCTGTTCCAGAAAGAAGCAGAGGAAGGAACACATCCCATTTCACTTTATGATGCTAATGTCACCCCAATACCAAAAACAAAGAAGGCACCAAAAAAAAAAAGAAAATGAAAGAAAGCTGTAGACTGACAATCCTCGTGAGGATAGGTGCAAAATCCGTAACAGAATGCTAGTGTGCAGCACGCAACAGTAGGTGAAAGTGGCCAGATGCTGTCACCAAGCGGGGCTCGCCTAGCGTACGAGGCTGGCTCGATTTGAAAATCAGGCAATGAAACCCACCACATTACCAGGCTATATAATAATGTTACAGCAATTGATGCCCCAACGTTTTTGATAAAAAGTCTTAGAAAAACAGGAATAGAGGAAAAACTCTCAACTTGACAAAGGACATCTACAAACAAACAAACAAACAAAAAAACCTTAAAAAACTTACAGCAAACATCAAGCTGCTGGTGAAAGTCAGGATGTTTTCCTCCTAAGACCAAAAAGTCTTATTGATTATAGTAATGGAAGTTCTAGCCACTAAAATAAGGCAAGAACAATAAATCATAGGCATGCAGATTGGGAAGAAAGAATTAAAACTGTCTGTGTCTGCAATGGCACAATTATCTATGCGGAAAATCATAAAGAATCTACAAAAACTCCTGGAGCTAACAGGTGGCTTCGGCAAGGTTGCGGGACAGATCAACACATACAAATAAAGTGTGCTCCTAAATGCTGGGAGAGAATACAATTACCTGTTAGAACTGCTGAAATAAAGATGAAATGTTGGCCGCGGTGGTGGCTCACGCCTGTAATCCCAGCACTTTGGGAGGCCAAGGCAGGTGGATCACCTGCGGTTAGGAGACCAGGAATAGCCTGGCCAATGTGCTGAACCTCCGTCTCTACTAAAAATACCAAAAATTAGCCAGGCGTGGTGGCAGGCACCTGTAATCCCAGCTACTCAGGAGGCTGAAACAGAAGAATCGCTTGAACATGGGAGGCAGAGGCTGCGGTGAGCCGAGATCACGCCATTGCACTCTAGCCTGGGCAATAAGAGCAAAACTCCGTTTCAAAAGAAAATAAAAAAGAAATGCTTCGGTGCAAACCTAGCAAAATGTGTACATGACAAAAGCCTGGTGAAAGAAATCACAGAAGACCAGGTGAATGGAGCGACATACCGTCTTCAAGGACTGGAGGACGTAACACGGTATAGAGGTCAATATAAACCAAAGTGATCTTCAGGTTTAAAGAAATTCCTATCAAAATCCCAGCAAGGCGTTTCTTCTTCATCTTCGTCTTTTTTTTTTTTTTTTTGTAGATGCAGACAAGGCAATTCTAAAATTTGCATGGAAAGGCAAAGGAACTGGAGTAGCTAAAACAATTTTGGAAAAGAGGAATGAAGTGGAAGGAACATGTCTACCCAATGTCAAGACGTTAAATAGCTACCGCCATTATGACTGCGTGGCACTGGTGGAAGGAAGGACACATCGTGGAACACCGTAGAAAACCCAGAAACGCCTCGTACTGCACAGCCCAGCCCGGTCCTGCCTGCCCAGGAAGGGGGTGAAACACAGCTGCAGCACGGACCACTCCCCCACTCCCCATGGCCCCCACATGCAGGCAGCCCCTCCTGGGGGTCCCCAGACCTGGCCGAATTCTCTGGGAGAACAGGGTGGGCCAGGGGCCCAGGGAGCTTCGCCGGCACAGGCTCGATGGCCCCCGGTCCTGGAGTCGCTGACTTGGGCGGGACTGTGGTTTGCTGTTCCTGCCTTTCTTCACTTGGACGTGCACGGACCTGCATTCCTCTGCTGGTGAACCTGGGCCATGGTGGCCTCTCTCTGAGACACACATTCTGCTGTCTCCTTTCTACTGTCTCCTCCGTGCAAAAGGGTCACTTCAGCCCCGGGGGCTGCCTGTGCCTATCCCATCTCCACTC
Source organism: Cebus imitator (assembly GCF_001604975.1). Lineage (NCBI taxonomy): Eukaryota > Metazoa > Chordata > Mammalia > Primates > Cebidae > Cebus > Cebus imitator. Next base: position 1,396,105 of record NW_016107764.1, on the reverse strand, counting down.
AAGGAAGGGCTTGGAAAGCCATTTCCTCAAAACCTCTGTGGCTTTGGGGAGATGTTTTTCATGATCACTACCGCTGAGGGGGAGTACCCACACCCTGCATCCCTTCCCTGCCTCATACACATGCTGTAGAGGTAGTGAGCTCCCCAGCCTTGGTGATAACCAACAAGAGGCCAGATGGCCCTGGGCCACAGATGCTCTGAAAGAGACTCCCATCCTAAGAACGGGGGCCTGAGGTTTGGCTGAGGCCAGGCAGCTTCTCTGTAAGTGAGCTGGTCCTTTCACAGGTGCCTGGCTGATAGGTGGGTGCAATCCCAGCCACAGAGAGGCAGTTAAGGGAAGAGATGAAGGAATTGTCATGTGACTGTCAACTCCTAGGGAGGCTGAGGGCACACAGAGGACATTATGAGAGGAAACACCTCCTTTCTCCCCTCCACGGCTCCCGCCATGCTCCCTCCTGCGGCTGGCACCTTGCAGCTTCTGCCAAGGCAGTCCTTGGCTCTGTGTGTCAAAGAAAAAGGAAAATCATTAGAAATAATAGCATCCGCCTCTGGAAGAGCCTGCCAGCTGCCTTCCCAACACCCACACCCCATCTTCCTCACTGCAGAGACCGGGTTTTGTCTGAGGTGACTGCGCACCTCTCTCAGAGCACCTCCCAGATTCTTGCCATGTGGCGCTTTTCTTGCTGGTGAGAAATGGGAAGCTGTGGGGCAGAGCTTACAGGAGGGCAGCTGACAAAGACCCTTCACCCTGTCTACTTTGTGGGGTGGAGATGTGATGGTTGGAGGTGACGCAGCCATCTCGGAGACAAGAAGAAGGAAAATGTTAGGACTGAAAGAGGCAGGGTCTTTGCGGGGGGGTGTAGAGCTTCCAAACCAGTCCTAAAATGCCCATTCTTTCTGGTTACAGGAGAAAACGGCCACTTATTTACGTCAGTACGGTCAGGTTGAGGTCAGGGTCAGCCGATTAGAATTCTAACGGGAGCGGATGCCATTGGTGCCCCTGGCTACACGCTCCGGGCTCCCCTCCGACTCCTCTGCGGCGGCCACCCACCCCTGTGCCTGCGCGTGGCTTTCCACTCACACTTGCTCTTCTTTGCCTCAGGGCCACCTCCAAAGAGTGGGACCGGACCAGCAGGTGCAGGTGGCCGGCGGTGCAGAGGACTGAACGTCCCTGGAGGTTCTCAGCCCTTGGGGGGCAGAAGTGAGTAGGTAAACAGGCCGGAAGCACACCCCTCTGAGGGCCCCAGCGACCCCCCAGCAGCGACCCCCCAGCAGCGACCAGCCCAACAGGGAATGCTGTGTGTCTCTTTGTCCTCAACGGATGGGGAACCGGCTGAAGGGGTCCACGTCTCTTGGCCAAGCAGACAGCCTGGAAGGGTGGTGGCGCCTGCAGCCCGGTTCATAGTCACACCCTGAGGCTCAGCCAGCTCGGGCTCAGGAAGGTGCTGCTGAGCAGGAGGGATGCAGGAGGGGCAGGAGGGGCAGGAGGGGCCCTGTCCTGAGAGCTCAGCTTCCCTGACACTCACCACCCGCCCCCCGCCTTCCCCAGGGAGGCTCCAGGCATTCGGGGACCCAGAACCAGAAAGAAAGGGGGTGGGAGGGAGACAGCAGGTGGTGTGTGGGGTGAGGTGGGGGGAGAACTTCCAGAAAGTCAGAAGAGACAGACGCAGGAGCAGATGCACTGGGTTTTTAGGACGGGCCGCCGAGCGGCCCTTGCAGAGCCTCAGGAAGGCCCTGGAGCTTGATAGGGCTGCCTCGACCCCTCGTGCTGTCTCCCAGCCTGGGCCACGCGGATGCCACCGTGACTGCTGAGTGGAAGGGGGGCTCCCGCCCGCACAGCCCCTCGCCCCTTCAGCCTCCCCACCTGGCTGCGCTGCTGCGCTGCCTCCCTTCAGTCCTAACACGAAACCTCAGCTCCCGAGCCCCGCCTTTCTAAAGGGCTCTGCAAACAGGCACACTGGCTGCTGCCCTGCGGAGGCCACGTGGGCCTCTCGGGCCTGGCCACTGTGCCTAGCACTCCTGCCACCAGAATGGCTGCACCTGTCCCACTCTGGCCTTCAAACACTGTTCCCTCTGCTATGAGACCTTTTCCTTCCTCACCTCTTAGCAGACCCCTGTCTGTGCTTCAAGCTCCAACCCAAAGCCCCTTCCTCCAGGAGGCCTGCCCTGATTCTCTCCACTGGCTTTTTCGGATGGCTCTCCCTTTACAAGCCTGTCTCCCCTCCCGGGCTTCAAGCCTTCAGGGGTGGAGATGGCCTTGGTCACATCTTTTTCTCCCTTTCCCAATGTAGGACAGAACATTCTGGACACTCAATTATTCTCTGCAGAATGCGTGAGTCAGCGGGTGACAGCCTTGCTTGGGGAGCCATGGGCTCAGCCGAGACTCGGGGGAGCCTGTGCTCGCCCACCCTGTGTCCCGCCGAGATGGCGCCCCTCCCCACACATGAGCTCCATGCTCCCTGTGCCACCCTGTGCCCCAGGTCCACAGCCCCCATCCCCTCTGTGATGTGGCAGTGGGTTTAGTCACGCCCTACCTGTCCCTGCTGGGGGCTTGTCATCCCGAAAAAGCCCCTTTGAAGATGGTGGGCCATCAGTGATGCGCCCGAGGGCAGCCACAGCCCCAGCCTCTGGGCTGGCTCTCTTCTTCACACCAATCCTGGATGGCAATCTCAGGCAGCGGGGCTGGCTCAGGGACTGGAGGGAGGGCACAATCCCAAATGGCAGTGAGCCCAAACCCATGGCAAGAGCCAAGGCGGCCACCCCATCTGTGATGTTCTTGGTGCCCTCCGGCCTCTTCCCGGGGATGGTCAGGGCGGTGAGAGTTTCTAGGAAGGAAAGCCCCTCCACAGAGCCCTGGCCAGCGGCCCTTCCTGGGGACCCTTCCTCAGACAAACTGGGGGCTCCATGTCTCAGGGCCCCTATCTGGGTAGGAGTGCAGTGGCTTCCTTGGTTTCCAGAGCTGCCTCTGTCTCAGACTCAGGATCACACGGGCTCAGGAATTCCCTCAGCTTCCTGCAGAGTCTATTGAGGCTGGAATCCTTGGGGTGAAACCCCCCAGCTTCCAGACTGTTGGAGCTGGCCCCTTGCAGGCCCTTGGCTGCTGGACAGGCTTTCCCGGGATGCTGTCCCCACTGACCCTGCAGACGGCGGGGTGGATGCCTGCGGGAAGGTATCACCCCCAACCCCACACGGTGGCAGTTGCTGGGCCCATCTATGGGGGGTGCTGGGCAACCTGGTCCAGTTCTAAGACCCTCAGGGCACGTTGAAGCCTGTCCCCTGCAGCTGAGAACCCAACCTCAGCTCGGGACCCCCTTCCCACCACCTCCAAAGCAGCCGCTATGCAGAAGACACTTTGGGGGCCAGTGGCACACACGCCCCTGAGCATGACCCCCTTCCCGCCACTGTCAAGGGAGAGCGACGCGGTCGGGGCTCCGCCCTGCCTGACCCCTGGTCCCTTCTTCTTGGTCTGATGACTTCTAGGAGCCCAGCAAGCAACTGCTGTTTGGGGTGGACGGGCAGACAGGGCAGTCATTCACGGCCAGGGCTGATCAGTCTCCCCAGACAGGCTTCTGGGACAAGTGGGGGGCCCCAGGCTGAGTGTGAGCTCAGGGGTCAGCCTGTAGGCACTCCAGCTCCATCCTGCAGCTGGGCGCAGCATGGTTTAAATCCTCCTTGGTTGGCACAGCCAGGCTCTGGAGCTTCCCCCCAGAAAACTCAGCAAGTTTGCCCCAGGCTGAGAACGGAGAGGGGCTGGTGTCCGGCCCCCAGCAGCTGCCACTCCCCGAACTCATGACGGCCCCTCCCTGGCTGGGCAGTGCCCCCACCCTCTCCCACCCTCTCCAGGAAGACCTGATCCCTCCCATCTTCTCCTCTGGCTCCGGGTCCACCAGGCTATGGGACCGTGGACGCAGGCAGGGCAGAGCCTGTGCCGGCTGCCCCTCGGCTTCCCTCGAGCTGCCCGCCCCGACCCAAAGGGAGTGTTTGCTGGTCTGTCTTTTGCTTGCCTTTAAAAAACTCTCACATGAGTTTTGGCTTTAAATAAGCATTTTCTTCTCTGATAAGGGTAAATCCATGCTTACTGCAGACTCGTTGGACAATTTTGAAAAGGATTCAGAAAAAACAAACCCACCCGGAATCCCAGCACCCAGAGATAACTCAATTTTAAATGAGAAGCACGAGGCTTTTTCATTCCATGTAGCTCCTGAGCGGTCCCAGTCATTAAACAGTCTTCAGAAACGTGCCCATTCTTGCTCTATTTTTGCACATGCGTGGCTATTTTAAACCCGTAAAGAAGTCTTCGGTAGTGAATGTTTTAGGCATTTCTAGTTTTTTCTGTAGATTCACTCCCTGGAAGTGGGATTCACAGCCAAACCGGACGTGCCTTCACGGGAGGGCCTGAGGGCGCCTGGCCGCCCTTGGGAGTCCTCCCTGGCAGGGGGGGAGGCTCTGCGCTCTCACCTGGGAGCTGGCTGCAATCAGAACCTTTAAACTCACATGGACCTAACATGTCTTTCTTCACAGGTGCCTCTTTGGTCAGGAGGGCAGGGCAGAGGCGAGCAGGTTAACCACAAGGAGTGAGGGGCTTGCATGATTCCAGGCAAGAGGACAGGAAGTCTGTGCAGAGGTTCTGTGGCGTGGGGGCGTGGGGGCAAGGGGGCGTGGGGGCAGGTGTCCAAGTGCCTTCTTTTAAAGAACCAGAAAGATGGTCTATAGCCTGGCAGAGGTGGGAGGGGCTGCGCTGGCCACGGGGCAGAGGAGTGGGCAGTGGATGGGGCTGCAGGGTCTGGGGGACCTTTCCCTCTACAGCAGTGGGGTGGGGCAGGTGCTGGGGCTGAGTCTCTGGGCCACCGAGCAGCTGGGCAGCAAGGAACAGGGTCTTGGAGGTCTCAGGTAGAGGACCCACTGGGGTGGAGCCCTTTGGCTCATCAGCCCGGGGATAGGGGGCCAGGGTGGGTACCAGGCCTCCTCCATCTGGGCTCAGGGGCCACAGGAGGCTTTTTGAAATGCAGGTTCTGGCCCAGCTCAGAGATGCTGAACCCCAAGGTGCATTTAACAAGGTCCCCAGATGATCCCCTCATGTTTCCAAGCTGGATCTAAGGGTGGCAGTCAGGGAGGGGCTCAGGGCTGAGGGGAGGAAGGCGCCCAGCCTGCAGACCCCCGAAGGAGAGGGCAGACTGGGGGTGGCAGTGAGGCCCTCAGAGGCAGGGGCAGCCTGGCTGGCTTCTCAGACGTGTGTCCATCCACCCCACCCAGAGGCTCTGGCCCGTCTGTGCTGCCCCGAGGCTGCCTGGGCTGCGGCTGAGCTCTCAGTACTGGAGAGGAGGCAGGACCACACACGAATGCACCATTGCCCCTGCTGCGCGGGACTGAGACCCTGCGCTGGGTGGGAGGCTGGGGGCCAGGCCTCTGAGGGGACTCCAAGGATTCCCAGCGACTGGGGCTTAAACGCTAGGGCCAGTGTGGCAGCTCCTCCTCCCTCCTTCCCAGATCCCACAGAGAGTGCTCCGTGCCGTAGGCCAGTGGTGCTGAGGGCCCTCGTACGGACGGAGGTGGTCTACTGTGGTGAGGAGACCTGGTCCAGACTGGGGCAACTGGAGCCGAGCTCCCGCCCGGGTGGGTGAGTGACACACCTCTCTAGTCCCTGCGCAGGACCTGTCTCCCCAGGACACTGGACTCCTCATGGTGGCGGCAACTGGCAACGACCTTCCCCGGCCCCTCGGGCTGCCCGGGCAGCCAGGGCTGGAGCTTGGTGAGCAGGGCTGAGCGGGCACGCAGGGCATGGCCGGCGGCTCGGAGCTCCAGGCATGGGCGCAACGTGAGGCGGCAGCCAGCACGGAGGGTCCGAGGCTCTCTCTGACGTGTTCCCTCTTTCCAGCAGGACCCTGGTGGGCAGCTGTCCTATTTCGTTCGTGATGACAGAAACATTGGTCATCTTTGCAAAAGCGTTTGTCAATTTCACAATTCACACTTGCCTTCCCAGCCGAGCTTCTGGCCTGGTTCTGTTCACGGAGCAGGAATCCTGCCCTATCGTCTGTGCCACGCTGAACAGGTTCTTCAGTTCCACACTGAGACCTGTTTGTCACTGACTGATATTTCAGAGGAGGAGCGGCCGGCCCTGGTGTGAGCACGGCTTCTTCACGCTCCTTGTCTGTGTTGCTGTCAGAGGAGAAATCACATCTCCTTGTTGGCTTAGCCTGCGTTTCTTTCACTCCTGGTGGACTGGAGCATCTGTCTTTTTATTTCATTCTTGGCCAGCAGGCCTTCTTCTTCTGGACCGGGATGTGGTGTGAGGCTCTGAGCACCTGCCTGGGAAGAGCCTGTCCGCTCTGCCACTCACCCTTGTTCTGGGTGTGGCGATGGCTTCCTTGGGGTGTCTCTGTGAGGTGGGATTTTGGGTGAATTGTGGTCTACCTTGCTGACTATGAAGGTACGTCCCTTAGGGCTGCCTCCATGTCATATTTAGAATCCCTGTCTACCCTGAGACTGGGGCTGGTGAGCCTACATCTCCTCTCTGCGTTCAGCTGTCATTCGGAATGTGGTTTGGTGGGAACAGGGCAGGATGCAGGTAGAGTTGTGTCAGACGCAGGCACAGTTGTGTCAGACGCAGGGACGGCTGTGTCAGACGCAGGGACGGCTGTGTCAGACGCAGGCACGGTTGTGTCAGACGCAGGGACGGCTGTGTCAGACACAGGCACGGTTGTGTCAGACGCAGGCACGGTTGTGTCAGACGCAGGTACGGTCAGACGCAGGCACGGTTGTGTCAGACGCAGGGACGGTTGTGTCAGACGCAGGGACGGCTGTGTCAGACGCAGGCACGGCTGTGTCAGACGCAGGGACACTTGTGTCAGACGCAGGCACGGCTGTGTCAGATGCAGGGACGGCTGTGTCAGACGCAGGCACGGTTGTGTCAGACGCAGGGACACTTGTGTCAGACGCAGGCACGGCTGTGTCAGACGCAGGCATGGTTGTGTCAGACGCAGGTACAGTTGTGTCAGACGCAGGGACGGTCAGACACAGGCACGGTTGTGTCAGATGCAGGCACGGTTGTGTCAGACGCAGAGACGGTTGTGTCAGACGCAGGTACAGTTGTGTCAGACACAGGCACAGTTGTGTCAGATGCAGGGACAGTTTGCCGTGCTGGCTCCTTCTCTGCCCTTCAGCTCCTCCTGCAGGAGGAGCCCAATGTCCTGACCACCCTGTCTGGGCAGCAGATTACACTAGTCATCGTGGGACTCAGATGACTCTCCCTTGGCCCAGGAAGGAACGCAGTCCTGGCTTCCGCACAGAGGGTGTGGGTTGCGTGTGCGGTGGTGAGAGGCGTGGGGCTGGCACCAGGGACTGAAACAGAGCTCTGGGTGGGTCGAGGCCAGGGCCACGTGCCATCTGGCGAGATGTGCTTTGGTTTACATCCATGATGAGTTGTTAGCTCTGGCACCGGCTGAGCCCTGGCCACGGTCATACACAGAGCCACAGTCACGCACCGGGCCCTGATTGTGGACGAACAGGAAGCCCTGAGCCTGGTCATAGGCTGAGCCCAGACCCCACCTGCCTGAAGCTCTGGGTGCAGCCCGCTGAGCCCTGACCCTGGCCACAGACTAAGGCCTGGCCTTCCCATGCACAGCCCTAACCCGACCCCAGAATATCCCCTACACTTTCTCACAAACATGTCAGTGAGGCTAGGAGAACTAGCTGAATGTGTCACAGTGGTTCCAACCCTGTCACCTGCGGGCCTCTCCCGGTCCACATAAGCTCCCAACCATGCCACCGCTCACCCGCAAGCCAGAGTCTCACCCTGTGTGCAGTCCAGGCCCACATCCAGCATGGGAAGTCACAGCAGCCTGTGCCTGTGCCTGTTGGGAGCCCATTTCAGCCAGGCCGTTCATGCCAGGACCACGGGCTGTGCAAGCCAGTCCAGAGCCTTTTGTTTCTCCCAGCAAGCTGTGGACGCATCTCACACCCATGGTCAAGTCCCAGGTGCTGCAGACCTGCCTGAGGAGCTTCTCTGTGCTTCCCCCTATGGAGGTGCCGAGGAGCAGCCCCCCTCCGCAGGAGCCAGACCAGGACTTCACGGTGATGCCCTGTTCCTGCGGCTGTCCCGGTCTCTCCAGGTGGTAGGGTCTGGGGCTGGGTCCATTTGTCAAGGCTTTGCCTCCTGCAGGTGAGGGGCAGAGGAAGGGCTCTGGCGCTGGACGCGTCAACTGCAACCATCCAGCAGCTGTGCTGGGGGGTCCCTGGCAGTGGCCCACCCCCTCTTGACCCCTCTTATAGCTGGCAACAGCTGGGGGGCTGGTGCCAGACCTGAAGAGGGCCCATGGGGCACTGCACCCACCACCACCTGAGCCCTGGGAGCCAGAGGCAGACATCCCGGGGTGTCAGAGATGGGCCACGAGGGCGTGACCCTGAGCAGGGGTCCCTTGGTTTAAACAGATTTATTGAAGTATTGCTGACATACAAAACACTGCCCGTGTTCAACAGACACACTTTCACGTTTCCAAGTGTGAGCATGAAACCATCACGAAGCGAAATCTATCACCCTCAAAGCTTCCCTGTGGCCCTTTGGCTCCCTCCTCCTTACCCCTCTCCCCTGCAGGATTCCTCCTCCCCACCCTCTCCCCTGCAGGATTCCTCCTCCCCACCCTCTCCCCTGCAGGATTCCTCCTCCCCACCCCTCTCCCCTGCAGGATTCCTCCTCCTCACCCCTCACCCCTGCAGGATTCCTCCTCTCCACCCCTCACCCCTGCAGGATCCCTCCTCCTCACCCTGTCCCCTGCAGGATTCCTTCTCCCCACCCCTCTCCCCTGCAGGATTCCTCCTCCTCACCCCTCACCCCTGCAGGATTCCTCCTCCCCACCCCTCACCCCTGCAGGATTCCTCCTCCTCACCCCTCACCCCTGCAGGATTCCTCCTCCCCACCCCTCTCCCCTATAGGATTCCTACTCCTCGCCCTTTCCCCTGCAGGATCCCTCCTCACCCCTCTCCTCTACAGGATCCTCCCTCACCCCTCTCCCCTGCAGGATTCCTCCTCCTCACCCCTCACCCCTGCAGGATCCCTCCTCACCCCTT
>NW_016107764.1:1371613-1386809 GCF_001604975.1 Cebus imitator | reverse complement strand
CCCTCACCCCTCTCCCCTGCAGGATTCCTCCTCCTCACCCCTCACCCCTGCAGGATCCCTCCTCACCCCTTACCCCTGCAGGATCTCTGCTCCTCACCCCTCTCCCCTGCAGGATCCTCCCTCACCCCTCTCCCCTGCAGGATTCCTCCTCCTCACCCCTCGCCCCTGCAGGATCCCTCCTCACCCCTCTCCCCTGCAGGATTCCTCCTCATCCCTCTCCCCTGCAGGAGTCCTCCTCATCCCTCTCCCCTGCAGGATCCCCCTTCACCCCTCTCCCCTGCAGGATTGCTCCTCCTCACCCCTCTCCCCTGCAGGGTCTCTGCTCCTCACCCCTCACCCATGCAGGATCCCCCCTCACCCCTCTCCCCTGCAGGATNCCCCTCTCCCCTGCAGGGTCTCTGCTCCTCACCCCTCACCCATGCAGGATCCCCCCTCACCCCTCTCCCCTGCAGGATCCCTCCTCACCCCTCTCCCCTGCAGGATTCCTCCTCGCCCCTCTCCCCTGCAGAATCCCTCCTCCTCACCCCTCACCCATGCAGGATCCCTCCTTCTGACCCCTCATCCTCATCACCCCCACTGTCATCTGTGGGGTTCCTTCTCACTTGTCTTCACTGAAAACACTGTTGGGCGTCTGCAGCTGTGGGCTGCTCTGTGTGGTTCGGGGCTCCACATGGGTGGGCTCAAATGGGACACACTTATCTTTGTCTGGCTCCTGCCTCACGGTGATGACTTTGGTATCATCCATGTTGCAGCTTGCAGCGTTCCTTTTTATTGCTGAGTGGAATTTCGTTTGTGGACATTCCCATGTTCACAGCTCATTAGATGATGGCATTTGGGTTGTTTCCAGCTTTGGGCTTTTATAAAGCTCTGTGAACCTCTATGTACAGGTCTTTCTTTGGACATGTATTTTAACTCGGAGGGGGGGCATACCTAAGAGTGGGATAGTGGGTCCTATGGCAGGTGTGTTAGGAAATCACCAAACCATTTCCAAAGAGGCTGTACTGAACAGCAGGTGCGTGTTCTGGCTGCTCTGTGGCCTCCCGAAGGCCTGGCCTGGCTGGTCTTTGAAATGCTGGCGTCTAACACGCATGTCAGGATGGCTCATTGGGTTCAGCTTCCATTTCCCTGAGTGCTGTCCTAGATGGTGTCAGCCTAGATGGTGAGCCTAGATGGTGAGGGGTCTGCTCAAACCTCATGCCTGATTTTAAAATTGAGTTATTCACTTGATTATTACGTAGTTTATAGAGTTACGTTCTTGACGTGAGCCCTTCATCAGATGTATGATTTGAAAATATTTGCTTCCAGTTTGCAGCTTTCCTTTTTATTCTCTTAACGATGTCTTTGAAGAGCAGACGTTCTTAATTTTAAGGAAACTCATCTATGTTTCTTGTGTGGGTTGTGTTTTTGGTATTGTATTGAGGAAGTCTCATTTTACCCAGGGTCACGAGGATTTTCTCCTCTGTTCTCTACTAGAAGTTTCACAGTCCTCAGCTTGACACCTAGGTCCATGCCTTAGTCAATTTTGCCTGCTATCATAAAGTCCCACACACTGGGCGTTGTCAGCAATAGACATGTATTTCTCACAGTCCTGGAGGCTGGAAGTCTGAGGTCAGGGCACCAGCGTGATCAGGTGTGGTGAGGACCCTTCTCCAGGCTGCAGGTGCCAACTTCTCGAGTTCGCCCAAGGAAGGAAAAGGGCTACAGAGCTCCTTGGGGCCCCTTTCATGAGGGTGCTAATCCCACCAATGAGGGCTGCACTCCCATGGTCTCACCATGTCCCAAATCCCACTTCTGACACCATCATACTGCAGGTAGGATTTCAGCATGGGAACTCGGGGGTGGACACAAAGACTCAGTCTATGATTGCCCCTGGTCTATTGTGAATTATTTTGTAAGGTGTGTTATATGGAGTACATATGGATGCTCAGCCTATGATTGCCCCTGGTCTATTGTGAATTATTTTGTAAGGTGTATTATATGGAGTACATACGGATGCTCAGTCTATGATCTTCCCTGGTCTATTGTGAATTATTTTGTAAGGTGTGTCATATGGAGTACATACGGATGCTCAATCTATGATCTTCCCTGGTCTATTGTGAATTGTTTTGTAAGGTGCGTTATATGGAGTACATACGGATGATTAATCTATGATCTCCCCTGGTCTGTCGTGAATTATTTTGTAAGGTGTGTTATATGGAGTACATACGGATGCTCAGTCTATGATCTTCCTTGGTCTAGTATGAATTGTTTTGTAAGGTGTGTTATATGGAGTACCTATGGATGATTATGATCTTCCCTGGTCTGTTGTGAATTATTTTGTAAGGTGCGTTATATGGAGTACATACAGATGATCAGTCTATGGTCTTCCCTGGTCTACTGTGAATTGTTTTGTTAGGTGTGTTATATGGAGTACATACAGATGCTCAGACGGTGATTGCCCCTGGTCTATTGTGAATTGCCCCGATCTATTGCGAATTGTTTTGTAAGGTGTGTTATATGGAGTACATACGGATGCTCCATCTATGATCTTCCCTGGCCTATTATGAATCATTTTGTAAGGTGTGTCATATGGAGTACATACAGATAATCAGCCTATGATCTTCCCTGGTCTATTGTGAATCATTTTGTAAGGTGTGTTATACGGAGTACATACGGATGCTCAGTCTATGATCTTCCTTGGTCTAGTATGAATTGTTTTGTAAGGTGTGTTATATGGAGTACATATGGATGATTATGATCTTCCTTGGTCTATTGTGAATCATTTCGTAAGGTGTGTTATATGGAGTACATATGGATGCTCCGTCTGTGATCCCCCTGGTCTATTGTGAATCATTTTGTAAAGTGTGTTATATGGAGTACATACGGGTACTCAGACTGTGATTGCCCCGATCTATTGTGAATTGTTTTGTAAGGTGTGTTATATGGAGTACATACAGATGATCAGCCTATGATCTTCCCTGGTCTATTGTGAATCATTTTGTAAGGTGTGTTATATGGAGTACATACAGATGATCAGCCTATGATCTTCCCTGGTCTATTGTGAATCATTTTGTAAGGTGTGTCATATGGAGTACATACAGATGCTCCGTCTATGATCTTCCCTGGTCTATTGNATGGAGTACATACAGATGCTCCGTCTATGATCTTCCCTGGTCTATTGTGAATCATTTTGTAAGGTGTGTCATATGGAGTACATACAGATGCTCCGACTATGATCCTCCCTGGTCTATTGTGAATCTTTTTGTAAGGTGTGTTATATGGAGTACATACGGGTACTCAGTTGTTTCAGAGCCACTTGTTGGAAAGATCATCCTTTCTTGGCTCAACGACCTTTGTACCTTTGTCAAAAATCAACTGGGTGTGTATCCATGGTTCTATTTCTAATCTCTTTACTCTGTCCTACTGTCTTTTTGTCTGTCTTTATGCCAATATCACATCGTCTTGAGGACCAAGGTGTCTTAGTCCATTTTCTGTTGCTATAACAAGGTACCTGAGATGGGGTAATTTATAAAGAAAAAGGGTCCGTGCAGCACATGGCTCTGGAGGCTGACAGTCCACGCCAGGCGGCCTCATGGGCAGAGGCCTTGCACGTGTCACCGCGTGGCTGCGGACATCCCACAGCGGGAACGGGTGTGAGAGCAGCAGGTGGTTGTGTGTAAACAAAACACAAGGGTCGAACTCGCTCTGTAGTAGCTCCAGGGGTAGCTAACCCAGCCGGGTGAGGGTGGGAACCCACGCCTTCGGGGAGATGGCATTAATCCACGCATGAAGGGGGGCCTCTCATAACCCGAATGCCTCTTACAGGACCGACTGCCTCTCAGCACCGCGAGACTGGGGACTAAGCATCACCATGAGTCTTGGTGAGGACAGACCAGCTGTGTTGGCCTCTGGTACGGTTTGATCTGTGTCCCCACCCAAATCTCATGTTAAAATGTCATCCCCATCACTGGAGGTGGGTCGGGTGGGAGGTGATTGGGTGACGGGGGCAGATTCTAATGGTTTAGCGGCATCCCTCTAGAGCTCTTCTGGTGAGTGAGTTCTCACAAGATCTGGTTGTTTAAAAACAGCCAGAATAGCACCTCCCCACCGCTTCCTCCCGATGTGGGCCTGTAAGATGTGCTTTGCCCCTGCTTGCATCCTGCCATGACTGTGAGATTCCTGAGGCCTCCCCAGAAGCAGAAGCTGCTTCCTGTACAGCCTGCAGCACCGTGAGCCAATCAAATCCCTTAGCAGAATAAATTCCCAGTCTCAGCTTTTTATTTATGGTAATGTGAGAACTGACTAACCCTCTGTCCAACGGGGGCTGAGTGGGGAGAGGGTTGGGCTGAGTGCCTGCTGGAGCCTTGGGCCTGGGAAAGCGACTCTCCACCATCTCTTTGATGACTCCTTTTCCGTGGCTCTTGAGTACATGGTCGACGCTCACCCTCAAACTGGTTTAGTTGCTGACTTTTGTTCTCAGATGATCACTCTTTGTTTTTGCCTCTCCAACTAGACTGGAATATTCTTATGATCAGGACGCAGGCCTAGTTCCCACCACACACCAGCCTTGCAGGGGGGCTGCACAGCATGTGCTAGGAAATATCCATCCGGGGAGAGAGTGATTCGTGGACTGTCCCTGAACCAAGGCCACTGTACTCCCCGTGCTGGCACCTCCACAGCATGTGCTGTCTCCACTGAACTTTGGGACACTTTGGCCTTAGGTGGCAGTGGGGGAGACTGTGGCACTGTGACACACACAGGAGCAGCTGCAGTTCATTCCTTTGCACAGGATTTGAGGGAATGCCGTGGTCATTCCTACATTCCACAAGGATTTTTGCAGTACCAAATGACATTCACTCTCTGTTAATTCATTCCACAATCTCCGAGCAATCCCCAGTGCTGAGTGGCACACGGGATTCCCACCCACCAGGCTGGCAAGCCCTGGGCAGCAAGCCTGCAGGGTCTGCAGGAGCTTTGGACCTATTGTGAATATCTGAGGAAATCAGCAAAAAAGTGTCCCCAGGGAGAATAAAGAAGGTGAAAAGGAAAGAGAGCACAGGCCACCCCGAGGGACAGTGGTGTCAAAGGGACAGCAAAGGACAAAGGGCAGCACCGGCGGCGGGGAGGGCGGGAGCCAGGAGGAAAGTGAGGGGCAGGGTTTGAGAGCCGAGGCAGCGTACCACTGTGCTCCCCGGCTGTCTTCGGCTCACTGCTCTGAGGCCCCCACGGCTCCCCCGTGGTCTGCAGGCAGCTCCCACCACCCCCGTGGTTACCGCCTGCAGAGAGCAGCAGCTGCGGGCATTGTCCGTCCTCACGCACTAGGGCTGGCCCACAGTAGACAAGGTGACTGGCCTGAGGGCCTGTGGTGTGGAGGGTCTGGCTCTCCTCCCGCTTTTGCAGGTGCCACGTGAGGGACAGATGAGCACATCAGCCGCGAGGGCCATGGAGCTGGCAGGCTGACTTGCGGCTGCGCAGCAGGCCGTGGCCATCTCCCCTGTTAGGTGCTGTGCAGGAAGACCGCGCACGCCCTGGACCTGCTACTTCAGAGCTTCATCTCAGAAAACAAGAGCACAGACGAGGCTTCCTTCCTCCTGGAGGTGAGGGCGGGGAGGGAAGGTAGAGGCGGGCGCGGACGGGGGCCCATGCTCCCCGTGAACCCAGGGCTGGCCTGGGGTTGTCACTTAGGGAGGTGCTAGGAGGGCCAGGTTGGCAGGCTGATGCTCTACCATTGACCCTGCAAGTGCTGAGCTGGGTATTTCACAAGAGCCACATACCCCGTGGAGGAGTGGTGACTCACTGCCCTCCCCTGCGGTGCTGCCTTGGTTGGGCAGGAACAGCCCAGGAATGGTCTGTGCGCTCTCACCCTTGCAGACGTTCTGAGCCCCACTGGGTGCAGGGTGTGGCACGGGTCGGCACTGGGACACAGGGATTGCGACTCACAGTCTAGGGGAAGAGACAGACAACAGGGACTCCAGGCAAAAAGGTGCTCTGCTCTCCCAGCGTGTGGGGTGGGGGCAAGCTGTCCAGGAAGGCTTGCTGGAGGAGGGGATGATGGGCTGTGCCTGAAGAGTGGTGGTTATCAGCTGGTGAGGAGGGTGCCAGGGAAGGGATGTGTGCCTGGCCCAGGAGCAGAGAGCAGACAGTGTGTCTGCTCCGGAAACCATGAGGCCAGGTGGAGGATGGGGACATCCCCTCTGTGTCCTGGTGGAGACCCCAGCTGGACAGCCGGCATGCCTGGATACCTTCCTGGCTCCTTTGCAGCCAGCTGCCATGTGATCCCATGTTCTACCACCTGACCTCTTGGCTGACGCCAAGGCACCTTGCTGAGCTCACCTTGTTCTAGGAGGGTTTTTTTTTTTTTTGTAGATTCCTTGGGGTTTTCTTTGTAGATAATTATGTCATCTGCAAAAAAAAGGTCGGTTTCTTTCTTTCTTTCTTTCTTTCTTTCTTTCTTTCTTTCTTTCTTTCTTTCTTTCTTTCTTTCTTTTTTCCTTCCTTCCTTCCTTCCTTCCTTTCCCTCTTTCTTTCTTTCCTTCTTTCTTTCTTTTCTTTCTTTCTCTTTCTTTCTTTCTTTTTTTTCTTTCCTTCTTTCTTTTCTTCCTTCCCTTCCTTCCTTCCTTCCTCCCTTCCTCCCTTCCTCCCTTCCTCCCTTCCTTCCTTCCTTCCTTCCTTTCCTTCCTTTCTTCTCTTTCTTTCTTTTTTTTTCTTTCTTTCTTTCT
Source organism: Cebus imitator (assembly GCF_001604975.1). NCBI lineage: Eukaryota > Metazoa > Chordata > Mammalia > Primates > Cebidae > Cebus > Cebus imitator. The sequence continues at coordinate 1,380,111 of NW_016107764.1, read as the reverse complement.
TCCTTTCTTTTCTTTCTTCTTTTGTCTTTGTGTTTTTATTTATTTTCTGACCATGTTCCACTGGTGGAACCCCCAGGACCACGTCAGGAAGTGTGATGTGGGCAGCCGTCTTGCCCGGGCCCTGCTCTGGGAGGAGGCTTCCAGCTTTTCACCACTGGATATGATGTTAACAGCACTTTGGTGTTTTTTTGTTTGTTTTTTTTTTTTCTGTTGTTGCTTGTAGATGGTCTTTGTGAAGTCAAAGTAATGTCCCTCTACTCCTAACTTGCTGAGAGTTTTAATCATGAATAGCTGTTGGGTTTTGTCAGAGGCTTTTTCCACGTGGATGGATATGATCACGTGGCATTTCTTCTTTCTCGCGTGGGGCCGCTGGGTTGCACTGGCTGGCTTTCAAATGTCAGGCCAGTCTTGCACCCCGGGAATGAATCCCACGTGGTCAGTGTGCGTAATGTCTCTTAAACACTCTTGGATTTGGATTGCTAACATTTTGTGAGGAATTTGTGCATCTGAGTTCCTGAGATACTCTGGTCTGTGGTTTTGTTTTTGTTCGTTGTGTCTTTTTGGGGATATTCTTTCTGACTTTACCCTCAGAGTCATACTGGCCTCATAAAATGGATTAAGAAGTGGTCCCTCATCTTCTATTCCCTGTAATAAATCATGTAAAATTGGCATTAATTCTTTAAATGGTGGAATTCTCCAGTGAAACCATCTGGCCTAGAGATTTCTTTTCTGGAAACTTAATTCATGCATTCAGTTTCTTCAGTGATTATAGGGATATTCAGATGATCTCTTTAACCTTGGGTGAAGTGTTAGTCATTTGCAGTTTTCAGGGAATCGGTCCATTTCCTCTAAGCTGTTGAATTTATGAGCAGGAAGTTGCACATCAGGCTCCCTTATCGTCCTTCCCATAGCTGCAGAATCTGCAGGGCTGTCTTTTACTTTGTTCTTGACTTTGGTGATTTATGTTTTCCGTCTTTTAATTTTTTTCAGTCTTTCTAGACGTTTGTCAATTTTATTGATTTTTCTGAAGAGCTAGTGTTTTGTTTCGTTGATTTTCTTGATTGTTTTTCTGTTTTAAGCGTCACTGATTTTTGCTTTTATCTTTCTGTTCTTCCTTCTGCTTGTTTGGGGTTTATTTTGTTCTCCTTCACGTAGTTTATCGAAATAGAAACTTGAGTGATTGACCTAAGCTGTTTCCTCATGTCTCACATAAATCCCTTGTGCTATCGACTGCCCCCTCAGCATGTCTAGGGCTGTGTGATTTTTATTCAGAGTTTGTATTTTACTTTTTTTAGGTTTTTTAATTTTTTGAGACCAACTTTTGCTCTTGTTGCCCAGGTTGGAGTGCAATGGTGCGATCTTGGCTCACTGCAACCTCCGCTTCCTGGGTTCAAGTGATTCTCCTGCGTCAGCCTCCCAGGTAGCTGGGATTACAGGTGCCCACCACCAGGCCCAGCTAATTTTTTTATTTTTGTATTTTTAGTAGTGACATGGTTTCACCATGTTGGCCAGGCTGGTCTCGAATTCCTGACCTTAGATGATCCACCCGCCTCGGCCTCCCAAAGTGCTGGGATTACAGCTGTGAGCCACCGCGCCTGACCAGCGTTGTGTATTTTTAAACTGTTGGGGCTTCTTCTTTGACCCATGGGTGATTCAGAACTGTGTTGTTCAGTCCCCGTATATTTGGAGATTTTCCCGTTGTCATTCTGCTGTTGATCTTTACTTTGGTTGCATTGTGGCCGGAGAATACTTTGTAAGATTTCAATTCCTTTAAGTGTGTTGAGGTTTGTTTCACGGCTCAGGATATGGCTTGCCTCAGTGAGTGACTCCCAGCTGCTGGAAGTGACGTGTCTTCTGCTGCTGTGGGCGGAGCAGTCTGCGTGTGCCCCTGGGGTCCTCACGGCTGACTGTGTCCAGATCTTGCCTGCACTCGCTGGTCTACCGTTTGCTGCGAGGAGATGACGTCACCGCTGTCACGTTGGACTGGACTGTTCCTTGTCCAGCACTCCCGGTTTTGTTGTGTGTGTTTGGAGGCCCTGTCGCTTGGGGCGTCTGACTGTAGGATGGCTGTGCCCTCCCATTCGCATGTGATATCCGTCTTTTCTCTAGTGATTTATTTTCTCTGAATTCTACTTCATCGGATATAAATGAAGCTGTGTTTAAAAAGGCAATGCTTGCATGCTGCATCTTTTCCCACCCTTTTACTGTCAACTTACTTGTGTCATTGGATGCGAAGTGAGTTTCTGGCAAACCGTCCATCAACAGTATTTTAATGTGTTGGTCTGTTTTCCTTTTTTTTTTTTTTTTTTCTTTTTTTTTTTTTTTTTTTTTTTTTTTTTTTTTTTTTGAGATAGGATCTTACTCTGTCACCCAGGCTAGAGTACAGTGGCACCGTCATGGCTCACTGCAGCCTCAGTCTCCCAGGGTCAACTGATCCTCCCACTTCAGCCTCCTCCTGAGTAGCTGGGACTACAGGCACGTGTCACCACAGCTGGCTAATTTTTGTACCTTTTGTAGAGATGGGGTCTTGCTATGTTGTCCAGGCTGGTCTCAAACTCCTGGGCTCAAGCGATCTGCCAGTCTTTGCCTCCCAAAGTGCTGGGATTGCTGGGATTACGGGCGTGAGCCACTGCGCCTGGGTTGGCCTTCTTTTCTTTTTTAATGTCACTCTGCCCTTCTGTTTTGCATTTAGACCATTTGCACTTAATGTAATTACTGGTGTGTTAGCGCTCACACCTGTCATTTAATTATGTTTCATGCCCTCTGGTTTTTGTTCCTCTCTTTCCTTTTTCTTACCTTCTTGCAGGTTAATTGAACTCTTTTTTAGGATTCTATGTGGTTTATTTACAGCATTTGTGACTGTCTCTCTCCATGTGGCCTGTCATAGCACTTGCTCTGGGCACAGTTTACAGTCATTGCTCCAGGCGTTATGCCCCCCACCCTCTGTCCCTGCGTATGTCCCAGACTTAACACAGCCTACTGGGAGCTGTGTCTCACACCAGTCCCGTGAACCCGCCCACTTTTAAATATCACTGTCTCAGGCATCACACAGTGAGACCTGGCTTCAGTCATCACATGCGATGTAGGGGACACGCCAGGAAAGCTGTCATCTGTCGCCGGTACCCATGGCTCTGCCCTTCCCATTGTCCAGGCCGGCAGGGAAGGTGGGCCCACAAGCCAGCCACGGAAGATGATGTCAGTGCTGTCCTGGGAGGCCCAGGGCTCTGAGAGGTCCCTGGAGTGGTGGGAATGTAAGCTGAGGCCCAAGGGTGCACAGGTGGGAAGCGGGCAGGAGGGAGAGGGAAAGTGTGTCAGAAATCGCAGCCAGCCTGAGAGGCAGCGTGGAGCGGGGCAGGAGCGTGTCCTGGGGTGGGGTGGGGCTTGCTCCCCGCTGGCATGCCCACCTGGCAGCTGCTTGGCCCTGCCCTGCTTCAGTTCCCCATGTGTGAACCAAGGCAGGTCTGGTGCTGGCTTGCAGGCTTGTTAGGGGTCTGTGAGCTAACAGCTGGTGCCTGCCAGGCCCCTTCGTGATCGTCAGCCCTGGAATTCGGGCTCATTTGGCGGATGTTTGGTGTTTACACCAGCAGTGCTGAGAGGGGACACCACAGGACCACTGAGGCCCTGTCAAAGAAGCCCACACAAGAGCGGGCGCAGTGGCTCACACCTGTAATCCCAGCACTTTGGGAGGCAGAGGCGGGAGGATCGCTTGAGCCCAGGAGTTCAAGTCCAGCTGGTGCAGCATTGTGAGACCCATCTCTAGAAAAAATAAAAACTAGCTGGGCATGGCGGTGTGTGCCTATAGTCCCAGCTACTCGGGAGGCTGAGGCAGGAGGACCACTTGAGCCTGGGAGGCCAAGGCTGCAGTGAGCTATGACTGTGCCACTGCACTCCAGCCTGAGCAACAGAGTTGAGACCCCACCTCAACAAAAGTCTGTGCAGATCACAGCTCAAGGCTTTGGCCATTCCCCAAAGGCCAGAGGGAGCCATGGGGAATTCTAAGCAGGTGGTGAAGTAGGCCGGGCCCCCCTGCAGTGTGGGGAGGCCTGCGGCCTGGGCAGTCAGCTACCTGCTCATTTCTCTTGTGAGGTTCAGCAGGGCCGTGCTGGCACCAGGCTCCACACTCTGCAAGGATTAGTTCCTCCAGCCCAGAGGTAGGTCCCCATTTTACAGAAGAGGAAGATGGGCCAGGGAAGGTCATGCTTGTCCCGGCCTCCCAGTTAGCTAGAGGCAGAGAAAGGAGTCCCTGCGAGGCGTGAGCCCCAGGCTCTGCTCTTAGCCATAGTGCAGCGAACAGAGAGTGCAGGGTGTCCCCCGAGGTGTCCTGAGGCGTGGTGGGAAGGGTGAGGTCTTGTTCCTCTCTGCCCTGAGGGGAACCTGGCCAGAGCTTCCTGAATGTCATGGTGACAGCCTGGGGCTCAGGACGGGAGATGGAGGGTGGATCATTGCCCTGGGGCCTGGGGACAGGTCAGGCTGGGACTGAGGGTGGACACAGACCTAGGAGCTGTGATGGGTGTGGCTGGTGAGGGAGGCTGGGCCACTTGGGTTCAGAAACCTCTCAGCTGTTATAGGTTTCGTCTGGTTGATTCCGTGAACACCTCCCACCACGTGCCTGGCACACCAGCGCTTCATTTGACTTGTGCGACCCAACTGCGCCTGGTCCACTCGCCCGGTGTGTGGTGAAGTCAAACACCCACCGAGGTTTGCAGGGAGAGGAAGGAGGGGTTTATTTCCAGGGCACCACGCATGGAGAACTGGGCGGCTCACTCTTAAGACTGCTCTCCCGATGGCTCACCAGCAAGGCTCGTCAAAGACAGGGATGTGTTTTCAGAAGTTACAAGCAAATCATAAATCAATCGTGGAGTGTGCATTAGTTGGCTTTAAAGGGAGGAGGGACCGTGAGGCACATCCAGCCACTCTCTTCCCATCATGACCACTGAGGATCTGCCAAGCTTGCTCTGCAATGCCCTTGGCTGAGAGGAGGGTCCATTCAGGCAGTGGGGACTCCGCATTTTATTTGTTGTCTGCACCTGTATCTCAGACGGCCCCAAACCCAGCCTGAGGTGAGCCCATCTCACAGGGAGCTGGGCTGAAGGGCAGGGCTGGGCTGGCTCCAGCAGCCCACTCAGGGCCGTGTGTGAGCTGCGCGTGGAGGTGCCCTGAGGGGCTGGCTGGTCCCTCAGGCTCCCCTGTCTGTTCCAGCACACAGAACCCTGGCTGAGGTCGGAAAAGAGCCATGAACACAGGCGGGCAGTGTGGTCCCCGCCCCAGCTCCTGCAGTACGTGCGGGACTCCCCCGCACCCCCACCCCCACAGGGAGAGCTGGGGTGGAGGGAGGCAGGAGGCGCTGGGGACACTGGCACTGCACTGCCACCTGTGCTCGCTGCTTCTGGCCATCAGCGCTCACCGATAATCTGCCAGATGCTGGGCACGGTGTTGGTGGATCAGACGAAGGTCTCCCCAGTCCTGGGGCGGAGGGAATGCTTCAAGGAGGTGGTCTGAGGCAATCTCAGTGGGAGAAGGGAGGGATCCTGTCTCCACCTGACAAAAGCAATAGGCCAATGAGCAGCAGGAGCCCGGGACATGGAGGCCGGGAGGGGCAGAGGCTGCAGGACAGCAGAGCCTGGCGTATGGGGGCCGGGAGGGGCAGAGGCCCCAGGACAGCCGGAGCCTGGGACACGGAGGCCGGGAGGGGCAGAGGCCGCAGGACAGCCGGAGGAACCTTGGCAAAGGAGAACCAGGCTGCAGGGCCGCTCACAAGATGAACAGGAAGGAACAGGGAGCCAAAAATTGACCCCCACTCAAACAATCGGCTTCCACACAGGCACCAACGCTCTTGAATCGGGAAATACTCAACAAAAAGTGCTGGAACCAGCAGAGCAGAGTCCGCATGGGAACAGGGAGCTCCACTCCGTCTCCCACCAAAGCCAGAGAACTCCAGAGGGGCACTGCAGACTGCAGGCAAACGCTCACATCATGAAGCTCCCGGAAGAAAACGGAGATATTTTGACAAACTTGGGCTAGGCAGACAGTATGGTAGATGGAAATCACCGTAAATAGAAGATGGACTTCCGCAAACTTAGACACCTCTGTGCATCCAGCGACACTGCTGAGGGAGTTGAGGGGAAGACACGGACTGGGAGGAAATGTTTGTAACGCATGTATCTAACGAAGGGCTTGCATCCAGAAAATATCACAGACTCCGACAGGCAACAGACTTCAAAGGCCTTCTATAAGGCACATGAAAATGAACACGCCCAGCAAAATTTATCATAAAGAAATTAAAATTAAAACCAGTGGCTCACGCCTGTAATCCCAGCACTTTGGGAGGCCGAGGCGGGTGGATCACGAGGTCAAGAGATCGAGACCATCCTGGTCAACATGGTGAAACCCCGTCTCTACTAAAAATACAAAACATTAGCTGGGCATGGTGGCGCGTGCCTGTAATCCCAGCTACTCAGGAGGCTGAGGCAGGAGAATTGCCTGAACCCAGGAGGCAGAGGTTACGGTGAGCCGAGATCGCGCCATTGTACTCCAGCCTGGGTAACAAGAGCGAAACTCCGTCTCAAAAAACAAAAAAAAATTAAAACCACCGTGAGACATCACCACCGACAGGGTAAAATTAAAAAGACAGACGGTACCAAGTGTTGGCAGAGCCACGGGAAGTGTCACACGTTACTGGTGGAGTCTGATGGTAAAGCCACTTGGACAAGCCTCCAGCAGCTCCTTTGAAAAGTTAAACACCACAGATCCAATGACGGCCCCGTTCCACTCCAACGTATTTACTCAACAGGCACGACGGCACGTATCTGTCAGAAGACTGAGGCAGGAATATTTGCAGTGGTTTTATTCGTAACAGCGCCACACGGGAAGTGACCCAGGTGTCCATCAGCAGAAGACACAAGTGCACTGTGACGTGTACACACAGTGCAACACCCATTCCGCAGTGAAAAGAGCGGAGGTACTGGATGGGGTCATGTGGGGATTCTCTGAACTTTTCTTACAACATTTCTGTAAGCTTGAAATGATATCAAATTTAAAAAATATCGAAAAATATTAAAATTAAAATTAAAAAATATCGAGGGTCAGGGCCTCCTCGAGCCGGTGTGTTTGGGCAGAGACTTGCAGTGTTTTAGAAAATGGATTCCATGTTCCTGGAAGAGGCCAGCGTGGGCTCAGCGTGGGGCAGGGACGGCGGAGGTTGGTGAGGTCTGAGAGGCGGAGGTAGCAGCCCCGTCAGGACTTCGGCTTTTCAGACTGCGTGAACAGGAGCCACCGCAACACTGGAGAGGCTCCATCCGGCTTCTGAGCTAAGAACAGCCAGAGGGGCATGAAGGGGATGTGGCTGGGAAGCCAGCGGGGAGGCCGTGCCAGGTGGGGTGACACAGGTTGGTGCGGTCGATCGTGGTAAGATTCCAGGTGCAGCACGTGGGAGCACTGAGGAGTGTCTCAGGAACGTCGGGAAAAGGGCAGCTGCCAGGAGGTGCCTGTGCACCTGGAAGGACGAGGTGGCACTGACCTGATGAGCCTGCCTGGAAGTGGAGGCAGGGGATGGGTCAGCTCTCTGGAGGCTTGTTGGGCAGGACACGTGTGACCCACGTGTGGTCCAGGCTGCTGAGCCACAGGTGCACACCCAGGCGGGGATGGTGGAGAGGCTCAGACCAGAGATGTAAATCTGTCTGTGAAGGAAGTTTGCCTTTTAAAAAGGCATCCCTAAGGTCCGGCACATCGGCTCACACCTGTAATCCCAGCACTTTGGGAGGCCGAGGCAGGAGGATTGCTTGAGCCTAGGAGATTGAGGCCACAGTGAACTCCAGCCTGGGTGACAGAGTGAGTCCCCATCTCAAAAAAAAATTAAAATTAATTTTAAAAATGAAAAGGCATCCCATGCAGATTTACTGAAGGAATAAATTCATGAATGAGTTACACGACTTGAAAACAGCAGCAGGTGGGCAAGGGTGCCAGGGCAGCAGCCTCATGCTCAGAGCTGGGGCGCAGGACCCCACCCGCGCACATGGGAAGAGCGTGCCTCCACCCTGAGCAGGGCTCTCCTCTGTCTCCGCTGCCCTGTCCGCCACATTCAAGCACATCCACTCATTTCGGTGCAGCCTGGCCTGGCTGCGGGGCTCGCTGCACGGCCCAGACTCACGCGGGCACATGGCGGCTCCTGCCTGAGTCACGCTTCTCCTGTGCCAGCTCCCTGACCTCTGAGGCCAGCCACGCAGCCAGAGCCCTGCAGAAGCCTCCCTACCCAGTCTGGGCTTCGGCCTTTGTAAGAGGCACTCGCCCCATTGCTAACGTTACTTCGTTGTGAAACTTGCATACGGCAAAATGAAAAAAAAAATTCTTAAAAAAAGAAAAAGCTGTCGGGCGCGGTGGCTCACGCCTGTCATCCCAGCACTTTGGGAGGCCGAGGCGGGTGGATCACGAGGTCAAGAGATCGAGACCATCCTGGTCAACATGGTGAAACCCCGTCTCTACTAAAAATACAAAACATTAGC
>NW_016107764.1:1367099-1371368 GCF_001604975.1 Cebus imitator | reverse complement strand
AAAAAAAAAGAGAGAAAGCTTAGTGGCTTTTTCAAAAGGTGAATGTATCAACACAACTTTCCCAGCCCCTCGGCAAGACCTGTTGTTTCCCCAGCCACTAAGCACCCCCCTTCCCCTCCCCTGTGACTATTGCCAGCCTCACTCTCCCATTGTGAGTAACTATAAAACGGGCCAGAAGAGACAAATAACTGATTCTGGACGGTGCCAGCAGGCAGCACAGGACCGTAGCGGCTGGAAGGAGAGGAGATGGGGAGGGCTGTGCTGTCAGGCCAGCTTGCTGCCTGAGGTAGGTTCTGGGCTGAAGCCCTGGAAGCAGAAATCCTGATGTGTCTGAGCTGAGGAGGCAGAGATGGAGGTTCAGGGATGGAGAGGGAGCTGGAGGCTGAGCCTGAGTCCTGACAAGGAGGTGGCCGTGCAGGGAAGGAGCTCCAGACGGCTCCTTGAGCAGCCCACGAAGGCCACACCTTCAGAAGTGGGTTATTCCACTTCCCAGGGGGAATCCACCCTCCCACAAATCTCACACCCAACACCCAAAAGGATCAGCGAACTGCCTGCCAGGACAAAATTCAAAGTAACATTCACAATGTCCAGCACACAATAAAAATGTACTTGACATAGTGAAGAGGCAGGAAAATTCACCTAATATTCAGGACTCATCAGTAGAAGCAGCCCTAGGAATGACAGAGTTGATGAAATTCAAGACTTTAGGACAGCTATTAGAAATATGTTCAAGAATTTAAAGGAAAACATGAATATAGTAATAGATATGAAAAGCAGTAGGAAAATAGCAACTGTAAGAAAGAGCCAAATGGGATTTCTAGAACTGCAAACAAATTAGTGTCTGAAGTGAAAAAACCATTGGATCCATATAAAAGGGAATCAGACACTGCAGAAGAAAATATCGATGAACTTAGGACAACAGAACTCACCGAAACTAAAGCACACAGAGGAAGAAGAAAAACTAGAGAAAAAAAGTCGCAGCCACAGTCATTTGCAGAAAGATATCAAGTATAACTGGAGTCCCACAAGGAGAGATGAGGGTTGGGACACAAAGCATAGTTGAAGATACGATGGCTGAAATTGTTCAAATTTGATGAAAAATAAAAAACCCATGGATCCAAGACTACCAGTGAGCTCCAGGAAGGATAAACATGAGGAAAACCACACCAAACGCATAACATAACCCAAATTGCTGAAAAAAACAGAAAACATAGAAAGAGAAATAGAAAAAAAATTCAGAAGCTAGATACCACATATTCTCACTTAAAAGTGGGAACTAAATGATAACACATAGACATGTAGGAGCAACAGATACTGGGGGCTACTGAAGTGGGGGAAGGAGGGAGAGAAACAGAAAAAGTAATTATTGGGCGCTAGGCTTAGTACATGGGTGATGAAATAATCTGTACAGCCACCCCCCATGACACAAGTTTACCTATATAACAAACCTACACGTGTCCTTGAACGTAAAAGTTTAAAAATATAGAAAGTATTTAAGCAGTCACAAGAAATGTATACACATACATACATACACACGTGCATGCACACAGGCATGCACACATACACACATGCACGCACACATACACACAGGCATATACGGAGGCATACACACATGCATACAGACACACAGGCATATACGCAGGCACACACACATGCACACATATGCACACACACATGCACACACACATGCCTACATATACACAGGCATACACACATGGACACATGTACACACACATGCATACAAACATGCATACATACACACAGGCATATACACAGGCATACACATAGGTATGCACACATACAGGCACATGCATATGCACACACACATGCATACATACACACAGGCATACTCATACATACACACATGCACACACATGCATACATACATGAACACACACATGCACAGGCATGCACACATGCATACACATATGCATACATAGATATGCACACAAACATGCATACATACACACACACACGCATGCATACACACATGCACACACACACGGGCACACATGCACACACATACATACATACCTACACACGTGCATACATACCTACACACGTGCATACATACACACATGCACACAAACATGAATATATACACATACATAGACACATGCACACACATGCATACACACATGTATACACACATACACACATGCACACAAACATGCATACACACATGCATGCATGCACACAAACATACACACATGGATACATATACACATACATACACACATGCACACAAACATGCATACGCACATGCATACATACACAAATACTCACACACAGGCATACACACATTCATACATACACACAGGCATACACACAGGCATGCACACAGGCATAACACATGCACAGTGCATACCTACACACATGCATACACAAATGCACACACATGCATACACACATGCATACATACAGATGCATACATACACACATGCATACATACAGATGCATACATACACATGCATACACACATGCACACACAGGCATACACACATGCATACATACAGGCATACACTCATGCATACATATATACATACATACACACATGAATGCATACAGGAAAACAACCAAGGCATACCACTCACTTCTCATACACAATGGGGATGCCCCCTTGTACAGAGGAAGAACCTGGGGTCAGAGGAGTAGGGGGCTTTCTGGCGCTGGAATGAGAGCCCCTTTTCAGATGCTGAGTGGGTGCATTTCCCACAAGACCCTGAGCCCCGGAATGGAGTGAAGGAGTCTGAAAGCCCAAGGGCCTGAGTTGGCAGGGATGACACGGAGAAGCAGGCTCTGCTTTGCTCACTGACCCCATCCACGCCCTCCATCCCCCAGGAAGAGGCCATGCCCTCCATGCTGGGCAAGCAGATCAGCCTGCTGACTCTGCAGTGGCAGGACGAGGACAAGGTCACCCGGAGTCACTCCCAGCACTGTGTCTGCCTCCTTCTCCAGCTTCTGGTTCAGCAGAGGGGTGAGCTGTGAGCCGGGGTGGGGGTGGGGAGCAGGGGAGGGCTGAGGGCCCCGCTCTTTCCTGGTGATTGGCCTGGCTCCTGGGCTTTCTCGCCCCACTCCTGGTCTGTGGGTTGGGGTGGTCGCACTGGAGAGGGGAGTGTCACTCCGACCAGCCACGGCAGTTCTGACTGGAGGGTTGGCGCAGGGAGGGCCTCGGAATTCATGCATTTGAATAAGCAGATGAAGCAGTTTGGAAGAAAGGCCTCCAGGGAAGGCGAGCTGAGGCTGTGTGTGGTGAAGGTGAGGCCTCTCCGAGGCAGGGCGGGGCTGATGGCTGGGTGGTGCCCCCCCAGAACCCCCAAGCTGTCCACTCACCTCCCCAGCAATGGCACAGATGGGGACCCTGGAAGTCCCGTGTGACCTGTGCAGGCAGTGGGTGGGGCAGAGCCAGGATGCATGCAGGACGAGACAAGGGCTCTTCCCAGGCATAGTTCCCTTAAGACTCAGGGAAAGTCCGCTCTCCCCAGAGACCCTGTTCCTGCCTCAAGCTTCTGACTCAAACATGGGCCCGGCGCTTGTGAACCTGCAGGTGCCCAGGCTCCCAGGCACCGCTGGCCGCCACCCCTCTGGCTTCCCTCCGGCCTGCCCTCCCTCCCTCTACACCACCTCCTCTCTGGCCCTCCCCTCCAACTGGCCCTGGAGCCAAGCCATCAGGTCGCGATGGAGCTCCAGCCCTAATGGGATGGCTTTGAGTGGGACATTCCATCTTCCTCTGCCTCCATTTCCACACCTTCCAAGGGAGGGTCACTGAGGCCTCAGACCCTGCCTGCTCCTGGGCAAGAGCCGGGATGAGGGCACTGACACCCTTGTGCAGATGGAGGCTCCTGAGACCCCTTCTGGGAGCCCTGCACTCAGAAGCCTGCTGCCCCCGGTGGGCTTCCTAGAGACTGGGCCATGGGGAACACAGCTCATGCCCCCGGGGTGTGTTCTCAGGGGAACAAGGGCAGGGGATGCAAGATGACGCCAGGGCAGGGTGAGCAGGAGGTGGTCTCCAGCCAGACCCCAGGGAGCTGGGGCTTGCACGTGAGGCGGGGCCTGCTTTGTGGCTGAGGTTTGGGGGTGGGGGTCTAACGCCCAGGCAAGGCTGTCTCCACCCAGGGCTGTGAGCCTGCAACTTCCCAGCCTAGGCGATGGGGCAGGGCCCCTGGGGTCCGCACAGGGCGTCCACGCTGACCTGGGGTCCTCACAGGGCGTCCACGCTGGCTCTAGGGTCCGCGCAGGGCGTCCACGCTGACCTGGGGTCCTCACAGG
>NW_016107764.1:1349656-1367059 GCF_001604975.1 Cebus imitator | reverse complement strand
GTCCGCGCAGGGCGTCCACGCTGACCTGGGGTCCTCACAGGGCGTCCACGCTGGCTCTAGGGTCCGCGCAGGGCGTCCACGCTGACCTGGGGTCCACGCAGGGCGTCCACGCTGACCTGGGGTCCACGCAGGGCGTCCACGCTGACCTGGGGTCCTCGCACGGCATCCATGCTGGCTCTGGGGTCTGCTCAGGGCGTCCACGCTGGCTCTGGTTAGAGCCCCCTTGATGCCTCCCCCACGCTTCCGCCCAGGCCTTCTGGGAGAACCTGACCATGGCCCAGCACACGTAGCTGGTCCTCACGCTCCTGCACAGCCTCTGAGGCTACAACTGCCCTCACTGCGACCTGGCCTCAGAGCTCCTCCTGCAAATCTTCCAGGGTCCCAGCATCCAGCCTGAGCAGGTGGGGGCTGGGTGTGAGGCCCGTGAAGGGTGGATGTGGGACTGTCCTCAGCCCACAGGCCCTGCAGGACCAGGACAGGGAGCAGAATGGTGGCACATCAGGTGCTTCGGGAGCCTGTGTGCACACCCACGCGCCACTCCTCCTGATGGAGACCGCCTTGGGCTCCCTGACTCCCTGGTGGCCCAGCCTCTAACTTTACCAGTCCACATGGGGCAGCACAGGCTCGGGGAGCATGGCCCAGGTCCAGTGATGCCACAGATTCGCGGCTTACTTCAAGGTTGCAGGCCCTCTGCAGCAACCAGAGGGACTCACCACCTTGTTCACGCACGGAAGGCAGGAGAGAGCGAAGCGTGCCCACCCCTACCTCAGCCTGGCTCTGCCAGCTTCATTCAGCACTATTCAGAGCTGCTGCGGGGCAGCAGGGGCCCCTCGGGTCAACTGCACTGCCCCCACAGCTTCTTGCTCCCATCTGTGTAGGCACCGTGGGCACCATGGTGAGGCAAGGCAAGGCACCGTGGGCACCAGGGAAAGGCAAGGAAAGGCAAGGCGCCACAGGCATCATGGTTAGGCAAGGCAAGGCACCATTGACACTATGGTAAAGTAATGTAAGTCAAGGGAAGGCACCACGGGCACCATGGTAAGGCAAGGGCGTGAGGGCGTGCAAACTGGGGGCGCCTTGGAGCTGGTCCCAGCCAGTGATTCCCACAGGCGTCCCTCGAAGGTGGGCTGAAAAGATCAGTGGCGGCCTCTTGGAGGAGGCAGGCCCCAGCCCGAGCAGGGGCCTCTCTGAGGCTGCTCTCGCCCTGCCCTTCTCTGCACAGGTGGCCAAGATCCTGCACAGCGTATTCCAGGAGCTGCCAGGCGTCACCTTCAAGAGCATCCAGCACACCATGGTGAAGTCTGTGACAACTCTGGGGACCCAGCACGCCACGGTCGTCGAGGTGGTCCTGTCCCTGTGCCACCCTGCCGAGAGGTGGGCCCCTCCCTCTGCCATGAACCCAGAGGTGGACATCCGTGGTCCATCCTCCAGTCCCCCTCCCAGGGCAGAGAAGCTGCCTGGATGCACCCTCGGCTCCAGGCGTGGAAGGCCGACGTGCCTGAGAGCTCCCCCCAGCCTCAGCCCTCCTTCCCAGAGTCCAGAGTCAGGGCCAGCTGGGCCCCCAGAGATGTCCTGGGCTGAGGGCCTTGAGGCTGGGGCTCCAGCAGGCCTGGGACAGGGGCGGCTGCATTGTGGAAGCGAATCTCAGACTCAGGGATCCACAGAGGTCGGCTGGGTGAGGCCAGGAATGCGAGACCCTGTCAGCCGCCCCAGCCCAGGTCCCCGCAGTCCCGCTGCCCCTCTGGGTGTCGCTGGGTTTTCCTTGTTGTGTCCTGTGGACCATGAAGCTCCGAGACACCAACCACGGACCGAGGCCTGGCAATGCCAGCGACACTGGAGCTTGTCGGACATGCAGCCTCCCCCTGGGCCCCGCCCGGCCGAGTAGGAAGCAGCTTTCTAACCACCCTGCCGGGGGGGCATGGCCTCCAGCAGCCGGTGCAGTGTGACGTGTGAGGCATGGGCTGTGCCCACCCAGGCTCCTGGCTCTACTGGGCTCTCCTTAGTCCCTCCGAGGTCTGAGGGGTAAGCCCCTTGCTGCCCCCCTGAGGAGACAGGCTGGGGAGGACACTGGTTTGCTCAGGTCACACAGCAGGAGCCAGTGAGAATGTCGGGGAAAACCGCTTGTGCCCAGGGCCTCGAGCAGGGAGTCCAGGCCTGCTGCTCCTCAGGGTGCAGCCTCTGGGACCCTCCCAGACAGAGGATCTGTTCCTGAGGGCCCCAGCCATCTCTGCTCTCACTGTCCCTGCCCTCACCCGTCCCTGCCCTCACCCGTCCCTGCCCTCACCCATCCCTGACCTCAAACGTCCCTGCCCTCACCTGTCTCTGCCCTCACCCGTTCCTGCCCTCACCTGTCTCTGCCCTCACCCGTCCCTGCCCTCACCTGTTCCTGCCCTCACCTGTCTCTGCCCTCACCCGTCCCTGCCCTCACCTGTTCCTGCCCTCACCTGTCTCTGCCCTCACCCGTCCCTGACCTCACCTGTTCCTGCCCTCACCTGTCTCTGCCCTCACCCGTCCCTGCTCTCACCTGTCTCTGCTCTCACCCGTCCCTGCCCTTACCCGTCCCTGCCCTCACCCGTCCCTGCTCTCACCTGTGGCCACTCCTCAGCCTACGTGGGAGCCACAGCTCAGAGTGCACCAAAGACCTTGCACCCACGGGTCCCTCTCACGGCCCATGAGGCAGTGGGGCCACCCACCCCTGTCTCCCCAGACGTACCCTTCCCCTGTGGAAGGCCCTGGCTGCCAACCTCCAGCTGGCCCGCAAGGTGGTCACCCTGCTCTACACGAAGCTGAAGCTGTGGCCCCCCCAGGAACTCATCAGCTCCAGCCCCCAGGCCCAGCTCATCTCCCTGCTGGTGAGTGGCACCCATGCCCCTGTCACACCCACTTCACCCTGCATCCCCACACAGTCCCCCTCTGCAATGGCATTGTCACTTGGGGCCTGCAGGATGCCAGAGAGACCCTCACCAGTGCCACAGAGTGCCCACTGCCCCGGGCCCTCCTCACGGCCTGTGGCTGCACCTGCGGGGGGCTGTTGTCACCTGTGGAGGTGGGCACCGTGTCACTGCTCACCATGACACCTGCCCCTGCACACACCAGGGACGTGCCAGGCACCTGGCATGTTGGCTGAGTCAGCTTTGGCCACCGCCAGCAACCCTCTGTCCCCATCCTGCCAGGAGGGAAGGTCAAGCCTCCACTGTCATAACAAGCAGCTCCCGGACCACACAGGGGTCAGCAGAGGCCCGGGCTGCCCTCGGGGACTCAGTCACAGGCAGTTATGCAGTGTGTGGCCCCGTGGTCATCAGAACAATGAGGTCCCGGGGCTGGGCTTGGTGGGAGGCCAGAGGGAGGCCCGGCGAGTGGTGAGGGCGGGCGCAGGGCAAGGGCAGCAGTGGCCTGGTGGGCACGAGGGGCAGCCTGGGCCTGACTTCGTGGAGCCTGGGGCCATGGCCAACACCTGAGCCCCCTGCAAGAGGCGGAGGAAGGCTCCACGCTCCACTTAGGAATGACTCCCTCAGCTCTGCCCTTTACTAAGAGGACTCTGGCTGGGCGGCTCACACCTCTAATCCCAGCACTTTGGGAGGCCAAGACAGGTGGATCACCTGAGGTCAGGAGTTTGAGACTAGCCTGGCCAATGTAGTGAAGCCTCATCTCTACTAAAAATACAAAAATTAGCTGGGCGTGGTGGTACATGCCTGTAATCCTAGCTACTCAGGAGGCTGAGGCAGGGGAGTCACTTGAACCCAGGAGGCAGAGGTTGCGGTGAGCTGAGATCACGCTACTGCACTCCAGCCTGGGCAACAGAGCGAGAGTCTGTCTCAAAAAAAGACAAAATAAATTAAAATAAAGAGGACTCTGGGGCGAGTGGAGGGGCCACGGGAGGGGCCACAGAAGGCTGCATGGCCTCCATGGACAAAGGAGGCAGGGCTTATTGGCCACTGGACTGAGCAGAGGCCGTTCGGGGAAGAAGAAGGGGCAGAGCTCAGCAGCCATTCTCAGCCGGACCCTGCAGAAGGGCCGTGGGGGTCTGTCTTGTCAGCTGCTGGTGGACACCAGAAACCAGGGGCCAGGACAGGCCAGCAAGACTGGTGTGGTCTCCACCAAGAGCTGCTGGTCTAAGCAGAAGCCCCCAGCCACTGGGAAGGGTACCTGGAGAGCTGGGGTGAGGACCAGGCCAAAGGTCGCCAGCTGGAGAAGCTGAGCCAGGGCGAGGGAGGCTGGCAGTGTGGGGGCCAGGAGGGGCTTGGAGCTCAGGCAAAACCAGGAGATGAGGGTCCCGCGTGGAGCTCAGGCAAAGCCGGGAGATGAGGGCCCCTCGCGGAGCTCAGGCAAAGCCAAGAGACGAGGGCCCCGCACGGGCACTCCTGGTCCTGCCTCTTGCCATGGCCCGCCTCTCCCGACCCTGCTACAGGGCTACTGCAGGAACAGGAATCAGGAGCCAGCCCAGGTCCAGCCAGAAATCACCAAGGGCTCTTAACGCTGACGCCAGGCTGGGGCCAACCCTGAGCCATGGGGGCCGGGGTCACAGAGGCCGTGTGCTGCCCCCCCGCCCCCGGCTCTTATTCTCACGGGACCTCACCTGGGCCTTGCTCTGAATCACGTCAGGGAGACTGATGTAATTCTTATACATTACGTAAAAGCCAGCTCAAACTAGATCTAAACGTAGAACGCGAACCTGTAACACTTGTAGAGTAGGAGAAAATATTTGTGACCTGGCAAAGAGGTCTTACATAGGACACCAAAAGCTCAACCAGTGGGAAAAACAGCTTTGTTCTGCAAAAGACATTCTTGAAAGAATGAGAGGAAGAGCTGTGACAACAGCCAGCCAGGAATTCTCGAACCGTTGTTGGTGAGAATGCGAAACAGGGTGGCTGCCCTGGAAAACCGAGTGAGACCTACACTCGCCATATGCCCTCGCAGTTCCACTCCAGGCACGTGTCCCAGAGACATGAAGATATTTCTACACAAACTCAAGCATCAACGTTTACATCAGCTTTTTTCGTAGTTGTCAAAAACTGGAAACAACCCAAACGTCCTTCCACGGGAGAATGGATGAACTACAGCACACCCATACAGTGGAATTCTACTGGAGAATCAGGAGGAAATGGGCTGGCCATGGTGGCTCACAGCTGGAATCCCAGCACTTTGGGAGGCCAAGGCAGGAGGACCGCTTGAGCCCAGGGCTTTGAGACCAGCCTGGTCAGCAGAGCGAGGCCAAGTCTCAAACAACAACAAACAAACAAACAAAAAACCCCCAAATCACGTACAGCGCAAACACACGCACGCAGTCACGCACACCGTACAAGTCACGTACAGCGTGAGTGGCTCCTTCCTATGATCCTAGCCCTTTAGGAGGCTGAGGTGGGAGGACTGCTTGGGCCCAGGAGTTTGAGACCAGCCTGGGCAATACAGTGAGATCTTGCCCCTACGAAAACCTTAAAGAATTAGTTGGGCAGGGTGCTGTGTGTCTATAGTCCCAGCTATTCAGGAGGCCCAAGGGGGAGAATCACCTGTGCTTGGGAGACTGAGGCTTCAGTGAGCTGTGACTGCACCAATGCATTCCAGCCTGGGCAACAGAACGAGACCATGTCTCAATAATAAAAAAGGGAGGATTGGTGCACACCAACCGGGACGAATCTGAGCAGCGTTAATGCTGAGGGAGGGGCTGGTCCCAAGAGGCTGCCTCCTGCGTGATTCCGTGGACACGGCGCTCTGGAAAAGGGGGAAGTGTGGTGCGGTCGTGTGCCGTGTCTCTGCCTGTTAGCCAGTGACGGACCCCACGTCCAACGCTGGTCTCGTCAGATTGTGATGGAGCTGAACGTCTCTGCCACCTGTTGACATCCTAGCGGTCATTCTCCCTGTGCGGCGATGCTGGGGTCAGCAAACCTATTGCGCTGCCAGACTTACAAAAGCCGAGCTCATCCAGTTATGTACATTGCAGAATGCTTAATCATCAACGACTGTGTCGCTGGTTTATGTGTTTACTGCACGATACTTTTGCGATTTTAGAGTGTACTCCTTCTGCGCATAAAGAAAAAAGTGAACTGCGAAACAGCCCCAGGCAGGGCCTTCAGGAGGAGTACAGACGCAGGTATTTCGGCACTAGGAGGGGACACCTCCATGCACACGGCCGCCTGAGGACCTTCCGCTGCGACAGGACGTGAGGGCGGAAGGCGGTGAGGGACAAGTCCACCCTATGTGGGCCTGGGCTACTGTGTGTGTGTATGCTGGTTTTTAAGAAAAAAAGTTTAAAAAAGTAAAAATAAATTTTAAAACGGAATAAAGCTGGTAGGGTATGGACATAAAGAAGGAAAATACTTTTGTACAGCTGTACCTGTTTGTGTTTTAAAGTAAATGTTATTAATCTAAAAGTCAAAGTTACAAAAATTAAAAAGTTTATAAAGTAAAAAAGTTACAGTAAGATATTGAGGAATGAAAATATTTTTAACACATTCAGCAAAGCCTACATGTACAGTGTTTGCCAAGCCTCCCGTAGTGCACAGGGACGTCCGAGGGCTTCCCATGTACTCACAGGAGTAACTGCCCATCCCGCCAGCTCCACGCAGGGCATGGCAAGTGCCCTACACAGACGGACCGTTTCTAATCTTTTATTCTGTATTTTCACTGTACCTTTTCTATGTGTATATCTACAGATTCTGTGGGGTGTTTTTTTTGTTTTTTTTTTTTTGTTTTTTTTTTTTTTTTTTTTTTTTTTTTTTTTTTTTTTTTTTTTTTTTTTTTTTTGAGATTGGGTCTCACTATGTTGCCCAGGCTGGTCTTGAACTCCTAGGCTCCAGTGATCCTCCAAGTAGCTAAGACTGCAGGTGCAACCACTGCACTCAGCTTGGATACACAGATTCCTGCCATTGTGTATAGTTGCCCACAGTACTCAGTGCTGTCACAGGCGGACCAGGTTAGTAGCCCAGGGCAACAGGCATGTAGGCTCTGCCATCTAGACCGGTGTGATGTTCACGCAAGGACACGTTTCTCAGAATGCATCCTCCCTGTGAAGCGACTCATGACTGCACAAGGATGAAGAACAGAGCAGTGGTTCGCCCAGGCGGACGATGGGAATAGCTTTTACTAGAAAGGGACCTCCCGAGGGGATGCTGGGGCTGATGGCGCCGCCCCACGCACGGTGACAGTGGCACGGGCCTGACAGAGCCGTGCACCGTCTGATTGTGGCAGTGGCTGACAATGTAGACGTACAGCCAAACCCATCCAACACTTAAATGGATGAATCTTCATATATTTCGGTCATACCTCCAAGTTAAACCAGAAACTCAGAATTCAAGTGCACACGCCAATATCAGCCTCCAGGCACGGAGAATGCCATTACATATGGCTCCGTCTCAGCTGTGGTATATGTTTGGCTGTATTTTATATTAAAATAAACCATGTCAAGAAAAAAAGAACAGGCGAGATGCACACATAGCAACCCAGATGGATCTTTTTAAAAAGTGCTTACGGAGAAAAGTCAAAAGCAGATTGAGATCTATAACAATATATTTCAGATAAATAGACACTTTGGTAATCGTGCCATGGTTAAGTAAGCTGTTAGCGACAGGGAAGCCTGTGGCGCACAGCAATGCTTTCTATACAATCTTTGCGACTTTCTGTTGCCTAAAATTATTATCAGATAAAAAGAACCCTTTTAAAAAAAAAAGAGAGAGACATGTTAACTAAATTAGAGTAGTTGCTTATCGGTGGGGGGCACATTATGGAGATTCCAGAGAATAAATAAGCAAGAACAGGCTTCCCGTGGTCCGGCATGATGCCCGACCATGAGTGGGCTTAACTCAGCCTTCTCCACATGGACCACGGAGTCACAGTCAGCAAGTGTTCGCCTGCAGGACTGAAAGCCTGTGCTCCAGGAAAAAGCAAAGCATGAAATCTTACAAGGAATAGTGTCAAAGAAATGGCTAAACATGTAAGTCCATATAACCAGGGCTGTCTACTGCCAATGATCACCGTGTCTCGTTCATAGGGTTATACGTACAGAGCTGAAACAGTAGGCAAAGCCACCATGGAAGCCCAAAAAGAATGACCGGAGTCTTCCGAGGTCCTTGTACCGTTTGAAAGGACGCTCACATCTCGATTTTAGACCTGGTTAAATAATGGGCAAAATGTCAAAGGTAAGCTGAAAAGGAATAGAAGGAATAGGTAAGATTTCCATATGCATAAAAGGTAAAACTGCGTTAAAAATAAATACTTTCGGCCAGGCACAGTGGCTCACGCCTGCAATCCCAGCACGAGCCCAGGAGTTTGAGGCTGCAGTGAGCTATGATTGTGCCACCGCACTCCAGCAGTCCAGCTTGGGCAACAGTGTGACATCCTGTCTCTAAAATAAAGGAAGAAATATTTTCAAAATGCAGTCACTTCGATAAATCAAGAAAGGAGTTTTGTGGTTCTTTGTTGTTTGTTTGTTTGTTTGTTGAGACAGACAGGATCTCACTTTGTTGCTTTGTCTGGTCTCACACTTCTGGCCTCAAGTAATCCTCCCACCTCAGGCTCCCAAAATGCTGACATTACAGGTCTGAGCCGCCCTGACCAGGTGAGAAAGGAGATTTTTTAAAAGCATAGTAAAGGCAGGGCATTGACAGTACACTGAGACAGAGTACCAAATGCAAACACAGCAGTCACCACCCGAAGACAGGAAGAAAGAGGTTAAAAGCCATATTCTCCGACTGGATTTTAAAAGGCCAGCTGTACACTCTTACATGAGACATACCTAAAATTTGAGAATATACCCACAAAAATGTTATTTAACAAAGGACGATGAGGGTGCTTATATTAATATTAAATGAGATAGACTTTAAGTAAAAAAAAAAAAATTATAGAAAGAGATGGTTACTTCAAAATGATAAAAATTCAAATCACCAGGAACATGTAATAATTCTAAACTCGTACTCCTCAAAACATACAAAGCAAAATTTGGTCAAATTACAAATAAAAAAGAGGCAATCTACTATCATAGTGGGAAATTTCAGTACCTTTTCCCCAGTTCTTGACAGATCAAGCAGATTCAAAATAATGGAAAGTTACAAGCAACAGGAAATCCAAACCGAAGCTCCCTTCTTACTCCCTACTGACATTCTCCATCCAGCACAGGCCGCTTCTGTGGCCAGCCGTGGGGGAGCTTCCCACACACCCAGTGACTCTGCAGTGGACACCTGTTGGGTGTCCTCAATCCAATTCCAATCCCGTCCACCTGGAGGTGGCATCAGGTCCCGCAGGTGGAGGGCTCAGTCCCACGAGATGGCCTCACTTCCAATGCCAGTTGCAAGCCCAGGTGTGGCCTGTGCTTCTGATCCACCTGCCATGACTCTGGGCTCCCACGACCCCCTTCCCCATTTGATGACTTGCTGGAGCAGCTCACAGGACGCAGGGACACACTGAGCTGTTTACCCATTTCTGACCCAGGCTGTGAGGAAGGTGCAGAGGCACAGCAAGGGGAGGAGACCCAGAGGCAGGCACGCAGAGGGCAGGGAGCTCCCAGGCCCTCCCAGTGCCACCTCCAGGCACCTGCGTGTGCTCAGCTATCCAGGAGCTCCCTGAACCCTGTCCTTTTGAGGTTTTATGGAAGCTTTATTAGATATGCATGATTGATTACATCATTGGCCACAACATTCAGCCTCTCGCCCTGCCTGGAGGTCGATGGTGGAGCTGCAAGTCCCAACCCTCTAATCCTTCTTGGTCTTTCCAGTGGCCGGCCCCATCTTGAAGCTACTTCAGGGCCACCAGTCATCTCATTAACATACAAAAGACACGCTTGTCACTCTGAAGATTCCAAGACATTCAGGAGCTGTATGTCAGGAAACGCAGATGAAGACTAAATATACATTTCACAATGTCACAATGAGGTAGGAGGCAGGACTTAACTCTGGAGGCAGGGCTCAGGTAGTGGACCAAATTGAGGACTAGCTAAAAGAGGAACAGGGAAGGAAGACCTTTCCAGAACCCACGCCCACCCATGTGCCTATTGGTTTACCATTGCCATGGCAACCCAGAAGTTAGTGCCCCTTTCCACAGCAGTGGCCCGCCCACCTGGAATTTACCATTCTTTTTCTTGAAATGTCTGCATAATCTGCCCCTTAATTATAACTATGACTGCGAAAGTGCCTCTGAGCTTCTTTTCTGGGCTCACTGCCTGTGGGGTAGTCCTGCTCTGCGAAGAGCCCTCTGCTGCTGCTGTACACGGCCCCTTCAGTCAAAGTTGCTTCTAACACCACCAGCTTGCCTTCAAATTATTTGCTGAACAAAGCCAAGATCCCTCCCAGGCTAAGCCCCTCTTCTGGAGGCTCACCTGTCCTGCCTCAGCAAGGACACAGAGGATTTGAGCAATAAAACTGACCAGCTTGGTTTAACTGACACACACATGACCATACACTCAGCAACTGTAAAAGAGGTATGAAATATTTATAAAAATTCATCGCATACTATGCAACAAAGCAGTTCATATATGGATTATATTTTACGACAACACAATTAAATTAGAAATCACAAAAGTATAGACCTCTTAAATCCCATGGTTTGGAACTTTAAAAACACAAATAAAACAACATATAGCCAAGAAAGCAATCATAATGGAAATTTAAAAACCAACACAACTGACAGGCAATGGAAATACTAACTACAGAAACTTTCAGAGAGGAGCTAACGTAACACTTTAAAGGAAATTTGTAGCCTAAAATGCTTATATTAGATAATAACAAAGGTGAAACATTAATGTGTTCAGCATTCGGCATAGAAAGTTGTTTTCATTCCTAATAAACCCAAAGAAGAAAGAAGGAGGTAATAAAGATCGGAGCAGCAATGAGTGAACCGGGGGGCGTAACACAGGGAAGCCACAAAGGCAGAAAAGTTTGTTCTTTGAAGCGGATGATGAAACAAGCAAGTTGAATCATATAAGAGAGAGAAGGCACAATTCACATCGTGTTAGGTAACAAAAGGGACCTGACTACAGACACATCTGAAATCAGAGTGTGTTAGGAGCAGTGTGATTCCAACACATTTGAAAACTTAGTTGAAACAGCTGGATTTCAGAAAAGCAGAATGCACTAGAAGTGACTCAAAAAGAAATAGAAAGCCTGAATAGCTCTGTAGTTAGTTGCTGATGGGAGGGACTCCTAAGGAGAAAGGCTGGAGAGTGCAGAGAGAGGGAAAGGCCTGGTGTAAAAGACCCTGTGAGGAGCCGACCGGGAGGGAGGCAGGCTGGGGCTGGAGGTGCTGGACCCAGCAGAAACAGAGAACACAGCCGCTCCACTGTGAGGGCCGGACCGCATGGAGCCAGTGCGGCTTTGAGGAAGCTTTGGGTGCCTTCCACCCGAGATCCGTGTCAGGGCCCGGCCTGCACTCAAAATTCATTTGGCCAGCACTTAAAATAGTCAGGCCCAGACAATTAATACATCAACATGAGGTCTTACTTCTTGTCTGGTTTTTGGAAATGGAAATTGCTCTGTTTTTTCCCTGAGAATACTCTAGCATTACAAATACCTCCTGCACAGATGCCCAGTGTAGACCAAAAATAAAATTCTAAGCCCTTCAACTGACTGAGCGGACCCTCCTCTTAGCCAAGGGGATTCCAAAGAAACCTAGAAAAACAAGTTCGGGTTATGACGAGAAGGAGGGACCAGACACGCTTCATTATATTGTCCTCTCTTCGGAATTCAGGCACAAAACTCATCAGCGTTCACATTAAGCAGAAATCTTAAGACAGACCAAACAGACTCTTTGGAGAAATAAGACACCAAATTCCAACCTGACTGTAGTATAGCATCATATAACAATAGGTCCTGGAAGAAATCAAAGGATTTGACCCCAAAGTATATTTCCTTGACATATTTGAAATGGCCCTGCAAGGCTGTCTCTCGTGGGGTGAGTTTACATTCCGTAGAGAATTCTCTTCCCTCTCCAGATCTTTTTCCGACCTTGAAGAGATTAGCTGAGAGTCTAGCCTGGCATCTTTTAAAGATAAAATAGGAAACATTTGTCATCTACTGCCTCTGAGAGCGGCCACCTAAGAGACTTCATCTACATAATGACTTCGGTCTGCACAACCCTTGTCTTAACCTAAACACTCCTTTCTGTTGATCCCAGGTCTTTAGATAATACCTCTTTCAACCAATTGTGCATCCAAAGATCTTTAAATCCACCTATGACCTGGAAGCTTCTGTCTCACGATATCGCACCTTTCCAGAACCAGTGCATATGTCATGTGTATTGATTGACATCTTAAGTCTCCCTAAAATGCATAAAATCAAACTGTATCCCAACGACCTTGGGCACCTGTCCTCAGGACCTCCTGAGGCTGTGTCATGGGTCCTAACCCTTCACCTTGGCAAAATAAACCTCTGAGCTGTTGGAGACCTGACTCAGAGACGTTTTGACCTGATGCCTAAGTGCACAGTCACCACAGCCTGGACGCCTGGGTTCGAATCTCACCACTGGCTTAGCTCCGTGCCTCTGCGCAAGTCACCTATTCTCTCTGTGCCTCAGTTTCCTCTTCTGTGCTGGGTGGTTGTTACCAAGGCATGCATCACTGTCCCTCGTCCCCTTCATCAGAGCCATGGGTAAGGGCACAAATCATTCTGTGCTTTCTCTAGTCTACACTGGGGTCCCCTTCTCTGGGAGCTTCCACTAGGAGTCCGTGAGCCTCCAGCATGGTCTCTGCAAGCTTGGCGCATACGCGGGATGTGTTGCATCGAGACCCGTGGGCCATGGAGACCAACGGTGCCCAGGAGATGTGGCAGCTGCTGCCTCCACACGTGGCTGCCGTTCCTCAGCCTGGCCCCGCGGCCTGGCCTCCACCTTGCCTCTCCTCACCAGGCCTGCTCATCTCAATCTGCCCTCCTCTCCTCCAATGGCTGCCTGTTCCTGGCGCATTGCAGACACGCACCCCGAGGCAGGGGCAGGTGGTCTGTGGCTCCTTCCCAGGGGCCCTCCCAGACTTCTCAGCTGTCAGATGCTGACAAAAGCCTCCTTGGAGCACACCCCATGTGCATGCCAGCTTCGGGGGACCCCTGTCCTGCAGGAAACCGCCTGGCCCCGCCAAAGCCTGCTACAACGCACATGGCTTTAGAGAGACTCAGCGGCAGGGAGGGGGTGAGGCGGGGACAGTAGAGGGAGGCAGCACCAGGGTTTGGGGTGGGGAGTGCTTCTGGCAGCCACCGGTGCAGACTGCCTGCAGGATGGCAACAGTCGGGTGGGGGCCGGGACCAGACTCTTCTAGGGTTGGCCAAGCAGCGGTCCAGGCCCCAGCTGTGTGACCCTGGCCACACCCTGTCGTAGTAACCTGTTAGTGACCTGGGGTGGGCTAGGAGAGAAATCCCCCACAGCAGCCCGGGGTGGGGCCTGAGCACTGAGCCCCTCCCTCCATGCCAGCAGGAGGGGGTCTCTGGCTGCGAGCCTGAATCTCCCGAACCTCCAAGGGGTATAAGCCCCGTCCAATGCTGCCCATGCCACCCATGCCACCCACGCTGCCCACACCACCAGCCTTGGCTCAGCGACCACTGGTGCCATCAGCAGCCTCCAAGGCTGTCCCTACATGGGTGCCAACTACCACCCACCTCCACCACCTCCAGGCTCAGCCAGGTCCCCTCCTCCAGGAAGCCTTCAAGGGTGGGAGTTCCTGTCCCTGCTCTGTACCCCTCCCTGCCTACTCTCAAGGTCCTGTCACCAGACTGTGCCCACTCCTCACTCCCTCCAGACCTGTCCCTCCCTCTTCTTCTCTGTCCTGGTGCCCAAGGCACACACTTGTCCCTCTGGGAGGTTAAGCATGGCCTGGGGGAGGAACTGGGCGGAGTCCATGAGAAGCTTCCCCTCGGGTTCAGCAGGAGCAGGGAAAGATGAGGAAAGACATGGAGGAGAGGCAGAAGGTGGGCAGAGAAGGGGCACCCCACCCCTGTGCACACTGCAAGGCAGGGGGGACGGGCTCCTGAAGCCCCTGCACCCGAGCAGCCCTGGAACCCGGGCTCACAGGCCGCCCCCACCCCGGAACTCCTGGGAAGGGCCGAGGAGGTTGCTGATGGGGGTGCTGCCTGCTGCTTCCCCCCGCCTCTCCTTCCTGGGCAGGGTCCATATGGTGTTCCCAGAAAGCCATATTGAGCCCAGCGACACCTCCTCTGCCTTCCTGGGACAGCTGGGAGCCATCTCATTCCCCCAGAGGCTGGCCTGGAGGGTTCCAGGCTGCCTCCTGGCCTCAGGTGGGGTCCCTGCTTCCCCTGGGGGCCGGGCAGGGACACTGCCCTTTGGTGCCAGTGTTCTCTGCGATTTGGGGAAGAGTCTGAATTTGATTATTCTAAGATTCTGTACCTTTAAATACAAGTTTCTAGGCTAGGAAATGCTTAGCTTTCATAATTGTAAATTCCAGGACCTCTCCCAGGAAGGGCTGTCATCCCTCAGTGGCCTCCAGGGGTTTAGAATGAGCCCGGCTTCCAGGTCTCCAATCCGGCCACTGGCCCTCTGGGGGAGACCCCTTGGCGCTGGGAGGGAACGTTCTGGAACGCCGCTGACGTGAGTGGTGATGGTGCAGGCTTCCGGCTCTGCCAAGGCCTTATTTGGAGGAGTTTCCGCTGCGCGTGGGGCGGGTGGCTCTCACGTTCACCAGCTATTCGGAGGTGTTCCTCCCTCCCGATTATTTTTAGGACCTGACAAGATACTCCCAAGCCCGCTGCTTCCGACACCTTGAGAAGTGAGTGCCAAGTCACAGACTGCTGGCCCTGGAAGGGCTCTCAGCTGGCACCAGTGGGGAAACTGAGGTCCAGACAGGGAGGGTCTCAGGCAGGGCCAGGAGTGGGCCTGGGTGGCCAGGCACCCTGGAAGATGCCTCCCCTGTCTTTGGGTCCCTCTGGGGGCTACTCTGAGCAGACCCAGCCAGAGGCACAGGATGCCAGATGGACTGCGGCGTGCTGCTCGGGGTCTTCAGAGGGGCCTGCACCATCACTGAGGGGGTCTGAGAGCCCCCGGGCTGCAGGTAGCAGGGCTGTGGGAGGCCGGGGCCCCTCTCGCACCTGCGCCCCCAGGTCTGGGCCTCCATGCAGGTGCTCAGCCCTCCCCAGGGTCATGCCTCAGAGCCGAGAAGACTGTGGGGCTCTAGCAGGGCCGGGGAGATGGCACCAGTCACAAGAGGACTGCCTGGTCCCTCTGCACCCTGCTCACCTCCCTGGGCAGTGAGCAGCTGGAGGGGTGGGACAGTGCCTGTGTGAGACACCAGCTGCTGTCACCTCAGGCCCCTCCAGGCCCTGCGCTCCCACGCAGATGCCTCCCCTGCCTCCTGTTTCAGGACAGATCTAGGGAGCTGGGGCGGGGCGGGCAGCAGGGCTGAAAAGGGAACTCCTGACTGATGGAAGGTTCTGGAAGAAGTCCTGGAGTAGGACACACACTATGTCATTGCTCCTCTGGAGCTGAGCCCCGTCGGAAGCAGGGCCTGGGGAGGTGGGTGGGCCCAGCGGGAGGAGCTGGCCTTCATCCTGAATGAGACCATGAGAGGGTAGGGGACAGCCCCACTAAATGTTCATGGTGCAGCCCAGGCAGTGGGCGGCGTGGTCAGGATGAAGGGAGAATGGAAGAGCAGAGTCTGTGGAGGGGAGCAGGGGCCCTCACATTGCAGCACAAGGAATGCAGGTCAGACTCGAGGAAGGACTTCCTGGTGGCAAGGTCTAGCATGCTGGATCAGGGCCAGGGAAGTGGGGTGAGAGAGGTGGCTGTGAAGGGTCTTACCAGAAAGAGCCCCAGCCTGCCTAGAGACAAGGACACTTGGTGCAGGGGGTGGGGAAAGCCTCTTAGGCCTCCTTCCTCTTCTGGCACTGTTTGTGTCGGTGACAGGAAGGGGAATGAGAAGATAGGAGTTAGGTGCGAAGGAGCTTCCTCCACATCCCAGGAGTGTGGGTGCTGACGAGACGCACAGCGCCTGGGTGGCTGCCACTCCTGTCTGCTCCACCTCCAGGTGACTCAGAGACTCTAGTCATTGTCCTTATGTATCCTTTCTTCTATCTACCCATCCATCCCCCATCCATCCCCCATCCATCCATCCATCTCCCATCCATCCATCCATCCCCCATCCATCCCCCATCCATCCATCCATCCATTCATCTACCCATTCATCATCCACATGTTCATCTATCCATCCATTCATCACTCATCCATCCCCCATTCATCCATCCATCTAGCCACAATCCACCCATCCATCCACCCATCCACCCATCCATCCATCTCCCATCCATCCATCCCCCATCCATCCCCCATCCATCCATCCATCTAGCCACAATCCACCCATCCATCCACCCATCCACCCATCCATTCATCTACCCATTCATCCATCCACACGTCCACCTATCCATCCATTCATCACCCATCCATCCATCCCCCATTTATCCATCCATTAATCAATCTGTCCATCTATGCACCCACCCAACTTTTCACCCATCCATCCTTCCATCTATCCACACATCCATCCACTCATCTATCCTTCAGACACTTCCAGTTTATAGGGGTGAGGAACAGATTAAGCTGGTAAGATAATAATTTCCAAACCTATAAGCACCTTCATCACTACGGAGATCGTTATGGCTGCTGTGTTGGGCATCACTAGCACCCACAATCGCTCTTCACCACCATCACCACAACCACCACCATTACCTCTGTCACCATCACCACCACCACCATCATTACATCTGTCACCATGACCACCACCATGATCATTACCTCTGTCACCATCACTATCACCACCACCACCATCATTACCTCTGTCACCATCATGACCACCACCATCATTACCTCTGTCACTATCACCACCACCACCACCATCATTACCTCTGTCACCATCACCACCATCATTACCTCTGTCACCATCACCAGCACCACCATCATTACCTCTGTCTCCATCACCACCATCATTACCTCTGTCGCCATCACCACCACCATTACCTCTGTCACCATCACCACCATCATTACCTCTGTCACCATCACTACCATCATTACCTCTGTCACCATCACCATCACCACCACCATTATCTCTGTCACCACCACCACAACCATTACCTCTGTCACCATCACCGTCACCACTACCATCATTACCTCTGTCATCATCACTACCATCATTACCTCTGTCATCATCACCACCACCACCACCATCATTACCTCTGTCACCATCACCACCACCATTATCTCTGTCACCAGCACCACCATCATTACCTCTGTCACCATCACCAGCACCACCATCATTACCTCTGTCACCGTCACCATCACCAGCACCATCATTACCTCTGTCACCATCACTACCATCATTACCTCTATCACCATCACCATCACTACCATCATTACCTCTGTCGCCATCGCCACCACCACCATTACCTCTGTCACCATCACCACCATCACCATCATTACCTCTGTCACCATCACCACCAT
>NW_016107764.1:1320867-1348946 GCF_001604975.1 Cebus imitator | reverse complement strand
CATTACCTCTGTCACCATGACCACCACCACCATTACCTCTGTCGCCATCACCACCACCATTACCTCTGTCACCATGACCACCACCATCATTACCTCTCGCCATCACCACCACCATTACCTCTGTCGCCATCACCACCACCATTACCTCTGTCGCCATCACCACCATCATGACCTCTGTCGGCATCACCACCACCACCATCATAATCATTATCACTATCACCATCACCATGATCATCATCGCCATCAGCACTGCTACCACCATTACCATCATCATCATTACAACCACCAATATCTCCAGCCCCACATCTGTCCACAAAACTGTCACCACCACCTTCGACCACCACAGTGCTCCCGCCAATCACAGTAACCTCCACCAGTGGCAGCCCCACTGTTCTCCCTAGGGAACTGCCACCTGATGGTGGCAGGTGGAGTGTGGCAGAGGAGGTGGTCTCAGCCTCACCAGTGACAGGTTGCTGGGGAGGACAGCACTTGTACAAGGAGGCCAAGACAATAGAGTGTGTACAGGCCCAGGAAGACCTTTCTGGTGAAGTGGTCAGCCCTGGACTCCACAGGAAAGAAGCGGCTTTGGATGGAGGAAGTGGCAGTTGGACGTGCCACTGCTGCCCTCCAGAAGACAACTCACTGTGGGGAGGGCCGGAGAATTTGAGGTGGGAGAGCTGGGTTCTGGGGGCAGCCTCGTTCTTGCTGCCGGTGGGACACCAGCCACCCTGAGTCTGGGTGTCCTCACCTGCAGACACAATCATGGTTCCTGCCTTGCTCAGTGTCGAGAGCACATCACTCTGAGCAGCTGGATGGAGCAGAGAGGGAAACCAGCAGAAGTCTGGGAAGAGGCCCCTGTTCCAGCTTGGAGCATCTCCATGGCCTCTGGCCCAAGCACTGCCCAGCACAGGGCTCCCCACAAGAAGGTGCCTAGGGCAGACCCAAGCAGGGTTCGAGGGTTGCTGACTCTCCTGGGATATAGCTTCCTGCTCGGAAAGAGAGCAATTTCTGTGACACGTTACTGTGAGAGGTCATGGAGTACTGAACAGCTGCGAACACTGGGGCTGGGCGGGACGTGGGATATGGCCTCTCCTGGCACAGACACGGCCTTCTGGGAGGGAAGGACCACGGTGAAGGAGAAATGAGACCTGCCTGAAGACTTAGTCTTGGCCATGGGGACACTGTGCTGAGCCCTGCCCCTGGCCACACTCTGAGCCCTGATTCTGGCTGCTGGCTAAACCCTTATTCCGGTCACAGGCTAATCCCTGCCCCTGGCCACACACTGTGCCCTTCCCCTGGTCACCGAGTGTCCGGCCCCAATGGCTCACGCTGACCTGAGTTGCTCTTGCTCCTGGTCACCATGTGTCCGGGCCCAGTGGCTCATGCTGACCTGAGTTGCTCCCACTGTGTGCAGGGATGTGTGGCTTGGGTCCCTTCTTGTTATTTGTTGTTTTGTTTTGCTGCAGCTTCTCCTGTCACTGGGTGTGAGCATGGGGCCAGGAGGTCGGGAAGCTGGCCAAGAACCCACTCTGGCCCCTCTACAAGGACGGGGTGACCTGAGTGGAAGCCCCATCTCCAGAGCCTGCCCCATGCTCTGTGCTGCCTTCTGCGGAGGGGAGCTGGGGGCTCAGCGCTTTCTCCATCTGCTCCCAGGGGCGGGCCTCCCAGCTTTCTCCCGTAACTCAGGATGAGGAAGGGACCACGGCCCACAGCCTCTCCTCTGAAACCTTGGTGCCAAGTGCGATCTGCCTGCTTAAAGAAGGATGGTGTGATGTGTGTGTGATATTTCACCTACTATCCTAGGAGAGGCATCATAAAACGCATTAGCATCCCTGCCGCAGAGCTAAGCGTGAGCGCACGCCGCAGTTCGAAGGAGCTTTATACAGCTGGACGAGGTTCTCACCAGGTTCTGCTGTCCAGTCTCACCAAAGCATTCTGGTCTTCTGGGGTGCTCAGATCTGTGGCTCAGAGACTGTGCTGCTCAACTGCCGGGACCCGGGGACTGCGCCATCTCCTCGGGGCCACTGTGGACACACCGCCCCACTCCCAGTCATCCACGCGTCCACCCACTCGAAGCAGACGGCCGTGGTCACATGTGACCGTCTGTGATCACCACGGTCACAGAAGTCATGGCACCCACCAAGCACCTTCTCTGCCCCGCCCTCTCTGCTGGCAAGGACTCAGGGGTCAGGGGTGACAGGGCACAGGTGAGGCTGCAGGGGGCTGCGGGGGATGCCAGACTGTCGCCCCCTCTGCAGCGTGGTGAAGCACTGCTGTCCAGGCCCAGGCTCTGTGCGGTGTTTTCTCCTGGACTTGGGGCTTTCCAGGGTGGAGCACACAGTCTGAGGGGGCCCCTCCCTCCCTATCACCTTCCCGCCAGCCCGGGCTACCTGCGGGGGCTCAGGCTGCCCCCTGCTGGAGACACAGAGGGAGCCAGGACATGCATCTCAAAGCTCCCAGGGAAGGAGGGGGGTGCCGGGAGGAGGGGCCCCCTTCTGGGCCAGCTGGTGGGGGGGCTAGGCGTGTCCACAGATGCTCCCCATGACCCCACCCCGACAGACGAAACCCAGGCCTGGGGACAGGAAGTGCCCCAGCAATGAAGAGGGGACCCAGAACTGTGCCTACCCCAGGGCAGAGGCAGGAGCAGAGGAGGGCAGGGCCCCTGGTGGGCAGGAAGGAGGTGGGGGCACCGAGAGGGAGGCTCCCTCTATCCCTGGGCGTCCTGTCCCCCACAGGCATTTCCACCGTGTCAGACTGTTCGTAAGAATCGCTGGGTTCATGCTGTCCCTCCTGAACATGACTCAAGGTACAACGGGAGCCCAGCGTGTTCCCACTGAGGAGCCCAAGAGCAGTATGAGGCTCACGTGCTGAGAAGCTTTGGGAGGGAGCCGGGAGCACCAGCACTTGGGGTTCCCTGAATGTCCCCAGAGCCCCAGGGAGAGGGGACGTCTTGGGAGCCACACCGCTGGCCTCAGGAGGCCCAGGGCCAGGCAGGAGCTGCAGGGCCCACCTGGCCTCCTGGCCTGGGAATGAGGGGACAGCAGGGCCAGGCAGGGAATTTCACCCCAACAGCGAGGGCTGGGCCAGGGCACCGGGCTGCACAGAGGAAGGGCACACAGACAGGATGTGGGTTTTTAATTCTTTTTATTGAAGAAAAGAAAAGGAGAGAAAAAATAGATTCCCCCCTGCTTCTTCCTGGAGGGGGCTCAGTCCTGCCCCTGGGGGCCTCGAGGGTGGGAGAGCTGTGCTCTCCACCTGGTCTAGGAGGGGCCTGGGGCCCCGGAAGGGGTGGGGGGCTGGCTGCTTCCCAAGGGATGGGGGTGTTTAAAAAACGGTGCCAGGCCGGCCGGGCCAAGCAGGCTGGTCCTCCGCAGCAGGAGCTCAGGCGGGCATCCTGGGACGCTGGCTGCACCGGGCCTGTCCATGGCCCACAGCTGCCCGCCCACCTGCCCGCTGGGCCTCGCCCGAGGAGGGCAGAGTCCGAGGCACCTTTGGCCTCCGATGCCCTGTGCCCGCTGGCCGGGCCGCCTCCTGTCCTGTATCTGGCTCTGGTCCCAGCACTGCGGGCCCTGTGCCTGGCCGCTGTCCGAGCGCCCTGAGGCCGGGGCGCGGGCCTGGCCCGCCGCCCGCGAGCGTGTCTGTGCCCGTCTGCGGCAGGCGCGGGCGGAGCGGCATCCCTCCATGCCCAGTGTGTGGCCGCCGCCCACCCGCTCAGACCTCAGTCTGGAGGTCAATGATGTCCTGGCCCACCAGCGGGATCGTGGCGCCTGACCGCTCCCACTCCACGCTGCGAAGCTCCAGGGGTGAGGGCTGCAGAGGCTCCAGCTCCTTCTTCACCCACGTGGGCGTCCCGTGGGCTTTCCGGAGACTCTCCCAGGGCCGCTTGTTGGGTGTCTGCTGCTTTTCTGGCTGCTGGGTGGCCCGGTGGTGCAGGAGGGACGGGGCCCGGAGGGAGAGCCAGGAGCAGGCAGACACGAATCAGTGAGGAAGGGACGGGAGGCAGGGGACAGGGGACAGGGGACAGGGGAGGCTGGCAGGGGAAGGGCCCAGAACAGAGCGGGGCGGTGGCAGATGCAGACTTTCCCCAGCCTTGGCAGAGGCTGCAACCCCCACGATCGGGTCAGGCTAAGGGGTCCCTGCCAGGAGGTCAGCCTGGAGGCACCACCCCAATCTGGACCCACGGCCTCAGGAGCAGGCTTGTGACCGCTCAGCTCCAGCATGGCCATGGCCTCCAGACTCCAGCAGGGCAGGGTCAGGCCAGCCCTCAGGGACAGCCAAAGGAATGAATGAATGAATGGTGAGAGAGAGGATGAGTGGGCAGAGCCAGGGAAGAAGGGAGACAGTGGCCTGGCCTCAGGGCTCTCCCCGCCCTGCCCCCCGGCCCTCCAGACCTTGCTCTCCGGGCCCAGAACCTCCTTGTCCTTCTCCACCGCGTGCTGCAGCTTCCGGTTCAGGTCTTGGAACATGTCCTGGTGCCGCTTCCGGGTGTGCATGATCTTCTGCAGGGGCCTGGGCAATGAGTCCTGGGCCAGGAGGAGGCCACAGTCCCCACCACCCCCACCCCTGCCTCCCGGGGAGCCTCTGGCCATGGCAGGGGGCTTAGAGCACGTCCAGCCCCAAGTGTCTGGGGAGGGGACACCAGGACTCACCTCAAAGTCCAGCTCCGCATAGCGCGACTTCCGCCGCTGCAGGGAGAAGGAGTTCGTGACCATTCCCTGAGGGTCCCTAAAATCTCCTGACAAGTTCACGCCTCTCCCTGCCTGAGACTGAGGGCACCAGGGACCCACTCATCCCACGCCTGCCTTCAGGGGCCAGGCCGGACCTGGGGGACATGCCTGGGGGTGCAGTGGGTGCCCGCTGCTTCCCATGTAGGCTGCCCCTTCCGTGGAGACACTGAGGACCCAGGTGGGAGGTAAGGACAGAGGGCGGGGCTGCCAGGGCCACAGAGCAAGTCTGAGGCCCCAATGGCAGTGATGGGCTGGAGGGCGTGTCCCAGGCCACTCCCTTCCTGCATCAGTCTGAGGTCTCTGAGAGTCAGGTGAACCGGCAGAAGCCCTGGCCCTCCCACTCTCCCAGCTCAGATGGGCTGCCTGCCCCCAGGGCCCTCCCCCACCTGAGGCAGCTCCCTCAGCCATGCGCTTGGCGTCAGGGGGCAGCACCAGGGCTGGGCTGGGGTGTGCAGCTCGCCTGCCCGGGAGACACTCCCCAGGGTCAAGGAGACCAGAACTCGGGGCTACATGGCTGGGTCCCCTGACAGAGAACTCAGGGGCTCAGGGCAGCATCGCCAGAGACCAAGAGCCAGGTGGTGGGAGCGTATCGTGTGGGAGGGCTGCCTCTGAAACCACATCCCGCAGGTCGAGGGAGCCCGGCTCAGTGGCAGGCTCCAGGCAGACCCAGGCAGGGCATGAGGCCAGCTTGTCCCAGGCTGGATTAGTGACTGTGCTAGGTGCAGGCCCCGCTCCGTAGGTCCAGACTGTGGGTCCCCGAGCCCCTTTGAAATGGGGTGAGACCACCCTGCCAGGCCTAGAGTGGGGGCCACATAACACAAGCTCAGCATTTGTGCTACAAGCTCACGGTCACGGGGCCCAGCAGGGTTGGGGGTGGGGGTGCCACTGGGAGGTGGAGCCTGGCACAGCCCAGCCCGCTGATGGCCTGGGGTCCCACCCAGCAAGGGCAGCCTGGCTGCTGCAGCCGGTCCTCGCCGGGTGGCGTGCGGCCCACCCCTGCCCCCCTCACCTCCAGCGAGCTCACGGACAAGGTGGTGACATTCTCGTTCTTGGTGCTGGGACCTGCACTGGGTCCCGGATGGGCCGCGGGCTCCCCGGGCTCCCCCAGGCTGGGGGGTGTCGGCTCCAGACTTGGTGGCGGGGGCAGGGGCTGTTGGGGAGGCGGGGGTGGAGGCGGTGGGGGTGGCGGGGGCTGGGTGGTGGGGGCCTCGGGGGGCCCGCTGCCGGGGGGCTGGCGTGAGGGTGGGCTTCGGGCAGGGAGGCTGGCGTCAGGCGCCGTGCTGAGGTGGATGAGGCGGGTCTGCGGCATCTGGTCGATGTGGATGCTGTACTTGGTCTCCTCCTTGGGCTTGGGCCGCAGCGTGGCCGTGGCCGTGGGCAGGATCACGTAGCTCGTGTCCAGAGCCTTCTCCTGGGCCCGGCTCAGCTCCGAGTCCAGCTTCTTGAAGATGTCCCCGTCACCGACGAAGGAGGACTTCGGCGCCTTGTCCCTCTTGAGGGTCAGCGAGTGGTTGGGGAAGTCGGGCAGGGGCCCGCCGGGGTAGCGGGGCGAGCCGTGGAGGTGCAGCTTGGACACGTTGGCCGGCAGGCTGTTGAAGTTGGTGGGCGGTCCCTTGGCGTGGGCCAGCTTCAGCTTCTCCTCCTCTGGCAGGGACGGCCGCTTCAGTGTGCCCGTGATGGTGGCAGTGCGGCAGGCCGCGATGTCCTTGTTGAGCACTGCATGCGCCGCGGGGAGACAGGTGTGGGGGTGAGGACGGTGGGGGATGGTCCCGGCGGGAGAGGGGCCCCAGTCTGACCTGCGAGGCCACCACCTCCTTGGGGACCCCGGCCAGGTCCCATTGGTTCCTGATCTGAGGGCAGGTGCCACCTACCCGTACGTGGCGCTATGGTCCCTAGGGTTCCTACGTCCTCAGATGAGGCTGCCAGGCAGGGTGGCCCTCTCTGCCGGCCCCCAAGAAGACAAATGGTTGTCACCCACACACTGCCCTCCCCAGCGCTGAAAAGAGCGGGCGAGGGCGGCCTCGAGCCCAGAAGCACAGGGACACGGCAGAACGGTCTGTTCTTGTGACAGCCCAGCCGGCCCTGCAGTGCTCCCAACACCCACGGCCCTGAGCCTGGTGCGATCAGGGGCCGAGTGGGGGTCCCAGCGGTACTGAGTGCAGCTGTGAGGCCCTGGCCTCCCTCACAACCCTTCCTGCATCGCTGCCTCAGGGCCACGGGCCTTTCCCTGCCCCCCACTCCGTCCTGGGGGCCTCCTGGTCCCTGGAGAGACCCCACACCCAGACACCTCTTGCTTCTATCTCTGCTCAACTGCAGTGGCCCAACCACCCGGATCTCCAGTTTGCCCCCCGACCTCCTGCCAGTGAATCTGGCCCCCACTTGCTGGCGGAGAGCCCCAAGGTGACCCCAGCCCAGCCACCTGCCCTCTACCAGAGGGGTGCCTGCCCTCCATACCCCTTCTCTCTCCAAGTCCCAGTCTCCAAACATCCAGACCCCGGGGCCCTTCCTGGGAAGCCTGGCCTGCCCCTGTGCCCTGCCCTGTGCAGGCTGGCAGATGGGTGCCCCTCACCACTAGCAGCCCTGGGTGCCTGTGTTCACCAGCTGCTCCCTTTAGCCACCTCGCCAGCCACACAGGCCCCAGGGTCACCCACGTCCCCTGAGCTGCCTAGCCAGGGGTCACTCACTCTGCCAAACACATCCCTCCCGTTCCCCTCAGAGCCCATCAGGCCACGCTCCTGGGGCTGTCCTGTCTGCCACCTCTGACAGCAACACCCCCTGCCCACCTTCAGCCCCACCCCTCCCCTCATCCCCACCCAAGAGCGGCCCATCATCATCCCCACCAGCTCCCACGCCCCACCCAGAGGGCCCTGGTGTTCTCAGGACGCATGCCCCCAAGGCCACCCCACCCCACACACACCCCGAGGCTCCAACCTCCCTCGCACCTCCCGCTTTGCTCCTCACACGGCAGAACGAGCGCCCGGCAGGTGAGGAGTCTGCGCGCCTCCCTCCCATGTGCCCAGCTTGGGGCAGAATAAAAGCCAAGCTCCCCCCAGGCCCAGGCCCCGCACTGGCGCCCCGTGCACCCTCCCTCTCCAAGGAAGCTCCTGGGTGCTCAGCACCAGCTGCTCATGGTGCATCCACCAGCTGCACGCGATCCAGAAGGTGCCGCAGCCAAGGTATGAATGAGAAGGAGTCAGGGGGCCGAGAGAGACCCACACACACCAAAGCCACTAAGGTCCCAAGCACTGGGGTCACCTCTACGGGAGGTCATGGGGCTGGATACAGGAAATCTCAAGGGGGCAGAAGGCACTTTTTGTCCAGCTCCCATTCAGCCCAGCCCTGATGTCACCTCCTCCGGGAAGCCCTCCAGGGGCCCAAATGGCAGCAGCACACATTCCCCATCTGGGGCTGTCCCAGCTCCTCTGCCAGGGCTGTCTCTAGAGAAGGTGCTCCTCAAATATCTAAATGACCAGAGGGAGCATGGTCCACTGGCCTCTCCACAGCCCCGAAAGCCACCGCCTGGCACTGCCTCAGGACCTGGTTCACTCAACAGTGACAGGGACAGAAATAGACCCTTGCAGTCTGATGCTTGGGGCTGGGTGGTGGAGCTTCCGTTATTGAGCAGTCAGCCTCTTTTTGCACTTGGTTCCAGGAACCTCAGCACTGGCCTCGGGCTCCATGGCGGGTCCTTCTCCCTGCCTTCCTCTTGCTGCCCACTGTCCCCCTAGCTTGAAAGCTCCACCCACTTCTGCCCCTGCTGGGACTGGCAATGAGGAAATGAAGGTGGCACAGAACACATGTGCTGGAGGGGGGCAGGCAGGAGGGGGGGCGGGCAGAAGGTGGGTGGGGGAGGGGCAGTAAAGGTGGGGCTGTGCTCCTCACTGGGGCCAGGACGGAGGGAGAAGAGATGCCAGGTGGGCAGGCGAGGCAGCCAGGGGCTTCACAGGCACCTGAGCAGGGGAGTCCTGGAGGCTTCTGATCGTGCTCCACGGACCCTCCTTTGGCCTCAGAGAGTAGGTGGGGTGAGAGGGACAGAGGCCAAGGTCGCTGCCCCAGCTGGATCACCTGGGCAGGTCCCCTGGGTCCCAGTGGGCCTGACAGTAAGGCTGGGTGTGGGTGGGAGTGGCAGGGGTGGACCGGATGGGTGATATGGGTGATGCAGAAACAGAGGCATGGTGTGGGGACGTGCAGGGGGCCGGGCCGGCACTGTCCTCTCACCTGTGGGGCGCTCACCTGATCTACAGGCCAGGTCCACGTCCTTCTCAAAGTCGGTCTGTAGGACAGAGACAGCAGGACCCCGTGAGCGCCTCCCTCGGAGCGGGGGTGTGTGCGCGTGCGCAGAGCACTCAGGAGGGCCACGGTGGAACCCCACCCACACCCACAGCCCAGGGCCCGTGTGGGTGACCGTGCCTCCCTATGCACTTGCCTGTGTACATGCGTTTGTATCTCTGGGTGGATGTGTGTGAGGGTCAGGATGCGCGTGTGTTTACAGATACGTCTATGTAAGTGGGTAAATTTGTGTCCCTGTGTTTACGTGTGGATTCGTGTTTGTGTTTGTAAAAGTGACAGAATGTGTCTGAGTGTTCTGTGCACGTGTGTTTCTGTGTGTAGCTCTGTTTGTGTGACACACACGTGTGCTCTCTCCAAGGCATCCGGAGAGCCGCTGACCTACTGCCTCCTCTGGCCGGTCCCTTCCCTGAGGCCTCAGGAACGGCCTTGGGCCTGGGGCACCAGAACTCTCCCCGCTGGCCCCCGCATCCCTCAAAGGGGGGCCCATGCCAGGGCCTGCCGAGGGAGAGGCAGTCGGGGGTGACTGAACATGGAATTCAGGGCCAAGGCTGGCAGCACCTACCACCCTCGAGCAGCCACACCAGGCTGGCACCTGGGGAGGCAGGAATGGGTGGCCCAGGCCTGCCTCAGGGAGCTCAGGACCTGCCCAGGCCTGGGGCTGTCCTTCTCCAGGGGCCCTGGGGCTCCAGGGGACAGGCCAGCCCTTCCCTGAAAACCTGGAGGTTCCTTCCCCACACGTGCAGGAGTCGGGTTGGCTGAAGACAACAAAATCTTCCCTCTGGGGTCAGTGGCCAGGCCAGGAGAAACACCGGGGAGGGGGAAGCCGTGTCCCAAAGTGACAAGGTAGTCGCTGGCGGACACCAGCTCCCTGCCCGATGGAGACACTGCGGCACAGAGCAGTGAGGGGCCTGCCTGGATGTCACCCAAGAGCCAAGGTGGCCGTCTCTCACCGAAGGACTGCACCCTCAACCGGGGCGGGACACGCCTTCTGCCCAGCCCCTGCCTGTGAGCCTCGAGAGTGCCGTTAGGTGGCTGGGCATCCCGAGGACCCAAGTCTGCGCCAGCCGTGCAGAGTTCACCGGGACTCGGCCTGGGCCCAAACGGGTGGCCCGATGGGGCAAGGGTCAGGGAGGACTCCCTGGAGGGGACGTGTAGGAGTGCTCAGGGTGGAGGCAGGTGTGCAGGACTCAGGGGCAGGGGCAAGACCAGCACAGCTGCAGGTCCAGCTCAGGACCAGGCCAGGGCTTGGATACTGTCCCGAGGCCTGGAGGGTGGACGGGGGGCCTGGCTCTACCCCCTGTGCCAGCCCTGGGTGCTGAGGCGGGTGGGGATGGGGGCAGAGCTGGAGACTAGAAGCAGCCCACCCTGGCCTGGCTGAGCCCCAGGGCAGGGAGGCAGAAGAAGGAACTGAGGCTGAGGTGTGGAGGTGGAGGTTCCATGAGGGGCTGTGGAGGGTCTTACACAGGAGCCCGCCCCTCGGGCCGCCCTCCCAGGGCCTGTGCATATCCTGGGAACTCTGTGCTGCAGAGGACAGACCATAGGCACATGCGGCAGGGCAGGGGGCAGGGGCGGGGAGGCGGTGTGTGCAGAGCACAGGGCTGAGGACATCAGGATGGGCAGGAGGAGGGCAGGGAGCCCAGAGAGAGGGTAGGCAGGATGGCCCGTGGCCACAAGGAAGGGAAGGCTCATCACCCCTGCAGGGGCTGAGACCCCGGCAGCACCTGTGAACGCCAGGGAAGCAGCAGGTGGGGACACGCAGGGTGCGAGCAGGGGATGGACAGGCTGAGTAGGACCCCCAGGTGGCAGCTAAGCAGGACAGCCCTGGGTGGGGGACAGAGGGCAATGAGGGTGGGCCTGGGACGTGTAAGGATGAGGCACCTAGAGACGAGGACTGGGACGCTCAGAGGTAATGTCCCACCAGACGGGCACTGCTGCCAGCAGGGCTGTGTGTGGGGTGGATGCCAGCCTCCGCTGAGACCCTCAAACTCATCAGCTCAGCTCTTCCCACCTGGAAACCCTAGACCAGGGGTTCCACTTGGCGAGCCTCAGCTTCCCCAACTGCACACTGGGTTCAGAGCTCTTCCCAACAGGGCTGCTGGGGCCTAGGGGAGCTTGGGGCACAGTAAGGTTCTGGAGGCATGGGGTGGGGGGGTACAAGGTGGGTGGGGCAGCCTGAGTCCCCAGGCCCCGAGTCCTACCATGAGCTGGGCATGGCCGTTCTGGAAGGAGCCCCCCGAGTCCCCGTTGCCCTCCTCCTGCCGGTCAACCACACGGCATTTCACAGCATCCTGGACCTGGGGAGGGAGAGCCGAGTACCTCAGTGGCAGCCACGCCCCACCCTGCACGCCCCCACCCTGCGCCAGCGCCAGATCAGATGAGCAGCATATGGAGGAGGAACGGGAGTCTTCGGAAAGGGCAGAGGCCCCTGGGCAGTGGTCTACG
The DNA here is from genome assembly GCF_001604975.1 of Cebus imitator. Classification (NCBI taxonomy): domain Eukaryota; kingdom Metazoa; phylum Chordata; class Mammalia; order Primates; family Cebidae; genus Cebus; species Cebus imitator. The sequence continues at coordinate 1,337,487 of NW_016107764.1, read as the reverse complement.
GGGTCATGACCCTCTGGGTGGAGAAGGGGAAACGAGACCCCGGGGAGGGAAGAGCCTGCCCCTCTCCTGTCTGAGATTCTCTCTACAGAGCTCCCAGCCCCTGAGAGCGGCTGCAGGCCCTGGGTCAGTCTGCCAGCAAGAACCTGCCCAGACCCGCAAGGGTGAAGATGTCCCGGGCCTGGCTGCGTCTCCGGCAGCCTCAACGCCGCTGCCTCCACCGAGCAGGGGGAGAGCCTGGCCCTCGCTGCCCTGCCCTGGGAGTGTCCACCGGGGGCGTGGGGTGCTGTGCCAGGGACCCTGAGATCTGCCCCTCCCCGTAGTCACCCCACTGGGAGCGACACACTCTGTCAAGGGGGTTTCGCCCTTCACGGGCACCCACTCTTCGGGGGGACAGTGGTGACGATGTCAGTGGGCTCCGTAGGAGGGACTGTACAGGAAGACCTACTCAGCGGCCAGCACACAGCTTATGGACAGGGAGCTTCAAGGAGGTAATCATTCCAGAATGCCAGCTGTCTCTCCCCTGAGGCTGGCAGCCACCTGCTGGCTGCTCTGGGCAGTGCACTGACACTCCGCTGGTCACAGTATCTAAAGGGAATCCTTGGTGGGGGAGGGGGGGTGGTGAAAGCACAAAGGCTTCCTGGAGGCGGTGTCCAAACAGAAGTTGGCAGAGGTGAAAAGAAGATAAGCTGGGGCTCCTGGCTTCCGGGCACCCACCTACCCACCCGCTCACCCACGGACCCGCAGCCCCGTTCCCTCACCCAGTGCTCTGCTTCATGCTGCTGGGCGCTGAGCACATCCAGCCCACCATCCTCTCACCAGGCAGATGGGGACCAAGGACCAGAAACAGCAAGAGAACCGTCTATGGCCACACAGCCAGTCAGAGGCAAGGCCAGGCCTGGAAGCCAGGGTCTCGGTGGTCTCTGACCTACGGACACCAGCTCAGGACTACAGGCCACCACTGCAGGTGTGCCTTTCTGCCAGCCTCTCCTCACGGGCCTGCCCCACAAACGCCTGCTGAGCACCTACTGTGTGCCTGGTCCCGCAGGCGGGTAGGGAAGTGCTCTGTGGGTATGCAGAGGAGCTGGGGCTCCCCAAGGCCTTCCGGGACCCTCTCCAGGAATGCCCAAGCCAGTCTCAGCCCAGGAGGCCCCGGCTTCATAGCCAGACGAGGGACTGACCTGCCCACTTGCAGGAGTGTCCCAGGTCACAGGGCCGGCCAGGCTGCCTGGCATGGCCTCCACCTGGCCCCGCCTCCTCAGCATGCCCTGCAGCCCTGGCCACCACCCCTGAGGCTGAGGGCCTGGGTAGGGCTGGAGGCCCCTTGCTACCAGGCCCAGGCGGGACCCCTTTCTGGGCAGGGACCCGAGGGTCCTGCAGCCCGGAGCCCACACACAGGGGCTGGGAGCTTGAGGGGGGCTTTGGGGAAGACTGGCCCTGGTGTCCACTGTGCCCACCTGCAATGGGAGCACGCCGGGTCCCCTCTTTCCCCCACCCCATGTGCGACCACATCTGAGGCCCCAGCGCCGGCCTCTGCTCCAGGCGGCCCCAGCTCGGCCTCCCTAGAGCTCCTCCTCCCCGCTGCCTCCTTTGCAGCTCCCGTGGCTGGTCAGTTGGCTGTTGGGGATTCGCTTAATTGTTTTAAAAATCTCTCGTTTCCGTCTTTTCTATTTTGTGACATTGCTTTTGTTTTCCTCCTACTGAGCTTGGAGTTGCTCTGGTTTTCATTTCCATGAGGTTCTCTTTGCTTTGGGGATGTTCCTTTTTCCTAGGCTGCTGCTGTTCTTTCACGGAAGCCAGGCGCTGGGGGCCAAGAGTGTGGCCTTCCAGAACCACCTGGGCTGAAGTCCCAGCCAGGGCGAGGAGCTCCGTGATGAGCTCCCTGGAGCTGTCCTGTCTGTGGAACAGAGCGGACGGTGCCTGCTTTAGGGGCTGTCATGAGAATCACTAACACTAGCCCATTGCTGGACAGGGCCCGGCCCACGTGGTGCTCACCAGGGTGAGCAGCCTCTCCCAGGTGAGGATAAGGAGGGGTTGGTGAGGTTTCTCCTCCCCGGGCTGCCTCGGTCCCCACGCTGCCTGGGGTTGGGCTGTTTTCCTGCCTGCCTGGTTGGGTTGAAGCTCCAACAGGAGCCCTGCTCTCCTCGTCAGGAGCTGCTGGGACATAAGTGTGGGGTGCTGCCTGACTGGTGGATGGCAGGGTGGGAGCCATTTCACTGGCAGACGTAGGAACTCCGGCTCCTCCTCCTCCTGTCTTTCCTTGAGGTCAAATTGCCTCCAGAGGGGTGTTCGCCCCTCCCCGCAGAGCTGTGGGCCTGGGAGGCCTGGGCGGACACGTGACCTGGCTCAGCACACCTACTGTTCCCTGGTTCCAGGCGGCATCTCCATCTTCAGCTGCACCAGCTGCCCAAGGCCAGAGCCCCTCTGATCACTTTGCCCAGAGAGTGAGGCCCAGGCCTGGGAGGCCAAGCAGGGCGGCCTCATCAGTCCAGGATGGGATGGAAATCGCCACGTAGGGCCTGGAACACCAGGCCTCCCATGCCTGAGCCTCCTGCAGCAGCCGGAGATCCCGGATAGGGGCGGGTCCCGCTCCTGCCACCCTCTGCCTGGCTCCCTGCTGTCAGCTTCCCTCGTGTTCTTCGTCCTTGGGAACCCTGTGGTTTTCAACAGTCCTCTGCCGTCTCTCCAGGAGCGGGAGGTGGCTGCCTGCTCCTGGGTATCCGCCCTCCTGGCGCCGATGTGGAAGTGGGCATCCCAGTCCACTGAGGTCACTGTGCATACTTCCCCCATCCCAGCCTCCACGAGATCATCCCCATCGGGCCGCCAGCCAGGTGGTAGCTGGGATGTGGTTTGGTGAAAACCTTCTAATGACATCTTCTGGAAAGGTCCAGAAAATGCCGGAAGCAGGAGTCTCCACTGCCCTGGAAGCTGTCTTCTTCAGCTGCCAGCTCCCTCGATCCTGTAGGTCCCTTGAGGATGGGAGCCCCTCATGCCTGTGTCCCCCATGCTGCCAGGACTGAACGGACGCAGGGCGTCCTCCGGAAGGTGCTGCACCGCCGGGCCGCTCCCAGCGAGTGGGATGGACACGCGCACCTGCAGGCCCTCTCTGTGACCACGGCGGCCCGCAGACGTGCTGGGGCCATTCACGCTGCACCTCCCCACAGTCTCCCTGCCGAGGCCCTCGGGGAAGGAGGCGGCCGCTCCACAGCCCCAGGACCCCGTGGAGGGCCCCGCAGGAGCCCGGCCCACGGAGCACGGAGGCCACCCACCCACCTCTCTGCGGAGGATGCAGTGCACCATGACGATGACGAAGCCCTCCAGCGAGTCGAAGACGGCGAAGAGGATCTGGAAGAGGGCGGAGCGGCGGTCGGTGACGGCGAGCACGGCCGACATCCAGGTCAGCGCCAGCAGCGGCAACACCACGCAGGAGCTCCACAGGGAGGCCCTGGGGATGGAGGGCGTCAGCGCTGCCGCCCCACCCTGCCCCCCGGGACACCCTGTCCCAAACCTGCATCTCCAGGCCTTGGTGGGGGCCACCCAGCCCCAAGTCCCCATCTCTGTCTCTGGGGGCCAGAGACAAGCAGCATGTCCTCTCTGGGGTGAGTCCCCCACCGCCCAGGCTGCGTCTGTGCCCTCTCTCCTCCCCAGGGCTCCCCCTCCTATCCCACCCTCTGCCCCTCCTCTCTCTTGAGCCCTTCCCCCAGGCTGAGGAGGAGTACAGTTGACACTGAGGTCCCAGCACCCCTCCCCAAGCCCAAGGGCTCTGAGGGGACCCAGGGACCCAGGGGGAAGGTCTGAGAGCTCTTTGGGGAAGACCCAGGTTCCTGACAGTCTAGGAGGTGATGGGGGAGGGGAGATAGGCTGGAGGGGGTGGGCTGTCTGGTGTGGGGTGGGGCAAGGAGGACGCCCTGGTCCAGGACCCTCAGATAGCCACTGGCCCCAGGCAAGGGCTCCAGCCCTAAAGGGCCGAGCAAGATGGCCATGGTGGGGAGGGGAAGGTGAAGCGCAGAACTCAGAAACCTGAAGGGAGAGAAGCTTGGGGGAATGAGGTAGAGGACAGACGGACGGACAAGGCCAGCAGGGGAGGATCAGAGAGACAGAGACAGACGGCAACAGACAGGCCGACGGGCGCTTCCTCCTCTTCCAGGTCCAGCTCCGCCCTGCCTCCTGAGCCCCAGCAGGCACCTGCCTGTGGACCCGTCCTGCTGCCTCTGCCCCAGTGCCGCCCCCTTTCCCAGGGGGTCCTCTAGGAGCCCCACCGCAGGCCTCACCCTGCCCCTGGGAGCAGTGAAGGCCTGGGCCCCTCCCCACACCCCCGCACTGGGTTCCACGTGTGGCCTCTGAGCCTGTGCTCTCGTCCTCACAGCGGGGACACTAAACTGCTTCCCAGGGCTGCGGGACACAGACAGAGCCAGCAGGGCCCGGCAGTGGTGAGGGCTTGGGAGGTGAGTCCTGTGCCTGCCCACAGGGACCCCACGCCCGCAGGACTCTCATCAGCACCAGTGGGGGCTGTGCCAGCTTCCCTTCTCCTCCCATCCTGCACAGGCTCACCACGAAGGCAAGGGAGCTGGGGGCCCAGGCGTGGGGTCGGAATGCCAGGCAGGAGCTGGCGTGCCAGGGCTGGCAGGAGAGACGCTAGAAGAACCTGAAGTCCACCAGGACAAGGACCCCCAAAACCGCACCCTGTGCTCCTCAGTCCTCTCCAGCGTGGCTCAGCCACCAATGCTGCCCCCAGCCCTACCTCGGGGCACTTGTGCAGGGCCCAACCCCCAAGGGACACCTCTGTCCTCATCTCCCGGGACCTCTCAGCAGGCACAGCCAGCCATGCCCACCTCTTGGACTCTCCTCCACGCAGCCCTCATCCCAGGCCTGGGCCTGCTTTTCTCCAGCGATGCCATCCAGGGATGATCTGCCTGGCCCCGGCCTCAGGCGTTACCACCTAGCCATGGCTGAGACACGGGCAGGCCCAGAGCCTGGAGCAGCACCGGGACGGAGGCTCCACACAGCCCATGCCTCCCAGCTGACAGGGAACGGTGGCCCCGGCCACGCACCGCTCCTGCTCTTGCACATAGGATGGGCGCTAACAGCGTCACAGGACTCCCTCTTCCTGTACAACCCCCCTCGCCCTCCCTGGCCCTGGAGAGCCTGCCCGATCCCCACCCCACCGCGCCTGGGAACTTAGGCGGCCGAGAGGCCTCCCTTGCCCAGGAAGGTGCCGCTCCTTCCCAGTCCAGGCTGCAGCAGCAGGCAGGGCCCCCAGCTGTCGCTCACTGATGTGTCCCTACACCTGGCACAGAGCCTGTGACTGCCATCGAAGTTCACATAGCCAAGGAATGGCTCTGACACAGAGCAGGAGCCCTCGGCTTGGGCCTCAGTTTCCCCCATGGCGGTAAGCTGGAGGGTCTCTCCTCCCTTCCAAGGCAGGTTTTCTTTGAGCAGGGACCCCGGACTCCTATCCTCACCCGAGTTCTGAGGGCGGAGGTGCAGGCCCGGCCCTCCCTCCCCACGGAGACGCACTGCCCGCCTCAGTCACCACCGCTGCTGCCCGAAAGGGCACTGGGTCTCCAGGCCTGACATTTACAGCCCGATCTGCTGCGGCTGGCAGGTGGCCCAGGGCCTGGGGACCAGTCCATGACTCCCACAACGCGGCCGCCTCTGCGGCTGGGAAATACTGCTGCAGGGAGCGGTGGGAAGGAACCAGAACGCCCGGGAGCCGCTGGGGGGAGGCCGGGAAGCGCCCAGCTGCAGGCGCCTGCTCCCGCCTGGAGACGCAGATGCCCGGGGGTGGGGGGAGAGGCTGAGTGACTCCCCAGGCAACATCCTCTGGCCCCCACTTCTCCCTGATGGAACGAGATGGGGCATATCCCACAGCCTCCGTCCCACGCCTGGGGTGGCACTCCCCATCCCTGCCGTTGAGATAAAGAAAGGGCAATGCTAGCACCAAGGAACTGGCACTTCCAGGGGCCTGGCAGGCCAGTGTGGATGCTGCCCCTGCTCCGGGCTCACCCTGCCCACCCAGGCTCGCCTTGCCCCCACCGGCATCTCACAGCGCCAGGGTCAAGAACCCTTTCTCCCACGGCTCCTAAAACTCTGGGCCCCTAGTTCCTGGCTCAGGGAACAAAGCAGAAGGGGGTGGGGTTCAAGTCTGGGGATACAGCCCTCACCCTGGACTGAGGGACGCAGAGTATGGACAAGATGACCCCTCAGGCTGGGAACTCTAGGCCAACAGGCCCCACCCACCCGAGCCCACAGCGCCCTGCCCTACACACAGTCCCTGAGGCTGCCCCTGACCCTGAACCTGTCCTTAGCTGTTCCCTTGGCCCTGGCTGCCTCTTGCTCTCAGGAACACATGCATACACAGACACACACACTCACCTATAAACACACTCCCACATACACAATGCTCACATGCTCACACACACACACGCACATGCCTATACACAGACACACACGCTCACCTATAAACACACTCCCACATACACAATGCTCACATGCTCACACACACACACGCACATGCCTATACACAGACACACACACTCACCTATAAACACACTCCCACATACACAATGCTCACATGCTCACACACACACACGCACATGCCTACACACAGACACACACACTCACCTATAAACACACTCCCACATACACAACGCTCACATGCTCACACACACACACGCACATGCCTGGTCACATATACACACTCATACATACACACACACATTCACACTTACAAAATACCAGATCGAACTCACACACAAATGCACACTCACACATACACCAAGTTCCACTCATACATGCATACACGCACACACACCAGGGTGCACTCACACACACATGTACACTCATGTACACACACCAAATTCACACACACACACCAGGGTGCACTCACACACATGCACACACACACCAGGCTGCACTCACACACGCACACACACACCAGGCTTCACTCACACACACGTACACTCGTACACACACCAAATTCACACACATACAAACACCAGGGTGCACTCACACACATGCACACACACACCAGGCTGCACTCACCAAATTCACACACATACAAACACCAGGGTGCACTCACACACATGCACACACACACCAGGCTGCACTCACACACACATGTACCCTCATGTACATGCACCAAATTCACACACATACACCAGGGTGCACTCTCACACATGCACAAACACACCAGGCTGCACTCACACACACATGCACACACACACCAGGGTATACTCACACACACGTGCACACACACACACCAGGCTGCACTCACACGCACACTCATACACAGGTTGCACTCACACACATGTACGCTTGCACACAGGCACCATCCAGGCATGTTCTCACACATGCACACACACTTGCACACTGGCATCAGAGGCAGCATCAGCAGCAGAGGACTCCACACTTGGCGCACTTCAGGGCATGCCCAAGGGGATGCTGGGTGGCTGGATGCAAGTGACACTAAAAGGTTGAAAGGAAAGCAAGTGCTCTCACGTGGGCACACACACGTACACACTTGGCCATGCTCTCTCCCACACAAATGTACACTCACGGACACATACACACACTCATACGCACACACCTGGTTATACACATGCACAATCATGCTTTCACACCCCTGGTCATGCTCTCTCCCACACGGGTTGACACTCATGTACTCACATATGGACACACACACCTGGTTACACTTGCATGCATACATGCACACACGCCCAGTGGCACACATGCACACTCACACATGCACAGCCTTGATCCTGCCCTTTCCCACACGGATGCACACTCATGGACACACATATGGACACACCTGGTTACACTCGTGCAAACATGCACACAGTGAGTGGCACGCACGCACGCACACACACACACCTGGCCATGCTATCCCATGCGTGCTCACGTGCACTCACAGGCTCATGCACTCACAGGGAGGGAGGCTTCCCATCAGGCAGGCCAGGGCCAGTCTCCTCACCCCACCACAGAGCTGCGGGGGTGCCTAGGGCGCAGACCCCTGCCCAGGCATCAGTGGTCCGGGGCTCCATGGCCAGCAGCACCAGGGGTGGTGGTGGGGGTTCCGATCCAGAACCAACAAACCTCGGCTTGCCGCCCGCCACACACTCGGGCCCTGGAGGGACGGGACTGACCACGCTCCTTTCCAACTGCAGCCCGGCCACAGCTGCACTCTGCCTGCACCCAGGCCCGGCCCCACACCCTGCACCCGCCGTGCCCTGTGCCACCAGGCCTAGAGCGGGCCTGCGGGGAGGACGGATGGAGGAGCTGGGGGCAGTGGGGGGGACGGGAGTGGCCTAGAAACCCAGAGTGCACGGCAGAAAAGGAAGAAATGAAAGATAAACATAAAACAAACAAAAGGTGACTGAGAGAGCGCAGAGCCCCAAGGGTGGGCCCAGGAGGGAGGTGGCAGCGGAGGCACTAACATGGCGTTACTGGTGGCGTCAGAGGTGGCGTCGGCGGCAGAGAGGACTCCACACTCGGCACACTTGAGGGCGCGCCCGAGGGGGTGCCGGGGTGGCTGACTGCAAGTGAAGTTACGGCTGAAACGAAAGCAGGCGCTCTGCGCTGGGAGCCCAGGCGGGAGGGGCGGGGCGGCAGCAGGAGGAGCCAGCCACTCCGGAGCCCAGCCCGGCCCGAGAGGGATGGTCCTGGGGCTCTCAGCCGCCTCACAAACTCAGGCCTGGGGTGTGGGCACTGTGGCGGCAGAGCCATGGGCTGCACGTGGCAGGCGTGGGGGAAGGCAGCACCGGGTCCCTGCGCTGTGCTCAGCTGAGGGTGGACTCTGCCTCCATCTGCACAAAGCGGCAAACTACCCAGAGGAAGGTCTCTGTGCCTTCCTCACCCCTTCCTGTGTGTCTTCGAGGGAGCTGGCCTGGCAGGGACCTCGTGCAGGTCCTCGTGGCATGTGTATGCCCACATGTGTGCCCATGTGTGTGGGTGCGTGCACACAGACCAGTGTACTTGCTGCCCCTCCACCCCCACCCCAGCCCCTCCCTGTGTGGGCAGCAAAACCTACACGGCAGCACAGGCAAGCCCGGGAGTGCTCCTGGGAATGTGTACCTAACGCAGCAGGCCTGCTGCACACACAGGCAATGGGGAAAGAGTGCGGGCTGCCTGGGCTTGGCTCTAGCGTGTGCGCAAGCCCAGCTCCACCAGGGACTCACCCTCCCTAAACCTCCATTTGCTCAGCGGTAAGAACCACAGAACCTGCCACAGTGCTATTCCAAGAAGCACACAAAACATGTGCACCGAGTCAGTACGAGATCAAGGCTGCATGGTTAAAATGGTCAGGTCGAGGCAGGCAGTATTACACCCCGAATACAGCCCTGGGGACCTCTTCTGAGTGTGACCACCGTCTCCGGAGCAGTGTGGGACAGGTGGGGCACGGTTGTAGAGAAGGCTGCTCCAGCCTCCACTTCCCAGGCCTGGAGACAAAGCGTCAGGACTCCCATCCTGAATGACAGACCCCAGGGCCACCACGTGCACTCGGCATTGAAGGCCAGCTCGGCTGCTTCCGAACCAGGACCAGAACCCACAGGCACCCAACGGGAAAGCTTCCTGAAGCTTCTTTCACTGAGGACAGCAAGAGAAGCCAGGAAGAGACAGGAAGAGAGAGAGAGACAGAAAGACCGAGCATCCAAGCAAGACTGGCACAGAGGGGAGGGGCCACGCAGACACCAGCTGGGGCTGGACAACAGAGCAGCAGGCAGAGGTGAGGAGTGGGGGCCGGAGGGGGCGGGAGGACAGAGGGGCTTGTCCACCCTAGTCAGCTCCCCACGCTCTGCAGCTTCCCCTCTGTGCCCAGGGCCCTGACCCTGACAGGTGGGCGCAGCCACACATCCCCAGCGCCTCCGCCCTGCTCCCATGCCCTGCCCAGTGGCTGTGCTGAGAGCAGTCCCTGAGCTTGGACTCCCCGGAGGGAGGAGCATGCGCTCCACCTTTTGCCTGAACTGTCCTCCCCACGATGGAGGTCCCACAAGGACAGGGAGTCCCTGCATGGAGAGGCAACATCCTCCCCCCAGCCACACAGCAAGGCTTGTGGCGGGGGCGTGGGAGGCCAGAGACTCCAGTGCCAGCCTTGGGGGCGTCCTCCCGACGCCCTGAAAGCCCGGCAGAGGCGGTGTCCCTGCACAATCAGTTTCACAGCTTCCGAGGACTTTACGGGGCCCAGCCTGCCCCAGGTCAGAGGGAGACGCTGTGGCACAGTGGGGTGCAGGGGCTGGCGGAGCCTGAGGGGCCTCTGCACTCGGCACCTCCGTTTCCCCACTGCTCTGGGATCCCTGGCCCTGCAGTCTGATTGGGTGTGGAGCATCCTCCAACCCCCGGGAGCCCGGGGCTGGGTGGACTCTGGGTCTTGCGCTCCGGGGGGGTGAGGAGCCGCGTGGCCCCGGTCCTACCCTGCCCGCTCCTTCAGCTTCTTGTCCGTGATGCCATCTTTGGACACCAGCCTGTTGAACACCAGGATCCCAATGACCATGTTCACCTGCGGGGAAGAGAAAGCTGGGAGTGTGGGGGGGGGCCGCCACGGGCCGCGGGCTGACCTTGGCTGGACCAACACCCGCTACGCCGACCACGACCCCTACCCCGCCCGGGGTCACCTCCGGTGCCTCCATCATAGGAACGCCAGCACCCAATGGGCGTCAGGTGACCTCCAGTCCCGCTGCCACCATGCAGAGCCCTCCCGCGTGTCACCGCACCGTCGGCCCTCCGCTCTGGTCCTTGCATCCCTTCCTCCAGGGAGCTCCCCACCCACAAGGACTGGAATCCCTTGCCAGCCTGCAGCTGGAACTAAGGAACACCCCTAATCCTGGCTCTCCCAGGGCCACATGCCTCCTGCCTCTCTGCTCTGGGCAGGCCGCCTCCTCTCCCTAGACTTCCTTCCCGATCTCCGCCTCCTATTCCCATCAGACTAACTGCCCGCCCCGTAAGGGCCCTGGCCGGACTCCTGCACCAGGGGACTCTTGCTGGGCTCCAGCATGAGTCTCCCATGCCTGCCGTGTCCAGGTCCAGGCTGCCACTCAAGACAACAGCTGCTCCCAGAGCGCCTCCGGTAAGCCACCGGCCCTGAGCATCCTGGGTCTCCCCGTCTCCTGGCCCCCTCTGCTGGGGGGAAGGAGGGTTCTCAGCTCATACTCCCCCACTGCCAGAGGGTCCCTGACCCTCCTCCTGCATTCCCGCTCTGTAGACAAGACCCCGCCGGGCAAGGCCTGACTTCCTCAGGCCCAGGTTCCAGCAACTGGAGGCTGGAGAGCCCAGGACTCCAGGGACCCCATGTCCAGAGGACCAGGGTGGTGGACGGTGTTGCTCCCAGCCCAGGGCTCCCGACCGTACACCTAGCCTGCCTTCCACAATGGATGCAGAGTGGACGGACGCCCACAGCCCTGGCCAGCCTGATGGGCGGCGGCCTCTCTCCCGGGTAGCCTAGTTTTCTGATGTGGCTGGAGCAGAAAGACAGGATGGGCGCCAGCAATGGGACACTGCCTGCGTCAGGCTCTGCCCAGACTGCACCACGTGGCCCCGAGAACAGGAGGGGCCACTGGGGTGCAGGTCCCACAGCCCTCAGGGTCAGCCATCTTCCCGACACATCCTGGGGAGAGAAGTACGGGCGTGGGGCTGCTGTCTCTGTCCCCTTTCCCCCAACCTCCATCCCCAGGTCCCTGGGGCACCGCCCTGCTGGCACTGAGCCCAGCCCTGGACAGGTACCGCACGCCTGCCCCTCCTGTCTCCCACCTGGGGGAAGGAGTAAAGGAGGTGGGATTCCACAGCCAGGATTGTGGAGAGGGGTCTGGGGCTGCCCAGGGATGGCGCCCACTGCCCCTCCAACCCTCACTGGGCTCTCTGCAGGGCTAGTGCCACCAGCCTGTGCCCAAGTCTCACTAGGAGGCGTGTGGTCCTGCAGAGACAGTCAAGAGGCAAGAGTGACCGGACATGGACGGCCCCTCCTGGGGCAAGACAGGAGGGCAGGGAGGGTGGGTGTGAGCCCTGGAGCTCTGCCCGAGTACAGGGGCAGGGGCTGGCTGAGCAGGCTCACAGCTGGACCCAGTAGAGACCAGTGACCCCAGGCAGGTCCCTCAGGCTGCTGCAGCTCACCTGTGACTCGGGGACGGTGACCCTGCCTGACACTTGCCACAGTCTTGCCTTCCTCCACACGAAGGTGGGAGGAGAGCGGGAAGGAAAGTCCAAGGACCACACAGGGCAGGTCCTCACTGGCACCCCCAAGGGGGGAAAGAAGCCCCAGCCTCATGTCTGGTGCTCTGGGGCCAGACACCCATGACCCAGGTCCAGCCTGCAGCTCCCGGCTACCTGCATCCTCCGTCCGTCCCCAGCTTCCTCCCACACCACTCACTCACCACACCTGTGTGGACCTCCTGGCAGGTACACAGCTGGTGCCCACTAATCAGGCTAGCTGAGACTCACAGGTGTGGAAGCTCACTATCCTGGTCTGGGCCCTGCACTGCATGCCGAGCACAGGTCAGAGTGGGGCTGTGGGCACCCAGCCCCTGGTGATCAGGGCCCCCCTGAAGGGACAGCGGGTGCACGACCCAGGGCAGGAGAGAGCACTGAGGCCCAGGAGGCAGGTGGGGGGCCCAGCTGGGGTCACGGGAGGGGGGCCCGGGCAGGTCAGTACCAGCACGACGGCGGCGGCCGGTCCCACGAAGGCATAGAGCAGTCCCCCCTCCAGGGAGAGCCAGCAGCTGGGGAGGAGACAGGCCGTCAGCGCCGCCCCGCATGCAGAGGAGTGTGCAGAGGGGCGCTGCTGGCCTCCCAGGAGTAGGGGAGGTGAGCTGGGAAGCGGCAGAAGGAAACTAGCACTCATCAAGCGCCTTCTGCAGGGGCGCATCACACCCACCCGTTAGTCTTAGAAGCCTCGGGAGCCCCCAGGCAGCCGTTGTCACCCCCATTTTACAGATGGGGACCAGAGTGGGGGACCCACCTGCTTAGAGCCACACAGCAGGAGGACCAGGCTGGCGGGACAAAGGTCACCTGACTGTCCCTCCTTACCCTTCTCTTGGGGTCTCTGGCCGACCCTCCTTCCTGACGTGACGCTCAAATGCTGGGCTGGGTCCCGGGCCCACAGGCTCAGGGCCTGCAGCCTGAGCACCTGGTCCTGCGCTCACACATCTGCCCTGGGCCCTCCCTGCCGCCCACCCAGGCAGCAGCCCCGCATTCCCCAGCTCTCCGGACACCACCCATGGCGCCCACAGAAATCGCAAACCCAGTAAAGACAGTTCCCTCTACCCTAAGCATCTACCCCATGTCGTCTGTCAAACAAACTCCTCTTCATCCTTCAGAACCCCACTTCTATGTCCCCATCCTCTCCTAATCACTCCCTGACTCCAGCAGGCTACGTATCTGCCTCTGTCGTCTCTGGAGACTGTGTTTGGATTCCCCTCTCAGCACTCGCCCCTGGGCCCTCAGCTCTGTCCACTCCCTACCGCCACTCTGATAGGGTAGTGCTCCAGGGCCCGCCACATCCTGTGCCCCGGGGCTCCATAGTGAGCCAGGTGGGCTCTGACGCTCCCACTCAGCTGGCATCCATCACCTCCTCCTGCCTCTCACTCACCCCTCCCCTGCTTCCCTGCAGCCACTCCCTCCCCCCAAGCCTCGGTTCTCCTCCCCCACCCCAGTTCTTCTGCCCATCCCGAGCCCCAGACCCTCTCTCCCTACCTTGGCTCCACACTGCCTCTAGGATGACCCCAAACTTCCTGGCTTGGCACTTAAGGCCCCAAGGACCTGGCCCAGTTGACCCTTCAGAGCCTTGTGACGTCATCTGTGACATAAGCCCCCAACCCTGGCCTGCCGGCCACAAGCCTGCTGTGGGGGTGTGCCCAGAGCTCTTGCATCTCAAACAGCCCTCCCTCTCACCAGCACTGTGCAGAGGTGGGCTCCCCCCTGAGCAGATGGGGAAACTGAGACTCAGAGTGGCTAATGGACCTGTCCAACTGACAGAGGAGGAGGTCCTGATGGCCCGATTTCCTTCAATGCTGCTGCCCACTGCTCGCTGCCAGGGAGAAGCTGGCTGACCAACGGGGAAGGGCTGCCCAAAGGGGCTCAGCCTCCAGCCCCTGGGGCCCCACCCTCCCTGAGCCTCTGTGAGATGGTCAGCACCACACAGAGGGAGGACACAGCTGGCCCTTGCCTTCCAGGGAGGCAGAAGGCTCTGGGTGTCCATGTGGCCATCCACCACACCCCCAATCCCCAACTCACTAGTTCATGGTGCTGTACCCTTTGGCCTTGGTGAATCCCACGGAAATGGCCACAACCAGCGCGGGGAGCCCTGGAGAAGGAGCAGAGACACAGCGTTGACCCCATCCAAGCCCCGGCCAGACTCCACCTTCTCCCAGCCCTGCCTTGGAGGCTGGGGGCCAGGCGGGCACTTCTGAAGCCAACAGAGAATGGGGCTGAGCATGAGACGGGGCAGAAGGTGAACAAGGCGAGGGCCCTTGGAGCTGGGTGCCAGGCGGACCAATGAGCAGAGAACACACGGGGCGCCAGGCACATGTGACTCACAGAAAAACCAGGAATCGTCTTTCTGTGAATGTATGTCCCAAGCAGTGCACTGGACGCACTTGTGCTAGAAACGTTTTCATTATCTAGACATGAAAAGGGACTGGGTGTCCCACGCTTTATCTGGCAGCTCCATGGAGAAATGAGGGCCCAGAGGGAGAAGCCCACCCAAGCAGCCGCCGAGGCCCCAGGGGTCCACAGGGGACGGGGAGAGGAGGGGCTGCCAGGGCAGAACAAGCAGCAGGGCCAGGAGGCAGGATGCCCGCCTGGGAGGGTCAGGGAGGCCACCGCTCACCCCAGCCCAGACAGAGGAAGCGCTTTCGGATGAGGCGGTTCCGGAGGTGGCCCGTCACAGCCATGTAGGACTGCCAGGCCTCGGTGAGCACCCAGCAGAAGGAGGACAGGAAGAAGAAGTGCAGGAAGGCGGCCACCAGCGTGCACACCACCTGCGGGGGGCCAAGGGCGGGGCAGGCTGGGCAGGTGCTCCCTGGCTCCACGCCCGCGCCCACTGAGTGCCCATCTGCAGCTGGAGGCCCAGCACCCAGCACCCGAGCCAGGACCCGAACAGATCCCCAGGCAGAAAGCAATGCAGAGGTCCCTGCCCTGGTCCCTGTCCTGAGATGGGCTGTTGACCCTCTAAGCCCCCCTGGGACAAAGAGACCCTCCCTCCCCATCTTCCTCAGCACCATTCACAGCCACACCAAATGCTAAGCCAGGGGCCGTCTCAAAAGTCCAGGTGCCTGCCCATGCATTCAGGAGGGGCTGAGCCCAAGGCCCAGGGAGGGTAAGTCACACCCCAAGGACACCCAGCAAGTCACAGACAACCTCACCCACCCCGCAGCCCTGAGCTTTGCCGCAACACGTGCAGGCCCTGGGACCAGGCCTCCTCCGTCTCACTGCAGGCCTTCTGGCTTCATCCTCTCCCCTACATTTCCAGGGTGGCCCCTTTCGGAAGCAGAGGCCCCCACCCGAAGGCCACACCTGCCACATTTAGTAGGAAGGGGAGTCCGGGGAGGGCAGGCAGGAGCCCACCATGAGCTATCAGCTTCAAGGCTGGCAAGGGTGGGGGTAAGAGGGTGGACCATGGGAGCCTCTGTCACCACAGTGTCACTTGTCTTTGGTGCCACTCCCTAGTCCTGAGGCAGCACGAGCTGAGGCCGTGTCCACTGCCCACAAGGGCCTGGGTGGGCTCATCCTGAAGGGTCAGCCCAGCAGAGATGCTGGGACACAAGCTGCCCTTCTCTGCCAGCTGACCAGCCTCCGACAGTCCCCTCCAGCCACAGCGGAGGGCGGGGCACTCCCTGCAGCTGGGGCAGCCTCCTCCTGCAACTCCCCCCACGCCCTCTGCCTGCCTGAGTTTCCCAGGGATCCCACGGCCCAGGCCCCTCATAGGGTCCGTCCTCACTCCACCTGAGCGTCCTGGGAGTGCACAGCAGGACGCCAGGCTCCCTACCTTGTTGCGGGTCTGGGTCTGCCCAATGAGGATGAGGGCATTGGAGGAGATGATGGACAGGCAGAAGTTGATGAGGATGACAGACCGTTCCGAGCGGATGTACCTGTGGGAGAGTGTGAGGGCCCAGAGTCACCACCCAACAGAACCCCATCTGCACACGGACTGTTGTCCTGTGGCCTGCACCAAGGCCAGGGTCCCACCCCGCTTCCTGCAGTCATTGTCACCAACAGCACCATCACCACCATCACCACCATCATCATACAATCATTGCCACCGTCACTATTATGAATGCAACTGTCACCACCCTCACAATCACTGCCACCAACAACACCAACACCACCATCATCACACAACCATCACCACCACACCACCATCATCACAAAATCATTACCACCATCACCATTACCAACACAACCATCACCACATCACTATCACTACCATCACCACCACCACACCACCATCATTACCATCACCACGCCACCATCATCACATAATCATTACCACCATCACCACTACCAACACAACCATCACCACCACCACTATCACTACCACCACCAACACCACACCATCACCATCATTACCATCACCACGCCACCATCATCACATAATCATTACCACCATCACCACTACCAACACAACCATCACCACCA
>NW_016107764.1:1319596-1320672 GCF_001604975.1 Cebus imitator | reverse complement strand
CAACACCACACCATCACCATCATTACCATCACCACGCCACCATCATCACATAATCATTACCACCATCACCACTACCAACACAACCATCACCACCATAGTCACAATCACTACTATCATCACACTATCATCACCACCATCACCATCACCACACAATCATATCACCATCACCACTACCAACACAACCATCACCATCACCGTCACAATCACTATCACAACACCATCATCACCATCATGACACAATCATTACCATCACCATTAACAACACAACCACCACCACCACCATCATCACCACCATACCATCACCACCATCACAAGCACTACACCACCACCATCACACAATCACTACCACCATCACCAACACAACCATCACCACCACCATCATCACAATCACTACCACTATCACACCATCACCACCAACACCATCCCCACAATCACCAGCACCACCACTATCACTCCCATCATCACCACCATCAGCATCACTATCAACAACACAATCACCAGCACCACCATGACCGCCATCATCACCACAACCACCACCACCATCCTTATCAACACCATCACAACCACCACCACCACCACCAAAGTCACCATCACCATCACTATCAACACGATCGCCAGCACCATCACCATAACCACTACCATCACCACAAACACCACCACCACCATCACCACGATCACCATCACTATCAGCACAATCACCAGCACCATCACCATTACCACCATCACCACAAACACCACCAACACTATCACCATCACCACCACCATCACCACCAGCATCATCACTATCAACACAATCACCAGCACCATCACCAGCACCATCACCACAAACACCACCACCACCACCATCACCATTGTTATCAACACAACCACCAGCACCAGCACCATTACCATCACCACAAACACCACCACCATCACCATCACCATCATCGCTATCAACACAATCACCAGCACCATCACCATTACCACCATCATCACCACAAACACCACCAACACTATCACCACCACCATCACAACGATCACCATCACTATCAACATAACCACCAGCACCATCACCATTACCACCATCACCACAAACG
>NW_016107764.1:1300622-1319114 GCF_001604975.1 Cebus imitator | reverse complement strand
CACTATCAACACAATCACCAGCACCATCACCATTACCACCATCACCACAAACACCACCACCACCACCATCACTATCAACACAATCACCAGCACCAACACCATTACCACCATCACCACAAACACCACCAACACTATCACCACCACCACCATCGCTATCAACACAACCACCAGCACCACACGATCACCATGCCATCATCATCACAAACCACCACTAACACCATCACCACCACCACAATTACCATCCCCATCATCAACACAATCACCAGCACCATCACCATCACCACCACCACCACCACCAGCACCACGAGCAGCCCTTAGGGACAGAGGTCCACCCAGGTGGAGAGCAGAGGGCACAGGGCTGAGCCTCAGGAGCTCTGACATGGCCCTGATGTGCTGCATGACCTTGGGAAGGTCACGTTCTCTCTCTGGGCTCCCACTTCCTCGTCGGGGACGGTAGAACCGTCCCTGCTGGCAGCTCCCGGGGCACAGGGATGGCCAGGAGAGCTCACCAAGGGCGATGCTTTGAAAATTGTAGGCAGAAAACCTCCTCAGAACTCAGCACATCAGAGCTGAGTTCAGAGCTCCTGAACCCCAATCCCCAGATGTTTTGTGAAATTGAGGCCCTGGGGAAAGGCAGGCCCAGGAGAGAGGAAACACCATGGTTCCCCTAGAGCCCAGTGGATGCTGTGCCCTCGGGCAGGACCACGACCCGGTCACTGTCTGCGGGAAAGCTCGGCCACCCTCCCCACCAGGCACATCGACCTCTGGGTGCCCGACCTTGGGCAGCAGCCAAGCAGTCAGTTCCGATTATCGGCTGACATCGTGCTGCCTGGGGAGCTGGACCGTGTGTCCTCTGGACACGTTGGGAGTCCCCGCTCGGCCCCACGGGCAGTGACCTTGAGTTCTTGCTCCCTGTCCCACACTTGTACTTAGTGAGACAGGAGCAAGAATCAGGGAGATGGGACAAGTGCCTGGAGGCGCATCTACACACTCACAGGCACCAGCGGCTGCTGGGCCTGTGCCCAGCCCCTGCCCAGGCTTGGTACTGCTCAAATGCAAGCTCTCCTCCACATCTCTCCACACCTGCCCAGGTCACAGGGTGGCCCCAAACACCCGCCCAGCACACTCGGAACGGACAGCAGCTGAGCTCTGTGGCCCTGGGAAAGGGAGTTTAGGTGGGGAGTGAGCAGAGGCTTTGGGCCCTGAGGCCTGCCTGGGGCTCTGGGGAAGGCTGTGGCCCGGCCTGCTGGTCTGAGGACAGACAGGGCAGTGAGGGAGTGCAGGCAGAGGGGGAGGGAACGCAGGCTGGCATGGCCAGGGAACATGTTCAGGGAGGACAGCAGCACCCGGCCCCGCCCCTGCATTTGTGCAGCATGGACACGGCTGAGTATGTGGGGCACCCTTGGAGGGGCCACAGCCCAGCTGGGTCTGTGGCAGAGGCGGAGGTGACTGGGGAGGTGAGAACAAAGGGAGGGAAGGGCACCCAGATCCCTCCCGTGACCTCAAGGGGAAGAGGTGTGGGATACAGGTGCCAAGGCTGCCCGTGCCCAGCACCTGGGGGGCACCCACCTCCACACAGACACGTAGATGATGACCAGCATGAGCAGGGTGAGTGAGGACACGCCACAGCCCACGATGAGCGTCACGGATGGCAGGGTTGCCTTTTCCATGTTCTGTGAAAACCGGGGAGAGACCTCGGGGAGTGATGCGCCCCGCACGCCCACTCTGCAGACCCGAAGACTGAGGCCCAAGAGGCCTCAGCCCCCCGTCACACCCACAGCGTCCAGCCCAGCCCCTCCTCCACCTCTCCCGCCCGCTCCCTGCAGAGGCCCCCAGCCCAGGCCCTCCAGAACTCCCTTTAAGGGTAGCGCCCTGTGAGGATGGGCCCTTCGCCCGTGCCCCAGTCACACGCCAAGCCCGAGGGCAGATGAAACTTTGCTGCCATCATGCCACGAACCCCCACCAATTCCAGGCAGGCGCCAGCCCCACACTGCAGATGGGGCCAGGGAGGTTCAGGCCCACCGGCTCGCACTGTCATCTCGGGCCCAGGCTTTGAGACACCCGGGGGAGAGTAGCAGCTTTGGCTCCAGCCCACCCCCATCCGAGATGCCATCCAGCCAGGCGGACACCCCAAGCCCACCCGTCCTCCACAGCTCCGACACATCCCCGGCAGTTTCCTTGCACCAAAGCCCGCCTCCTCCTCAGCACTGCAGGTGCCTCTGTGTCACCTCCACAGCCCCTCAGTCCCCTAAAGCCTCTAGGCCCAGACGCCGGCCTGGCACCAGTCACCCACCCCACCTCTAGCCCTGCCCCCTGCAAGGGCCTCTGCAGGTGCAGGGGAGGGGTGGGGAGTGGTTTATCAGTGCACAGGAGGGCACCTCTGCCTGCTCAGAGGCCGAGAGCGTGGTAGCTGGGTGTCATCTGGGGTGTCCTGGATAAAGTGGGTGCTTCCTACTCACCACCTGGGGGGTACTTAGTTGAGGTGACTGCTCCTCCCTAGGGAGGGCCCCCACTCCTCCCTGACTCTTCTACCCTGGGCATCGTCCGAGTGCCACGCCCGGCTCTGCAAAGGCCACCGGGCTGGCCCTGCCCCTGGCCAGCCTCCCTCTCTAGCCCCAGAGGCCTCCTCGTCCCCCTCAGGGCTCTTCCCTAGTGGCGCCCCCAGAAGACCCTTCCCACTTCACACAGCTGTGCCTCTGTCCACTGCACTCGGCTCATCTCCTCCTCAAAAGGACCTGGTCCAGCGACAGACTCCCGCTTCCTGACCCTGTGCCCCACACAGCCCCGGCACGCCAGGCCTGAGGACGGACCGGAAGTCAGGTGGCTGAAGGGGTGTGCACGGCTGCGGAGGGGACTCAGGCTGGCATCACTTCTCTATGGATGAGTTCGCCCTGAGCCATGACACAGCTCATCACCCAAGTAGTGAACCAGGCTGAACTGCTGTCCCGGGGCTCACGGGCACAGAGCAGGCGGAGGTACCCGTGTGGGGGTGTGAACAAAGGCCCCTGCACATAGAGCTTCAAGATGCCTTGGGGAATTCAGGAGAATCAGCCTGCAGTCCCTCTTCAGGCCCTCGAAAGGAGGCGGAGGTGACCGGCCAGTCAGGAAGGTGAGGCCTGGGGAGGAGGGGGTGCTTAGGGCACCCCCCACCCTGAAGCTGGCACCCCCCACCTTGAAGCTGATGACTTCCTGGACCCCACCCCAAGTCTGCTGACCTTGGCATGCTGCCCTGTCACCTAAAGCCCCAGGCAGCCCCTCCTGCCCCTGTCACCGGGTGCTCCGCATCCTCTGAGCCTGGCGGTTGCCCTGCAGCCCCACCCATGCCAACCTGGGCCCCCTTTCCCCTCAGCCATGCCTGACGGCAGTGCTCTGTGCTCTCCACCAGCAACATACTGCTCCTGCGCCTGGACTGCTCTTCCCTGCACCGCCTCCTCCAGGCAGCCTCCCCTGCCTCCCAAGTCGTGCTGGTGTCCCCCTGATCCAGTTCAGAGCCCCTGCTGTGGGTGGCTGCTATCCCCATGGCTGAGTGTCCTCCATGTCCCTGAGCCCCAGAGGGCCCCGCCCAGCAGGGATGCTCAGTCAACGTCATGAGCCAGTTGAATGAAGGTGGGGGAGGCAGAATCCAGAAAAGCGAAGGAGCTGGTTCGGGGTTACCAGACGGCACGGCGGAGGGTCCCACTCCAACACAAACCGAGGTTTCCGGAGGTTCAGCGTCATCGCCAGGACTCCTGGCTCAGCCTTGCTGGCCTCTGCCCTCGCTGGGTAACCTCAGGGCCCCACCTGTCCCGGTCCTGTTCAGTGTGGGCTGCCTCGCTGCCACCTCCCAGGGCCACCCCCATCCTCCCACCCTCCTGGGCCTGCCCGGCTCGCAGCAGTCTGCACTTCGGCCTCCATGAAGCCGGCAGCGGCACCTGAATCAGAGTGTGCCAGTGGAGCCCTGGGGAGTGCCATCCGAAGCCCGGCCCGGTGAGGGTCTTGGCCATCGAGGATCCCCCACCCCCACAGCCCCTTGCTCCTCCAGCCTCAGCTCCTCCCAACTCCACTCCAGGCCCAAATGAGGCCTGAAGTGACACACTTGAAGCTCTGTCCTAGGGGTGATGCAGGCCACAACCCTGACGTGCACAGACACACACACCTGGGGCCCACACACGCAGGCACCCGGGGCCACACAGACACACTCGGGGCCCACACAGACACACACGCCTGGGGCCACACAGACACACTCGGGGCCCACACAGATACACATACCCGGGCCCACACAGACACACCCGGGGCCCACACAGACACACACACCCAGGGCCCACAAAGACACACGCACCCAGGGCCCACACATGCAGGCACCCAGGGCCACACACACACCCGGGCCCTCCCCCTACACACATACACACACCCAGGGCACACACAGACACACACATGCACACACCCGGGCCCCACACGGACACACACACCTGGGGCCACACAGATACACACATCTGGGGCCCACACAGACACACACACACCTGGGGCCCACACATGCAGACACCCGGGGCCACACAGACACACCCAGGGCCACACAGATACACACACCTGGGGCCCACACACGCAGGCATCAGGGGCCACACAGACACACTCAGGGCCCACACGGACACACACACCTGAGTCCCACACAAACACACACACCTGGGTCCCACACGTGCAGGCACCTGGGGCCACACAGATACACACACCCGGGGCCACACAGATACACACATCTGGGGCCCACACAGACACACACACACCTGGGGCCCACACATGCAGACACCCGGGGCCACACAGACACACCCGGGGCCACACAGATACACACACCTGGGGCCCACACATGCAGGCATCAGGGGCCACAAAGACACACTCAGGGCCCACACAGACGCACACACCGGGGCCCACACACACGCACACACTCGAGGCCACACAGACGCACACACCCGGGGCCCACACAGACGCACACACCCAGGCCCCCCCCACACGCACACACCCGGGGCCCACATGGACGCACACACCCGGGGCCCACACGGACGCACACACCCGGGGCCCACACACACGCACACACCCGGGGCCCACACGGACACACACACCCACGGCACAGATGCACACATGCGGGTCCCGCAGAGACACACCACTGACACCTCCACACCTGGCACTCGCCTCCCGGGCCAGGCTGTCCTGCCTAAGCACGCCAGGTGCCACATCTCCAGCTGTGCCTCCCTGGAACGAGGCTCGCCTTCCCTTTGTGCACAGAAGCCCTGCCCGCCACCAGGCCTTCACAAGCCGCTGCCTGCATGCAGGCCCTTCGAGCCACCCCAGGTAGCCGTGTTCACCTCCACTGCCCACACTACGCTCTGGGAGGGCAAGCTGGGAACAGCGATGCTGAGCCCTGCGGAAAGCCTGCTCAGCACCTCTCCTGCCTGCCACAGCCTGGAGCTCCGGCCTCCCTCCGGTGGTCCTCTGGGATTGAAGTCCTATCGCAGTGCACCTGCCAGCTCTCCCACTGCCCGCCTGACCCCCCTCCTCCCAGCCTGGCTCCTCAGCCCCCGGTAACTTCACCAGTGCAGAGCTGAGGCCCAGGGCTAGGCGGCCAGCTGGATGGGGACAGGTGGGAGACAGGGTGACCCCGGTAAATGTTTCCAAGACACTGGGCTGGCCCGAGGCCGGCCTGCCACGAAGGTCACGGGCGGTCGAGTTAAGTGGCTCACGCCTGCTCTGAGGCTGGCTCAGGCCCAGGCCTCTGTGGCCATCTGCTTCCGCCTGCCCTCCTTAGGCCTGGCAGCCCAGAGCCCGCCAGCTCTCCCGCCGCCCGCTTGAACCCTCTCCTGCCCGCCTGGCTCAACAGCCACTCCCCACGGCCCTTGCTCAGCAGGTTCTGTTCCAGGTGACGGAGAAGGGACCGGCAGTGGCCTGGGCAGGCGCAGGGGTCCCAGAACTGCAGGCTCCACTAGGTGGGCTAAGCCGAGACCAGCCTCAACTCACGCCAAGGGGAGGCAGAGCCAGACTGGGCCCCTGCCAGAGACTGGTTCAAGTCAGGCGCAGCTGCCCAGGCCCCTGCACATGCCAGGCCCCTGTCCTGCATGCTCTTCGTGACCTTCAGGTGCCTGGCTCTCCTCTCAGTGTGGAAGTCGCCACCTCACAGAGACCCTCCCTGCACACTCGGTCTGAACCAGCCCTTGGCTCTCTGCCCCATCACCTTCACTTAACCCTCTCCAGGGTACCAGCCGCTGCCCCCACCAGTGGCTTTTCCTGGTTGGTGACAGAGTGACTGCCAATTTCCACCCCACGAACTCCTGACTCCCAATCTTCTCCTGAACATTGTATCCACCCTGTGCCCCCTAAGGACTAATTTCTACCCACAGCACCTTCGTCCCGTCACCACCCCAACACCATCTATGGCTCCCACATGCCCACAAAACTAATTCCTGACTCTAACCACAGACTAAGCCGCGAACCCATCATACACTGAATCCTGACCTGGATCATACCCCAAGCCCCAATTCCCATCACACCCTGGTCCCTGAATCCAGCCACACACTAAATGCTGACCCAAATATATTCTGACCCTGGATCTCAGCCATACTCTAAACCCTGATGCTGGTCACACCCCGAGCCCTGGTCCCAGTCACACCCTGAGCCTTGATCCCAGTCAGGCTGTGAGTGTTGCTCTTGTGCACACGCTGAGCCCTGATTCTGGTCACGTGCTGAACCCTGACCCTGGTCACACACTGAGCTCTGATCCTGGCTGCAAATGAACTCTGACCCTGGTCACAACTTTCTAATACAGTCTGAGGCACATCACAGCCGTAATACCATCACCAACTGGCTTTTCAGACCGCTTACTACATGCCAGCCTGTGTCAACTGCCATAAATACATCACCTAGTTCAGTCCCCACCACGCTGAGGCAGGTGGCATCATCCGCCTGACAGGTGTGACTCAGAGCGTTACTCAACCTTCTGGCCGTCACAGGCCTGCAGCGGCAGAGCTGGCATCTGCACCGACACCCTGGCTCCAGGCCAGCGATGGAGGGGCTCCTGGCTCTCACCTCCCCTCGCTCCACCACCCTGCCCAGATCTCATCCCACCCAGGATGCCCACAGACCAGCCTCTACCAGCACCTCAGGCCCTGTCTGGTCTGCAGTCCCAATGCCACAGCCTCTGCCCACTCAGACCAGAGTCCTCACGCCCAATGTGTCCATCCAACCCCAGCCAGGCCGAGCTGGGCAGCACCCCTCTCTCTCCCTGTCCAGCCCAGCTCATCGGGGATGCCTCCCTACTGGCCCGCCGGGTTCACGCTCCTCACTCTTGCTGGGACCCCTGGGCACCCAGGCCCACTGCTCTCCCCTCGCCTCCCAGCCTCCCCCCAGTCCACTCTGGCCGCCGGGCTCTGGGCCACTCCTGCCACCTGTGCCCGCTTCCCCACAGCTTCCTCACCCTGCGGGGGGCTGTGACTCACCCCACAATGCTTGGCTGGTGAACTCCTGCACACCCCTCAGGACCCCACTCCAAACCTCAGCCCCATGCACATCTCCTCATGCCACACTCAGAAGGAGAGATGGCTGTGGCCACGCACCCAGAACCCTCCTCATTTCCCTCCGGCGGCTGCAGACCTGTGTGTGTACACACCCGCCTCCCACATCAGCCCTCAGAGGGACTGGCATGGTGGACAAAGGAACACACCAGTGGCAGGCTGCACAACAGCAGCCTCCCTTCCTTCTCGGGCCCTCCCCCAGCATCCAAGGCCAGCCCTTGTCAGGGAGGGAGAGGTACTGTGGAAAGCAGAGGAAGACCCCAAGGGGCTCTGGGGCTGGCGAGCACCTGCCAAAGGCTGTGCCCACCCTGGCTTCTTCCTGGCACTCTGGCTCTCAGCTCACACCCCTGCTGGTGCCCAGAGCCCAAACGGAGCCGCAGGTGGTCTGACCTTGCAATGGAGCCAATCACCCTCCCATCTCACAGATGAGGACACTGAGGCCCCCGGGGTCCAGGCAGCCTGCCCTCGGTGCCGTGGCTCTGCGGACACTGGCAGCCCATGTCCCAGCCTCAATGCCCTGTCTGGGAGAGGGGGACAGGACATGCACCATGCCTGCTGGCATCCTGCCCTGTCAACACCAGTGTGAGTGGGCTGGGCTAACTCTAGAACCCCCCTCCCGACAAACCCCCGCCCCCGACAAGAAAGGTCCAGGAATGTGCATCTGGCTGCCTGCCACCCCGCAGAGCAGCCGCTTCCCCCGCTTGTGCACGTAGGTGGGGGGCTCCTCCTGGAACAGCCCCCTCCCCCCCGCCCCTCTATGAACAAGTTCCCTCAGCCAGGCCCACTCCAGAGTTCAGTCTGGTGACCGACTGGGATGCCACCCACCGGGACTGCCCCATTCCTGAGCTCTTTCGGAGTCATCCGTTTCCCTCCTCACAGCCTCCCCTGGGTAGTACAGGTCCTCTCCCTTTCATAGGTGGGGAAACTGAGGCTCAGAGGAGCTTAAGGCAGAGCCAGTCCAGGGTCACAGTGTGTCAGAGACAAGCCTGTGTTTCAACACCCCAACACTGAAGCGCTGCAGGCCTGACACTGGGCTGGGAGGAGGGGCAGACGGGGCACACCCCACCCACCGGGTTCTCTCCTGCCCAGGTCCTCCTTGAGCACCCACAGGAAGAGAAGCACCCAGAGACCAGAGGCTGGTCCCTGTCCTGCCTGGTCCAGCCTCAAAGGGGCCCAGAAAGGCCACGCATCGAAAGCCACAATGTCCATGGCCTTCACACAGAAGGCCACCTCGTCCAGGGAGCCACTGGGATGGCCCTGCTGACTGCTGCCTGCAGCGCTCTGTCTGCAGAACCGGCAACAAGCAGAGCCTCGCCTGAGGGGACAGCCCAAGCAGGGGTGCACTGGGGTTGGGGGCCAGACACAGACCCCTGCCCAGCCCACTCACCCAAGACCTTGAGCAACGCTCTCTCTCTCTGGGCCTCAGTTTCCCTGCCTGCCAACGGAGGATTTTACTGGCAATGGCCTGGAAGGTTCCATCTGGCTCTGGCACTGTGGGAGACCCCAGCTGACAATATCACCTGCTCCTCCACTCTCTAGACGACACAGCCGGGAGGCTGGAGTGTCCTCTGAGAGGCCAGACTACCTCCTACATGGAACCCGAGGTCCCACGAGGGCCAGGAATGCCACCTCCAACACCCAGGAAGGCCAGGCCCCTCCAAATGCCCCCTCCACCCCTGCTGCCCCCCAGGCTTCCACTCGAGGTCTGGGCAGTGGCACGGGGTAAAGGCACGGGGTAAGCACATGGCCCAGGCCCTTTCCTGCTCGGTGGGCTGTCGTGGCCTGGTCCTGGAACCTGGCAAGGGGCTGTGGCCCACCTCAGGCCAGGGTGTGCAGCTTGGCCGGCTGGAAGCAAGACAGCCCACCTGCCCCAGTGGGCTGCGCCCAGCACCCAGGTACCCTGCCAGCGGCTGGCCCTAGATGCCGTAGCCATAGAAACCAGCAGCCTCCACAAAAATCACAGAACAAAAAAGAGGCCCCCAGGTGCTGAGGCTTGTTGGGGGGGATGGATCTGGGCCAGGGCCCCTGCCTGGGGCCACCGCCACCTCCACGGACCAGGCTCTACTTGGGGTGGGTCGAAGGGCTCTGCCAAGGCGGCAGCTCCTCCTCTTCCCTCTCCCTGGCAGGCGGGAGGACCAGGGGAAGGGGTAGCCCCTCCACCGGCGACGCCTCCCAGCCCCCAGCTCAGGACCCAGTCTCTCCGCAGGCCCAGGCTCCTTCCGAGCTCCCTGAGCTCCCGGGCCTCCAAGGCCAGGGGAGATGGGACCCAGCCATCAGTCACTTTCCGGGGGTCCCGGCTCCTCCCAGGCCCGTCCCCAACTCCACGCTGCCGCCCGCTCGGCGCCCACCCACCCTCTCCAGAGGCTCAGGGACCCCGCCGGCCGGGCTAGGCCACGGCGGCTGTGGGGCGCAGCGACCCCTCGGGACAGGACGGGTGCGCCCCCCCGCAGGCCCCGGCAGCCCCGCCCGCGCCCCCGCCCGCGCCCCTCCCGCCGGCCCGGCCGGGGTCTCACCGCGTCGGCGCTGAGCTGGGCTAAGATGGCGAAGGTGGAGAGCCGGTCACAGAGGCAGCGCGTCCGGAGGGCGTCGAGGGGCACCGTGCGGCAGCCGCGCCACGACCAGGGCCCGAGCTGCGGGGGGGCGGAGGAGGAGGAGGGTCTGGGGGCGGGCGGGACACGGGAGGGAGACAGGCGGAGCGTCAGCGGCGGCGGGGACGCGGGCGCTCCGGCCCCCGAGCGGCGGCTCCGCGCCCCGGCCCCGTCCCCGGCCCCGCACCTGCACCCGCGGCCGCGCGCCCGCCCGTTCGCCTGCCGCCTCCAGGCCCCTCGGCCTGGGCGCCCATGCCGCGCTCTGCGCCCGCCGCCGCCGCCGAGAGCCGCGGAGCGCAGCCCGAGGGAGAGCCGGGCGGGGGCGCCGAGCGAGCGGGGGCGGGGCGGGGGGCGAGAGCTGGCCCGGGGCCCGGCAGCCGCCCGCCCGCGCCCCCGCCGCCCTCAGCGCCTCCCGGGCCCGCGCCCCCGCCGCTCCCAGCACTTCCCGGGCCCGCGCCCCCGGCCCGCGCGGGAGGGAGGGGCAGGCCCGCAGGGGCGCGTGGGCACACGTGGAGCGGGGAGGGCGGGCGCGAGCCGGGTGTGGCCGGGGGGCGCGGGGCGGGCTCGGAGGGCGGCGAGGGGCCGCTCCGGAGCTGTCCGCCCCGCGGCCCAGGGCGCCGGCCGAAAGCTGGTGACCTTGGGCCCGCTCCATCCCCCACCCCCCACTCCCCCGGGCCTCGTCACCCCTGCTGCCTGCGGCTCATCTCCTGGGACAGACACAGCCTTCCCCGCGGGGAGGCCTGCCGCTGGAAACTTCCCTCTGCGGTCTGACCCAGCCGCCCGCTGTCTACGGGCCGCCGCTGCCCCGGTTTCCATCTAAGCACGCATTTAAGCACAGGACTTGTAACTGCACTAGGGACTGACCTGCTCTGCAAACCCCTCCTCCTCCTCTCCACCCCAGCCTCCTCCTGTTCTTCCTCCTCCACCTCCTCCTCTCCTCCTCTTCCTCCTCCTCCTGCTGCTTTGGAGCCGAATTCCCCCACCTTTCAAGGCAGCCCTCCTGTCCGGAAGCCACCGTGTCCCTCCTTCACAGACCTGGTCCTGAAGCCAGGCCTGCCTTCCTGCCTGCTGGGGCTTGGCTGGCGGAAAGTGCCCAGGGGGTCCTCTCAGGGGCTGAGTCCCCAGCCCTACCCGGGTCCTGGGCCTGCCGGGTGGAGGAGGGGCTCCAGGCCTCCTGAAGAGATGAGCCCCAAGAGCTTGCGGTGCAGCTGCCTGCGGAGGCCCAGCTGCTGGTCTCCCTCCTACTGTCAGCTGAAAAGCCCTCACACCTCCCTAAGTAGCTGGGTCCAGCCCTTAACCCCGGACTTCGGGAGAAAAGCCCAAGTGGAGGGTCTGCCTATGGTCTACCCTAGAGCCTTCATGCTGCTGTTTCACCCTTGTTCCACCTAGGGATGAGGGCGGCCAGGCGCCTTGCAGTCTTCAGCTCACCTCTTCCATCCCGCCCCCACTGTACCCACCTGGGCTGAGGCTGGGAGCCAGAAGGGGCCTGCCCCGTTGCCCTTTGGGCTGGCGCTCTCTCCAGCCTGCGGTCCCCAGAGGAGCCTGGAGATCCGCCCACACGCAGCCCTGACCCCGCTCAAAAAGCCTGGGCTGGCGAGCAGCCTCTGATCAAACATCTGGCTTTGAACTGTGCCTCGGCTGTGCCCCAGCTCTGTGACCTTGGAAAGCTACCGACACCACCTCTTGCTTCAGTCTCTTCATCTTTAAAATGGGGATGGGGCTGTCAAAAGGGAAGCACTGAGTCCACTCCGGACAGCGCTAAGCCGCACAAGGCGGGGCTCAGAGCACGCGTGGGCAGGTCACCAGCGCCCACGTCTGAGAGCCCAGAGCAGTCTCTACTGAATTGGGGATGTTGCCTAATCTTCAGCAGCAGCACATCCTGAAATTCGGGCCCAGGGGAGAAGGGACATGCTGTGCGTGGCCAGGGAGGCCCCTGAGCATGCCCTTATCGTCTGCTATTATCTCTTGGGTCTTCTCTGCCTCCTACGGGAGGACCTGCTCCTGTTTTACAGAGAAGGAAACTGCGGCAGAGACCACACACAAGGCAAAGCTGGGAGGAGGCCGGGAATCCAGCCTCAGGCTCTGCAGGGCTGGCTCTGGGCTGTGTCGCCCTGGGAAGCCCCCTCCCCTTGCAAGTGCAGTGTGATTCCAGGTTCTTATTTCAGGGAGCCAGGGTTTAGCAACCCGAGGCTCACCTATCTCTGGGACCCTCGGAAAAAGGAGGCTGCAGAGGCATGTGGGAGCCCTGGAAGGGACCTGTACCGTCAGGCTCCATGGCTCCAGAGGATGCCTCTGCCTGAGCCTGCTGCCTCTGCCCGTGCGAACCTCACAGGCTCCAAAGGGCAGCCACCCACCACACGTCCCCAGCCACTGGGATGACCGCCAGGGACCCAAGCTGCCCTGCGATTGCCCAGAAGTCACAGACCTTGGGTAGGGACCCCTTCAGCCTCTCCCGGAGCCAAGTATAGATCCTGGTAACCACAGATAGAATCCAGGGCCCAGGCAGGCTCTGGGGCTATGGAGGGAACAGGAAAGGGGGTATGGGGTCCCTGGAAAGTCCTGGAGATCCAAGTGACACCCTAGATCCTGTATGCTGGCCAGAGGGTTTTCCAAGGCCTTACTCAGGTGCCCCAGGCACACCCCACTCACCACCTGCCTCCATCCCCCACACTCTCCAGGGCAGAAGCCACTGTCCCCATGCTGCAGAGGAACAGGTGGGACAGAAGCCTGAGACCCACCCCGGGCACAGAACCACTAAGCCCTAGCTGGTGGCCATGCAGCAAGGGAGGCTCAGGTAACTCCCAGGAAACCTGCATTAGCCGAGCTTATTTCCTGGCTTACGATAGGTCTCAGGTTATCCCTGGCAGTCCCTTGCAGACCTGCAGGTGAAGTAAAAGTTCAGATGTAGGCCCTGGGTGGGAGAGGGGCAAGCAGCCAGGCACATAAAAACTGCAGTTCAGGCCCACTGCTGTCTTGCTGTGTGACCTTGGATAATCGCTGCCTCTGTGAGCCTCCATCTCCCACCGAGAGGGCCTGTCCGCATGCCCGGGGGTGGGTGTGCAGCTGTGGTCTACGCCTGCCGGCCTCTGACCAGTCACCAAGACGGCCAGCACAGTACAGGCCAGAGGGCACCCCGAAGAGTCCTGCAGACGGCTTCTCTCTGTGCAGCTGGCACTGGGTTCCAGTCCCAGCTCTGCTTCTCACGGGCCAGGCACAGCACTACCTCAGCCCTCTGTTCTGAGCAGAGGTGCCCAGAACCCAGCTGCCCACCTGCCTGCGGGTTGCTGGGAGGACTTGGACTGTGCAGGGAGCTGGGCTGGCTAGGGCCAGCAGCCTGGCAGGTTCCCAGCTGCACTGGCCAGTCTGCAGGACGCCAGGCCTACAGCTGCTGGCCATTGCCTGGGAGAAGGCTAGCCTGGAAGCCAGCGCCCCGGCCCCAGGGCTCCCACCGTGGGTGCTGATTTGCTTATCAGCCTCTGGGGGCAGGAAGAGAGAGGGGCTGCTGCCCACTCTGCTGAGAGTCAGGCCAGGGCCCACCCCTACTGCCTTAGGCCATGGAGGGCCCAAGGAGGCACGTGCCAGTGGACCGGAGACCCGGCTGGTCAGGCTGGCAGCTCTGGAAGCAGGCAGCACCCCGCCATTCCGTAAGGGCCTGGCTCCTGCGGTGGGGCTCACTGGGATCTGCAGGCCTGCAATGCAGACGCCGTGGCCTCAGCCTCTCTACCTCCTGCAACGTCCTCCTGGCTCTACCGGCCTTGGCAATGTGTGTCAGGAACAGCCTCCCAACACACAACCCAGGGACAGGGACCCTCTCCTCGCCCTTCCACGATAATGGCTTCTTCGCTGTGCTAAGAGCTTTCTGCCAGCTTATTGTTTGATTTCTGCAGGGACCCTTAGGTCAGCTTTGTAGATAAAGAAACCAACGCTCAGAGAGGCAGCGACTGTCCAAAGCCTCACAGCAAGACAGCAGCAGGCTTAGAACCTACCTGCTTTTATCTGCCTGGCTGCATGCCCCTCCCACCCATGGCCTACCTTGACAGAGCTGCAGGTCTGCAAGGGACCGTCAGGGGCAACCTGAGACCCATCGCAAGCTGGGAAATAAACTCTGTCAATGCAGGTTTCCTTGGAGTGACCCAAGCCTCTCTTGCTGTGCTAGACCTCAGCTGAGGACTGGCCTTTAGCAGGACAGATAGGGGTGGGCCCTGACCTGAGACCCTCATGGGCAGCTTAGATGCATGTTGGCTTGGGAAAGGTAGCAAAGCCTCAGACCTCCCTCTTTCAACAAAATCTCTAGGAAGCATTCTCTTGTACCAGATCCTGACTTACAACTTTGGGAAGTTCCCCAAGATGTCTGACTAAAATCCTTCCTGCTGCAGGGGTTACTTTTCCCATCTCTGCAGACAGGCAAGTCTTCCCCTTCCCTGGCACACAGCAACTTCCCTGCACGTGGGAGACCTTTTGCCACCTCTCGTCTAAGCAATAGAAACTTGGAATATCTGGGTCACAGAGCGAGGTCCCCTCCTGTGCCCAGGCCTGAGGAATCTGGGTCAGTCACACCTGCTCCCCACCCCCATGGGTCCAGGGTGAGAGCAGGAGCTAGGGCAGTGACACCACCCAAGACCAGCCAAGCAGAGGCCTGGCTAGAGCAGGTCCCCTTCCTGCCCAAGAGGAGTGGGGATCTAGAAGGACCTGGGACCTTCAGATGGGAATCCCAGGGCAGGGCTGTGCCTTCCTGCGAGACAGGGCCCCACGACAAGTCCAGCCACTGCCCATCCCTCTGCAGACCACGAGTGACCATCACCATCGGGACTCTTCCCACTCGGCTCCTGCCCAGGTCGTCAAGGACCTCCATGTCCAGAAACCCAGGGGACAAGTTCCTGTTCCTCCACCTTGGGGTGGCCGGTGCTCAGTCAGCACCCTGTTTGCCCAGGTGGCCCCGGGGGCACATTCTGGTGCAGGACAGCTGCACACCAGGGCAGGGCACACAGCCAGGGCACCCGCGAATCAATGAATGGGAAGGGCACGGCCAGCCCGCCATTGCTCACCTGGAGCCTTGGGTCCCCTCTTCACCCTCCCCACCTCCTCCTGTTAGCTGCCCACCAACAAGACACACCAGCCTTTATCTGAAAATGCTTGGAGAGCCCCACAGTGCCCACCCTCCATGGCCACCACTCATGCCCCCAGCTACTGCAGCCACTGCCCCTTGCCCTGCTCCACTGGCCTCCCAGGGCATCGGTCACTTGAAATATGTCAGGCCACATGGCCCAGCTTAGTGCCCTGCAGTGGTTCCCTCTTCACTCACAGCAAAGGCCACAGTGCTCCCACGGCGCGCAGGGACTGGCCTCAACCTCCCGACTCACCCCTTTGCCACAGTCCTGTCAGGAACCCCAGCTCCCAGCAGCCCCCTCCAAACCAGTGATGGCTGCAGCTTCCTGGCAGCCCCCAGCCCAGGGTGGATCCCCACCTCATGTCGCCCTGAGCACCAGTGCAGGGCCACAACCTTGTCCCCATGTCCCCGGGGGGGGTGGCTCAGAAAAGGCCTCCCCAGCTGGCTAGTGGGGAAGGGCCTGGGCCCAGCCCTGCTCGGGAAGCCCCCACAGACACCTCCGCTGGGCCTGGGGCAAGTGGGAGGCCTTGGGAGAGCCCACCGTGGCTCCTCTGCTCTTGGGGCCCCTGCCCTGCCCTCCTCCCGGAAAGTGCCCGGACGATGCTTGCGCAGTGCAGCCCGGCGGGGGATCCAGCAGCCAGGCCGATTCCCACCCTCGGAGCTCAGCTGCCTTTCCTGTGAAGCGCGCCCAGGTCCTCACCCCGCACCTGTCCATGGGACGGCAGAGGCACGGTGCCTGCACAAGGCCCACAGGCTCATGGGACATCAGGGGACAGCGATGGGGAAGGCGCACAAGATCCCACCCACCCACCCACCCACCAAGCCAGAGTCTTCACTGCATTCACGATGCCTCCTGCCGGCCCACGAAGCAGGTGCTATTATGGGACTGTGCACCGTCGGGGTCCCCTCGGATTTGATGGGCTAATTCACACTCTAGTGTGAATGACTCACAGGGTGTCCTCCCACATAACAGAAAGCAGCCAGGAGTGGGCACAGCACACTGCAGTGGGGGAGCTCAGATGCAGGCAGGGAGTGGAAATACCGTCTCTGCAGGCAGGCACTTCGGCTTCCAGGCCTGGCCCTCAGGACCCTTAACCGGCTGGCCTCCCCAGCGCCACTGAAACCAACACGCAGCTCCGCCACACCTGGGTACAAGCCCCTCATTCATACTTCATCCATCAGGAGTGCCTGCCTCCCGCCTCTGCCTATTGACTGCTTGGCCATAGACGAAGACTGGCATTGTGTCCTCCTCCAGGAAGTCCACCTGGATAACCAGACTTCCCCCTGCCCATTCATGAGCTCCAGGGCATTGCTCCTGGCCCTCAGCCAGACCCTTCTCTGCTGCTGTGCTGGGCTCCCCTCCCTGTGTTCTGCCTTGCCCAGCAGCCAGAGCTCCCCACGACCTGTGTCTGAAAATGCATGGAGAACCCCACAGTGCCCACATTCCACGGCCAACGCCTGTGCCCCTGGCTGCTATGGCTGCCTCCCTTACCCTGGTGGCATAGGCCAGCCTGGCAGGGAACCCGGCAAGCACACGCCCTCTGCTGCCTCCAGGCCCCAGCTCTGGTTGGTCCCCCGAGTCCTCTGTGACTCAGCCCCTCCCTGCAGGGATCCCCAAGAAGCCTCCTTGACGCCCCCTCCGTGCCCGGGCCCTGTCTGGCTTCTGGTCTGTGAGGAGCTCCAGGGCAGGCCTGGGTCAGCTCTGGCCCCTCCCAGCTCAGGGCCTGGGGCAATGCCTGGGATCCTGAAGGGATTCTGGTCACTGTGACCCACCGATCCTGGCATTTGAACACCTGCTTGACCCGGGTCTTGCTGAACCCAGCTGCCAGACGATGCTGGAGCCTGCTCAGGCCTGGCGCCCTGCCTATGGGGCTGGCTCCTGGGCTTCTCCTGGAGATGCTCAGTCTGAGCCTTCCTCAGCACCAACAGGTCTGTGACCAGGGCCTCCAGGGCTTCTCGTGTTCCTTATGATGCAAGATGCCAGTCTCCTGGCTCCCACCCGGCGCCACCACACTGAGGCAGGGCTCCTGGCCACAGGCCTGCCCCTGGGCTGGAAACCCAGCCCTCCCCAGAGTCCAGCAGCTCTTCTCCTGACCTATTTACCCACCTGGGCAGAGGCAGAGAGGCCCCAAGCTGTCTGCCAGGCAGAATGGGGCTCCTGAAGAGGGCAGGGTGCAAGCTGCCCAGCCTGGCAGAGAAGTGACCGGGCCCAGGAGGGCTGGGGTCCTGTGAGGCTGCTCAGCCTGCTGCCCCTCTCCAGTGGGAGGCTGGTACTCAGAAGCCCGCTCCGACCCCTCTCCCCTCATGCAGACCCGCCCCTGCTGCACCTGCAGCCCTGCTCTGCCCGGCCTGTCACCCACCCTTGCCAGTGGGGGCTGCTGCCCAGAACCCACACCCTCTTACACTCCCGCCATTGGTGCCCAGTGAGCAGGTCAAAGGCCAGCACTGTCTCAGCAATTGCCTCCCTGGTCGGGCCTATGCCAGGCTCTGTGCTGGGCACTGGGCACCCCCGCGAGTACCGCCCTGGCACTAGCAGATCCCAGACCTTGCCCTGACTACAGCCAGCCCAGCCACATCTCCTCTCAGACCGCTATGACCTCAGAAGCACTGCCTTGGCACTCCTGCCCATTTCCTCACCCACTGGGGCTGCTGTCTGCACGGCTGCTGGGCTCTGGCTCCTTGACTGTGTCACGGTTGGGTCTCACTTCCCTTGGGGGCCTTGGGCTGCAAATTCACCTAAGAGCTGGGCCCACCCCCACCCCCACCGTCACCACAGCCTCCACTCTCAGCGCTACCACTGAGGCCAATCACTATCAACACCATCTGCGATACAACCAGAACCACCACGGTCGCGATCCCCACCATCGCCCCATTGTGTTATCAACACCATCATGACCACTGGTCCACCACCATTACCAACAATACCATCAGCCATCTTCACACCACAGTCATTACCTCCAGACATGATCACCGGCGTCACCCGATCAGCAATACTGTCACTACCGCCAACAGCAGCAACACCCGCTCCATCATCAGTGACACAACCATTGCTACCATGCCTTCACCATCGATGACACCAGCAGCATAAATACCACTCTTTCTGCCAGGACATCACAACCACCACCACTAGCATCCCCACCATCAGCACCAACACCATACGCTACCAACAATGCCATCCTCACTACCACCAGCCCCAGCATCACCATCTCACTGTCACCACCAGCACCACCCCATCATCAAAACCACACAATCATCACCATCACCA
>NW_016107764.1:1288097-1299222 GCF_001604975.1 Cebus imitator | reverse complement strand
TCATCACTACCACCACCATCCCATCATCAGAACCACACAGCCATCACCACCCCCACTGTCATCACCAAAACCAGTGATGGCTGCATCACTACCACCGCCGCCAAGTTAGTAGCACAGTCATCGCTGTCACTGTCCCCACAACCATCGCCACTACTGTCCCTTTGCAGTCATCACAATTAGCACTGGTCACCCAGTCACCAGCTTCACCTCCACTACGAGCACATCACCATGCCCTCATCATCCACACTGCCATTCACCTCATTAGAACCAGCCCCATGACTGTCCCTGGGACTGACCCCAGCCTGGTGACAACAGTCACCAACATTCTACAGCAAGCGCTTATCCCGTGCTCACCACGTCCAAGGCAGCGTGCGAGCAAACCAGGCTAGCAGGAGACATGGCCGCCACCACCATTGCTGGCAACAGGTGAAGTCTGAACTCAGGCAGCCACACCCGACAGCCCTTCCCTCCAGGAATCTCCCTGCCGACCCAGCTCCCAAAGCTGCAGTCACCTCTGGTGACCTCCAGGTCATTCTACCATCCCCCTGCTTCCAGGCATCTCTGCACCAAGGCCAAGAGAATGGACACTCATGGCCACTGTGCCGTCCCCGCTAACAGGGAAGCTCTTCCTTCTGTCTACTCCTGTCCTGCCTTCCCACATCCTTGGGAATAGTCAAGTCACCACCTCCCTTCCTGACCTCAGGGTAACAGTGACTGGCCTGGGAAGGGGGACTTTGATGAAGCCTTTTCTGCTGCCGTAAATGAGCCCTCCTGGGTGAGGGACGGAGTGACACGGGCGCTGAGGGGAGGAGGCTCACAGCCTTCCGGGCCCATCCCCACGGCTCGGATCCCTACAACCGTCCCTCTACCTGCCCTCACCCCCATGAGGCGTGGCTGACAGGGGCTCCCACAGTGGAGGAGTGGCACGGGGGGCGGAATACAAATGTCCAGCCTGCCTGTCCCAAATGCGAGCAGCGCCAGGCAGAGGCCATGAGACTGGCGTCTTGCATCGTGAGGAACATGAGAAGCCCTGGGGGCCTTGGTGGCAGACCTGTCGGTGCTGAGGAGGCTCAGACCCGGCAGCACAGTGAGAGGCACAGAAGCCAGCCCCACAGGCAGGGCATCAGGCCTAGGGCCCGCCGAGATGGCTGCTGGGAGCCATCTGGGTGCCAAGGAGCTGGGTGGGCATTGAGGGGTCGCTCCACATGGGTCCAAACCCATAAGCCTGCTGTGACCCCATTCTGAGCGCCAGCTTCTGGTCAAGGTCTGGGCCCGTCTGGCTTATCCAAGCTCCTGGCAGAAGGCCTGGCACCAAGCAGGCACCCAGGAGGTGGCAGCCCTCTCCTTGCACATCCCTGCCACCCCCACAATTCCACCTCTGTCACCTCCAGGGCCAGAGAGCTCATCCTGTCTGCTTCTAAAAAGCAGGATGGGATGCAGGCAAGGGGCCCCTGAGGCCTGAGCAGCCCCATCTACCCCAGCCACTCCCAACCCCACTCTCACCGATACTGAGGCAGCCTCTGGGCCTCTGAGGCTCTTGGGGTCTGGCTCCAGCTCCCTCTTAACAGCCAGCGCAAGTTCCCTTTCTCTAGGATGCCCACTCCCAGAGTTGGCCCCGGATCCCAGCACACAGGCTGGCTGCACCCCAAGTCTCTGGCCCCCAAGGATGGCGCTCTGTTCAGTGCCTGCTTGCCGTCCTCTGGAAAGCCATCCTGGACTTCTGGGGTAGGACAGTGCCACCTGCTGCAGAGCCCGCCCCCATTCCTTAACTCAGTGGGCCCACCTTACAGACACAGAGGCCAAGACTGGAGGAGGTGAACCTCCCCACGGCCACCCTGCCAGTGAGGAGCATGCCAGCGCTGCAACCCTGCCCCTTCCAACTGCCAAGCTACCCTGTGTGTGTGCTGGCCTGCCTGGAGTGGGCACTCCCAGCCCACTTGGCACAACTGGGGTGGGTGGGAGACGGATGGTGCTGCCCAGCAGGAATGGGCTGGGCAAAGGCCTAGCAGCCTGTGGCTGGGGCAGGCCCAGGAGCCACATCCAAGCTCCAAGAGAGGGAGGAGATGGCCCCTGGGGAGACAGGGGCACCAGGGTCCTGGCAGGCAGACTGGAGGCTCTGCTATGCCCACCGGTCCCCTCCTCCACTGCAGAAACCCATCCCAGCCATGCCTCACGGGGGCTGCCACAGGCCATGCATCAGGCACTTTCTCTAGAAGAAAAAGAATGGAGGCAGGAGGGGCCGTGTAGACAGGCAAGGCACGGGCAGGGGCGGTGCAGCAGCCCTGGGTCCTTGCTGGTGGCCTCCAGTTGCCCAGGAAGCTCCCTGGACCGGGAGGAGGGCAGAGGCTCTCACTGCAGTGGCCCTGCGTCTCCTGTCCCATTGCACAGTTCAGGAAGCTGGGGCCTGGGTGTACACAGCCAGTGTGGCCAGATCCAAGAATCCTGTGCTTGAGGGAGGGGCTGCCCTGGCTGCCAATCCCCACTGTAAGACCTGCAGGCCCCTAGCCCTCAGGACACAGGCACCCAGGGCAACTCACAGCCATGTCCTGGGTAGCCCGGCTCCAAACCTCCCTCCTCAGAGGGCCCCCTCCCCACATCTCATGGAGTCGGGAGCAGTGGACTTCCCAGGGCCAGACATCCCTGGCAGAGGTCCAGGTGGGTGTACGGTGTGGCACCTTGACAGTAAGCCCTTTCTGCCGGAGTCACAAGTGTTCAAGGAATGCGCGCGTGAGCCAATGAAGGCGGACAGGGGGTGACCTGGTAAGATGGGGCACACTCGGACTCCCCGAACAAACACCTCCTGAGGGCTGCTGTGGGCCCAGAGCCATGGCAGAGACCCAGGCCTGCCCTCGGCAGACGGAACACAAGCACAGATCCCAGGACTCGCTGCAGATGGGGGCCGCTGCCAGGAAGAAAGAGACAGGGTGGGGTCGCGAGGCAGCGGGTGGAGGGGCCTGGAGCAGGTGGGGAAGAGGGCACGGGGCAGGAACAGATGGGCGTCCCAGAGTTCCAGAGCAGACCCCGTGGGAGTAAGCGGGCCCGGGGAAGCCCAGCTGAGAGGTCCCTGGACCAGGCAGAAGATCTGGGTCTACCCCCAGCTGCGGAGACCTTGGGCGGGCCCAAGGGTCTGTCCTGGACTGGGGGAAGGCTGGCCCATTCCAAGTTCAGGCCATGGGGGTTTGCCCATGGCCGTGATCTCAAGACCTGGTCCATTCCCTCCAGCTCTGAAAACTGCCACGAGCCCCTGCACTGGCGAGGACCCTGAGCCCAGAAAGAACAGGCCCATGCTGGCCAGCCCCTGCTGCCCCCACCCAAGGACCAAGCAAGAGGACATTTAGGAAAGGAGCACTCGGGAAGGGACTGGTGCAGGGCCCAGGGCTGCTGCAGGGGCAGGAGCTAAGCAGGGTGGGCTCACCTCTGAGAGTGGCAGTCCACCCCTCCCCTGTCCCCAGGCCCCCACCCAAGTCGGGGGAGGCACATCCTCCCTCCTCCCTCCACCATCATGGTGCAGATACTGAGGCTCTTCCCAGGCCACCAAAGAGGCCTCTGTGTTGGGCACGTCCCCTCCCCCTGCACCCCTCCCCCAGCCTCCTCTGCCCCCATCGGGAACCGGCCGGCGTGGGAGAGACTGAGCTGGGAACCGGCTGCTGACAGCGACCCGGGGACCCTGCCAAGTCTTCCTTCCGCTTCCCCCCCCCTTGGCCTGCCCCCTCACTGCCCTCTCCAAGGAAACCAGGAAAGGGGTAGGCAAGGGAGGGGCTCTTAAAGGGACCAGGATGCTCACTTGGGCAGGGGCCCCAGGGAGGGGCCAGGGTCTGGGTCCCCAGCCAGGACAGCCCAGCCTGGCAGGGGCCCCATGGGAGGCGGGGCTGGAGGTCCACCCAGGCCAGATGGGAACAACCCACAAGGTGGCCCTGGGCCTGCCAGTGAGCACCCTGGGCCTCAGTCTCCTCAGCAGTAAAATTGGTGAATAAGGATGTGCAAGCCAAGAAAGCCTGTGTGCCACTGAGCAAGGCAGGTCTCGTGGTGCCTGGCCTGGGCTGAGCTTCAGGAACGGAGCCCAGCAAATGTCCCTGTCACACGTCCGTCCTCCTTCCACACACGCCTGCCAGGAGGGGACCATGTCCGGCAGAATAAGGGTTCTAGGAGCCCGCAAAGTAGGGACACTCCCAACCCAGTTGAACAGGAGCCTCCTGCAGGACTTCTCAGGACCTTTCTGGTCAATACGGGACTGGGAGCGCATGGAACTCTCTGCCCTTCCTAGAGCCGTGAGGATGGGCTGGCTTCTGGCAGAACCTCCAAATACGCCAGGGGAATGTGGTAAGGGCTAGGCCTCATACTAACGTTCCTGCTCCGGGACTCCACTGAACCACTTTTCAAGTGAAGATGCTGTATATCATCTCTCTGTATCCTGCTAACGCTGACGTTCATGCTCCGTGAAACTCTAGGTTATTTACTTGTTTTAAGGGAGTTTTAAACGACTGCAAGATATCTGCGACTTCTTATGTGTGAAACACCCAGGGAGCTGTCCTTTCAGGACCACAGAACCTAACTCCCAGTAGTGCTACTGGCCTCCATCAACTTCCTGTTACCCACCAGCCCATCCTTTCTCCACCTATCATTCACTCATCCACTCATGTATCCAGCCCCCCACCCATCCATCCACACATTCAGTCACCCACACACCTATTCACCCTCCCACCTATTCACCCAACCACCATCTACCATCTACACATTCAGCCAACCACCCATCCATCCACTCACCCATACCTCCATCCACACATCCAAGTCACCCACACACCTATCCACCCTCCCACCCACCTATTCACCCACCCACCCATCTACCATCTACACATTCAGCCACACACCCATCCATCCATCCATGCCTCCATCCACACATCCAGTTACCCACATACCTATCCACCCTCCACCCACCTATTCACCCATCCACCCATCTACCGTCTACACATTAAGCCAGCCAGCCACCCATCCATACCTCCATCCACACAGCCAGTCACGCACCCACCCACCCATCCATCCACACATTCACCTATTCACCCATCTATTCATCTACAATTTACACATCCACCCATCCACCCACCCATCCATACCTCCATCCACACATCCAGTCACCCATCCATGCACCCACCCACTATTCACCCGTCCATCCATCTACCATCTATACATCCAACCAGCCACCCACCCACCCATCCATAGCTCCATCCACACATCCAATCATTCACACACCCACCCACCCATCTGCCCATTCACTCATCCATCCATCTACACATCCAGCCAGCCACCCACCCACACACCTATCCATCCATCCACTCACCCGCCCATCCATACATCCCATCCACCCATCCATCCATCCACCCATCCACCCACCCACCTATCCATCCATCCACTCACCCCCCCATCCACCCACCCACCCATCCATCCATCCACTTACCCCCCCATCCACCTACCCACTTATCCATCCATCCACCCATCCACCCACCCACCTATCCATCCCATCCACCTATCCATCCACCCCCCCACCCACTCATGCATTCATCAACCCACCTATCTGCTCATCCATCCATCCATCACCCACTTCTCCCCAATATATGTCCAAGTCCTAAATCCCAGAACCTACGAATGTGATTTTATTTGGGAATATGGTTTTTGAAGATGTAATTGAGTTAGAGATCTTGACTGATACCACACTGGGTTTAGGGTGGGCCACAGATCCATGATCAGTGTCCTTATAAGAAGAAGAAAGGACAGAGATACACAAAGTAGAAGGCCAGGAAAAGGCAGCAGCAGAGACTGGAGTGACGTCGCCATAAGCCAAGGAACACCAAGGACAGCCTACACCCACCAGAAGCTGGAGAGGCAAGGAAGACATCTTTCCAGAGTCTTCGGAAGGAGCATGGCCCTACTAACACTTGGATTTCAAAATGCTGGCTTCCAGAACTGGGAGAGGATAGACTTCTGTTGCTTTAAACTACCTTGTTTGTGGTGATCTTTGCAGTTTGTTAGGGAAGCTCTGGGAAACGGATTCTTGATCCCTCCAGCCACCTCCCATCTTTTTTCTTCTCTCAGTCACCCATCCTTCCACCCCTGTCTCTGGCCTTCCACGCATGCTCTCATCCACAGTCCAGCCACCCACCCTCTCACTCACCATCCAACACTGATCACTCGCCCAGCCATACGACTGTTCTTCCGCTGCCTCCCCATCACCCAGCAACCCACAGCTGCACTCCTGGTGCATCTCTCTGGGAAACAGCCGGCTCCCACAGATTACCCACACCCCCGCTTGTCCATACTGCCTATCAAGAACCCCCTCGCACATCTATTTCTGCATCCAGCCATGTAGTCACTGCTTTGCTCATGAGCCACTGTTGATCAGCATGGGTCAGCACTCAATTCTAGGTGTACAGACATGGCTTTGACATAGCTGCCACTGTCCCCCCCCCATCCCACTCCAGCAGAGACACATGTGGCGGAGGAGTATATGGGGGTAGACTACGGTAGGGGCAGTGTCTAAGGCTTGGAACATTTGAAAACTCTGCAAGCCCCCCACCCTGTTCCCTATTTTCCTCCCTAGGATATCCAGGCTCTAGGCCCTCACCGCCACAAGCCAGGCTGGCGCAGGGATATGGGTGAGCAGGAGCCCTTGAGCCATGCTGCCAGGCCATCGTTCAGGATGGGATGATCCAGGGTGTCTGGGCCTGGGAGGGTGTAGTTTGGTTACAGATCTGGTTGCTGGGGTGCAGGGACACCAGGTGCTCCTAAGGCTTAGAGTTTACAGAGCAAGGGCAGACGTCATGGGTGTGGGTGTTGAGCTATGGGTGCAAGTGTGTGTGCACAACCGGGGCCAGGCAGGCAGGTGATCTGCACTGCAGTGGAAGCCTGTGTATCTTTCTAGGCTGAGCGGGTCACATGGCCAATTGCTGTATGTGGCTGGAAGAGGAGGCGGCCCTACAAGCATGTGACACACACCAAGTCATTCCAGCTAAGACACCAGAGCAGGGCTCAGCTTGTGACCAGGATCAGTGTTCAGCGTATGACTACAATCAGGACTGTGTGTGACTAGGATCTGGGCTCAATATAAGAACTGGACCAAGGCTCAGGCTGTGACCAGGATCAGGGCTTAGTATGTGACTAGGATGAGGGCTCAGCCTGTGACCAGGATCAGGGCTCAGTGTATGACTACAGTCAGGACTATGTGTGACTAGGATCTGGGCTCAATATATGAACTGGACCAAGGCTCAGGCTGTGACCAGGATCAGGGCTTAGTATGTGACTAGGATCAGGGCTCAGCCTGTGACCAGGATCAGGGCTCAGTGAGTGAGTAGGATTAGAACTCAGTATGTGACCAGAGTAAAAACTTGGTTTCAGTTTGAGATCTGGGCTCTACATGTGATGAGAATCACACAGTTCAGTTATGAATAATCATTATGGCTCTAAGAGTTCACTGCTTTTCAGCTGATGGTGACTGATGGCTGTCACTCCCCTCTCCCTACAAA
This sequence comes from Cebus imitator, assembly GCF_001604975.1. Taxonomy (NCBI): domain Eukaryota; kingdom Metazoa; phylum Chordata; class Mammalia; order Primates; family Cebidae; genus Cebus; species Cebus imitator. The sequence continues at coordinate 1,291,708 of NW_016107764.1, read as the reverse complement.
CCACTGCATTCCCCACACACAGAACCCCTCCCCAGCTGCATAAGACTCTTTCTTATCCAAGTACACATGGACACAGGCCCACACCAGCCTGGACCCGATGTCTTGGTGCCCTGGTGGGAAGAGACCCAGGCCCCTGCCCATGTTCTCCACTTCAAGTCAGCTGGGAAACTCAGCTCCTCTGAGACAGTTCACAGGGCAAGGAGTGGCCCCTGCAACAGTCAAGGGAGGTGCCATCCAACTCAGAGTGGAAGGGAAGTGAGGGGCAGGAGGAAGGGGACCGAGGTCAGCTCCGATCCCTCCCTGCCAGCATGGCCCACCCACCAGGGCTCCACACTGCCCAGTTCCAGAGAGGACGGCCTTGATCACTGCCCTGTGCTTTCAGGGGGGACTGCAGGCATCTCAGGGCCTCAGCTCCACATGGACCGCAGGCCCTGGGGCAGGGTCTGGGTAGGGTCACGGACCCAAGAGGCAGCTTGGCACAGTGCTGCCAGGCACTGCTTGGGTCACACTGGTGCTGCCTCCCGTCCTGTCCCGAAGCCCTGGCCCCAGGCACCAAGACTTCAGCACTCAGCACAAGCAGCTGGTGACGGGTTGAGTGGAGAGCCTGGCGTGATGGGCGGGTCCTGGGCATTCCCCATACCTGTGACTTTTAGGGCCGATGGGGTCATGCGGACAAGTACCCTGAGGACTTGACCACCACCCTGCTGCCCCTGCCTAAAAGCAGGCAGACGCTGGCTATATGGTCAGGGAGCCAAGGCTCCCAGGGCAAGGTCTGCCCAAGGCCACACAGCATGTCCTCTTTAGCCACAGCCTGCGTCCCCAGGAGTGTCCATGTCCCGGCTCCCTGGTCAGTCCCCTCACAGCCTGCTGCCGTGAAGGACAGAGGGGATGCTTTCCTCACCACATGTTCTCACTTACAGGCGGTGCTGAACAATGAGAGCTCATGGGTACAGGGAGGGGAGCATCACACACTGGGGTCTGCTGGCGGGTGGAGGGCTAGGGGCGGCACAGCAGATAGTGGGGAGGTTGGGGAGGGATAACATTGGGAGAAATGCCTCATGTAGGTGACGGGGGGATGGAGACAGCAAAGCACACAGCATGTGTGCACCTGTGTAACAGTCCTGCAGGATCTGCACATGCACCCCAGAACTTACAGCACAATAAAAAAAAGAAAAACAATTGACTACGCAGGCTTCAGACAGCCTGGGGACTAAGTGTGGGTGGAGCTGTCCACACGAGGACACTGGTCACGTTGGCATTTATGTTGGTAGAAAGGGACGGCCCCAGAAGGCCACCAGCAGCGGCTGGCTGAGTGGACCAGGGCGCTGCCCTCCCCAACAGAGCTGCAGCAGCCGGTGAACAGCCCGAAGGGAGGGTTTCTGCACTGTGGGAGGAGCCTGTGCTGGTGGCAGGGCTGCGGCTTCATGGGGGGCGGGGGGAGGTGAGATGGAACCACCTGCAGCTCCCGCCCTTCCAACCCCTGAAAATGCAAAGCCAAGAGGGGCTTTTTTCTTGCATTTTCTTTTTCCACCCTTACAAGAGCTAGAGAGCTGAGTTCCCAGGGCTGCAGGCCACTCAGCTCTCCCCAGCCCAGCTGCCAACCCCAGACCCAGACAGGAAAGACAGCAGAGTCCCCTGTGTGGGGTGCAGAGAAGGCAGGAGGCCCGGCGTGACCCTGCCATCCCACCTTGAGGCCTTTGCACTGCTGCTCCTTCCCCTGCAATGCTCGTCTCTAGACATCCACGTGCCGAGCGGAGCTGGCCAGGCCCCTGCCAGAAGCTCCCCTCCCCTGGGAGGCGTGCAGAGGCCCCTCCTCGCCCGCCTCCGGCCCCTGCCGACCTCCTTTCCCACCCCATGCATGGCCCGCCATCACAACACTGCTCCGTCTGTCCCTGTTCCCCGGCCCTCCTCACTGGGGAGAGGAGGCTGAGGGCTGGGACGTGCCAGAATAGTGCCTGTCAGAGGGCAGTGACCGCTGGAGGAAAGGGTGAGTAGTGGGCAGTGGCAGATAGATTAAAGAACAGGCAAACAGAGGAGTGGGTGGATGGGTGGTGGGTGGATGGGTGGTGGGTGGTGGGTGGATGGGTGGTGGGTGGTGGGTGGATGGGTGGTGGGTGGTGGCTGAGGGTGGTGGGCAGTGGGTATAAAGAACAGGTGGGGGGAGAAGTGGGTGGATGGGTGGTGGGTGGAGGGTCATGGGTAGGTGGAGAGTCAGGACACCTGGCCCCCACTAACTGTCCTCCCCCTGCCTCGGCCTCCCCTGCTCCCGTCTGCCTCTGCCCGCTCCTTCTGGCCAGCTCCCTACTCCTTGTGCCCTCAGCCTCCCTGCCCTTGCTCTGGCTGCCTCCCACTGAGCTGTCTGCCTCCCTCTCCCTGCCAGACAGCCTTGTTCTCCAATGTCAACCCCTGGCAGAGCCTTCCCTTGCTCCCAGGACACACACTTGTCACTGCACTACTCACCATGCAAGGGACTGTGGCCCATGCCACTGGCACCCTGGTGGCCACGTTAACCACACACACTCAACCAGGAAGATGGTGCAGGGAGGCCTGGGGCTGGTGATGTCAGAGCAGCCAGGGGACTGGGGCTGAGGGAGCCAGAGGAGCACCCTTGGAGGAGATGGGGGTGGGTCCCACACACCCAGCTCCCTGACCACACCCTCCCCAACGCACTGCAGTCCCTCAGGCTGGAGCCGCATGGCAGGACCCAGCTGCCATTGCTCCATCCATCTCCCATGTTCTGGCCTAGCTCAGCCCCGGGCACCAGCACTTCCAGGCTTTTACACAGACTCTTCCTCTGACTGGGTGGGGTTCCCATCGCTGCCTCTGCCTCGCGGTTCGGGAGGATGGCCCCACTCTGGCACACCCGCCAGGGCTCTGAGATGGCACCTCACGGCCCGACTGCTCCATGCAGAACCTCACGTGGGGCATGGAACTTGCTTCATCCACCCACAGCTCCTTGGTCAGCCAGCACCCGACAAGTGCTTGGCCAGGAACTGGCATAGGACACATGGCCAGTGAAGACCCCAGGGCCACATCCCCATCCCATGAGCCTGAAGACCCCAGGGCCACGCCCCCATCTCATGAGCCTGAAGACCCCAGGGCCACGCCCCCATCTCATGAGGCTGAAGACCCCAGAGCCACGCCCCCATCTCATGAGGTTGAAGACCCCAGAGCCACGCCCCCATCCCATGAGCCTGAAGACCCCAGGGCCATATCCCCCATCCCATGAGCCTGAAGACCCCAGGGCCACGCCCCCATCCCATGAGCCTGAAGACCTCAGGCCACGCCCCCATCCCATGAGCCTGAAGACCCCAGGGCCACGCCCCCATCCCATGAGCCTGAAGACCCCAGGCCACGCCCCCATCCCATGAGCCTGAAGACCCCAGGGCCATGTCCCCCATCCCATGAGCCGGAAGACCCCAGGGCCATGTCCCCCATTCCATGAGCCTGAAGACCGCAGGCCACGCCCCCATCCCATGAGCCTGAAGACCCCAGGCCACGCCCCCATCCCATGAACCTGAAGACCCCAGGCCACGCCCCCATCCCATGAGCCTGAAGACCCCAGGGCCATGTCCCCCATCCCATGAGCCTGAAGACCCCAGGCCACGCCC
>NW_016107764.1:1280151-1287883 GCF_001604975.1 Cebus imitator | reverse complement strand
TGAGCCTGAAGACCCCAGGGCCATGTCCCCCATCCCATGAGCCTGAAGACCCCAGGGCCATGTCCCCCATTCCATGAGCCTGAAGTTCCAGCTCCACCCCAGGCTGTCCTGGTCTGCCATGGCAGCTCCCGCAGCCCCTCAGCGCTTGGCACCCACCTGCAGACCCGAATATCAGGATTTCCCCCTGCGGTGGGCATGGGGCTGGGGTGAGGTCAGGCCAGGACGCCTGCCCATCACCAGGCCTGGGGTTGGACCTCCATGCCCGCTCCTCCTTGAACTGTGGACATCCCTGGGAGGGGGTGGGAGGCGGCCTGGTGGGCTCCAGAGCCAGACAGTGAGTGACAGGTGGTGACAGGGAGTCCCATGCATGTACACAGACAGCTAGGGGCTTGGCAGCCGCAACCTAAAACTTGCACCCCTCCCCTACTGGGTCAGCCTCCCACGAGCCCCACCCCAGACCCCCAAGTGAACTTACACATCCGTCTCATCCCACAGGATGCAGGTCTGGTTGGTGGTGCCCTGGGAGAGGCGGGAGAGGAGTCAGGGCCCTGACCGCCCAAACCAGCCCCGACCCTCAGGTCACCGTGGGACCCAGACACAGGTATGCTGCCAGGTGTGCTGCCTGTGAGCGTCCCTTAACAGACTGCATTTTTTGAGGGGAAACTGTGTCAAGGGTGGAGATGTCAGTGGCCTAAGGTCACCTGGGCTTGGCTCAAGCCCCCACCACCCATGTGGCCTTGGGCAGCTCCTGGCCCTTCCCAGAGCCCAGGTCCAGTGGCCAGGCTGGGCAGAGTGGCTGAAGTCCGTCTCCCGGTATGAAGCAGGGTGATGGGAAGACCCTTTCCCCAGGGCCTAGTGAGCAGGGGTCAGCCGGGCACCAGTGGCTTCTGTAAGCACCCTGCGCTGCTTTGTCGTCCTGCTAGTGTTCCTGGGACACAGCTTTGCCAGGCATGCCAGGCGCTGGCACTGCCAAGATGGGTATGTGACAGCAGCGGGGGGGCCAGCGCTCCTGAGAGTAGTTCTCAGCGTCGGCCTGCTCCGAGCAGCTGTGAGACTGAGTCCTCACCCAGCCCTACTGTTCCCACTTGATAAGGGAGGGAACCATGGCACAGAGAGCTTGAACAACTCTCCCAAGATCACACAGCTAGAAAGGACGGGGCTGAGTTCCCCCACGGCTTCCTACAGCCCTGGCCTGAAGACCTGGCACTGCCTGGTCCTAGTGTGGTAACCCAGGCAACACATGCCCTGGGGGCCCTGGCTCTCAGCCCCTCCAAAGGGCATCTCGGCCCCTCCTCCCCGAGGCCGGACGAAGAGCTCTGGAGAGCTCCAAGGAGCAGAGCTGGGACCTGGCTGGGGCCACACAGCAGCCGTGACCTGAAGGCCTGGGCTCCCTGCTGGGGAGTTTAGGGAGGATGCTCTCCTGCTGAAATCCCGGGCCCCTGCAGGCGAGGTCTGGCGTCCACCCAGGCGGTGCCGGCAGAGGGCGTACTTGCACCCCCAGCTTCTTGGTGGCCAGGTGTTAGGGGGCCAGGCGGCATGGGACATGCTCCGTTTCTCAGAAGGGGAGCAGCCAGACCAATGGGGCTGGAGGGTGGAGCCACTGTAGCCCAGGTGGGGAGTCAGGCACGGATGGAGTTTCAGCACCAGGTCAACCTGCTATGCGACCCTGGGCAAGTCACGCACCTCTGAGCCTGTTTCCCACCTCTAATTCAGGGGTAAACGCAGCTCCCGCAGGTTAGAGCTGTTCTGAGGAGGCCCCGGAGGCTCCGTGGCTGAGGGCTGTGACATGATCTGAGCACACGCATTTCTGCGGGCACCAGAGCGCGCACGCGGACGGCACTCACATTGTACATGTGGGCAAACTCGATCTCCAAGGGTGTGCGCAGGGAGCGGGGCGGGGGCTTCACAGTCACGGAGATCACTTTGGAGTTCAGGACGGTGGTATTCCTGCAAAAGCCAGAACAGCAGGTGTCGGGGGAGGCCTCCCAGCCCAGGCTCCTCCTGGCCCTTCCCTGGGTGCCCTGGAGAGTCCCTGCATGCCTCGCCACCCTCCCCACTCAGCCCATCGTCCACACTCCCCCAGGCCCCCTGGCCTCCCCCTTCACCTCCTGGGCTGTGATCTTGCCTACCCCACCTGCCCTGCACTGCCCACCTCTGCAGGGCCAGGAAGCTGCCCAGGTTCCGGTAAAGCACGGTGCCCACCACAAACACGGACGCTTCATCGGCCTCTGGAAGAAAGTGTACTGTCACCCCCTGCCCGCCGTCCCCACAGCCAGGGCGAGACCTGGCAGCCTGGCCTGGCTCCACCGTCGCTGGCCTCTGCCATCCATCCTCAAGGTCATGTCCAGGAGGATGGTGAGGCCCACCCTACCCAGGAACACAGTGCTGCAGCCAGGGAGCTGGGGGGACAGCTTGAATCCCAGGCAGGAAGAGGGAGACCAAGCCATCCCCTGGGGCATCCTGAGAGCTTCGGGCAGGCAGGACACGGCTCTCTTCCCAGAAACAGGGTCCTAGACCTGTGACTCCCCGTCCCTCCCTGAATCAAGGTACGTCATGTTGACTCCTCGGCCTGGGCCTCAGGGTTGATCCGAAGGCCCTGGCCTCAGAGAGGGCAAGGAGGGCTTTCTGGAAAAGGGGACCCCCTGGAGAACCGCCCAACTCTGAGGCAGCAGCTGGTCTCCAGAAGGATGGTGACCATCTGACACTGGGACCCACATCTCCCATGAAGGCCCCTACCCCGCTTCCAGGGCCCCTCACCTGCTAGCCCCGTGGAGAAGACACTCTTGGACACAGTGACCCTGTCCTCCGGCACCTTGGCCCAGTCACCCGTGGCCCGCCAGCCCTTCATGGGGAAGCTGATGTCAGTGGCTCCGCTGGCTGGGAGCTTATGGATGCTGAGGACTGGGGGTAGAGGGGCAAAGGGGCGAGGGAGAGAGAGGGAGGGAAGGAAAGTCACCGATGCGTCAGGGCCTCAGCTGCAGGAGTGGGGTGCAGGCTGGCAGTGCTGGCTGATGTCACAGGGTGCCCATGGCTCAGAGGAAGGCATGTGGGGGCCATCTGCCCCAGCCCCCAGGGTACAGACCCCAATTTCCTGTACCCCTGGCCCTGTGCAGGCCCCACACTCCTGGGGTGAGCCTTGTCCCCAGACCCCAGTGAGGTCCAGGAGCAGGGACAGCAAAGAGCACCACACAGGGGCTGGGCCAGGCCTGGTCCTGCTGAGCTGGAGCCTCGGTGATGGGCAGGGGACCTGCCCCTCTCACCCTCCATGGCCCACAAGGTGATCAAGGCAGAGTCTGAGGTCTGTCCTATGTCCACGGAGGAATCTGCAGGGACCAGGCACCGCCTCTGCACCTCCCACTCCCTCCCAGGATAGGGGAGCCCAGCTGCCCTCCGGTTCTGTGAGCTGATCCCACCTCCCCTCCCTCTGTAGAAGGCAGGCGGGGGCGGCCCTGCCTCAGGGCTCAGACAGCAAAGGGCAGCACAGGCCCCTGTGGAAGAGGAGACCCAGTGTTCCCACCCACTCTGGGAAGGAAGGCGTTGGGGGTGCGGAAGGGCCCTGAGCTCAGGGTGGAGGGTCAGGGGGACGAGGCAGCAGGTTTGGGGGCAACTGGACAGTTTGAGGAAGTGCCACTGGGGCGGAAGCCACTGTTGGCAGAGACCCACTGCTCTGGTGGGAACGTGGACCTGGGGCCATGGCCCCAGCGCTCACAGGCTCCAGTGGAGCCCCAAGAAGGCAGCCCAAGATGGGGCAGGGACAGGCGGCGGCAGGAGAATCAGTAGCTCAAATGCAGCGGAGACATGGAGGGCCGGGCACAGGGGTCTGCGCTGCGGATGTCACTGGCAGCCCCAATGGAGGGCAGAGGGCATATGGACTGGGTGGGCACTCGGTGGTGGGGGGGTGGCTCAGGAGGGACCAGCAGAGAACCAGGAGTGAGGACAATGGAAATGTGCCGGCCACCCGTCCATGCTCCAGCGTCTGCCCCCATCTGCTACCACAGCTTCCCAGCAGACAGACGCTGGAACCTGCAGAGGGGTGGGGGGCCGGACACAGGGTCACTGAGGGGCGGTGGAGGGCTGGCCATGAGCGCCAGCATGGGCTGTGGCAGGTGTGCCCAGGTAAGGGGCAAGTTTCAAAATCTTTCATTGGAACAGGATGAAAGGTTGCAGAATTATTGAAATAATCACAATAAGTCCTGTTGATGCTTCTAGTTGAGGCATTTCACCGTGGAAAAATCAGAACGTTGTCTTTTTTTCCTGTTAAAGAGGCAGCCTATCACCCAGGCTGGAGTGCAGTGCTGTGACCACGGCTCACTGCAGCCTCGACCTCCTGGGTTCAGGCGACCCTCCCGCCTCAGCTTCCCTGGTAGCGGGGGCCACAGGCACACCACCATGCCTGGCTAATCAAAAGAAAAATGGCAGAGACAGGGTCTCACTGTGCTGCCCAGGCTGGTCTCAAACTCCTGGGCTCAAGCGATCCTCCTGCCTCGGCCTCCTCCTGCCTCGGCCTCCTAAATTGCTGGGATTACAGGCAGGAGCCACCGTGCCTAACTTCAGTCTTTAACGTAAAAGGTTAGTGCTAGTTAGCCTCCCAGTGATGTCACAACAGGAATGTCGACCTGTGTTGGGCATGTGCAGTGGGACTTGGTCAGGCACAAAAGGCAGGAAGCCATGTTTCCACCAGCCACATCTGAATGCTGCCCGAGGCACGGGCCTGGCTGCAGGGAAGCGGGGGCTGCTTCGTTTAAACGTCCTCAGACTGTGTCTGTTTTAGGCCTGGTGATGGGGCGCCTCAGGAATGCCAGGCGGCTTCTGATGAGATTAATACTGAAACGGGTATTTCCACTGGTGAAGCACTGGGTCACCAACCCCGGCCTTGGCAGTTCTCTGGGTTTTAGGCTGCCTGGAGGGATCAGAGTTCAGACCTTCGTAGTCTGTCTACACACAGCCTCGGTGTCATTGTGGCCTACGGCTCGCCGGTCGGGAGGGTTTATTTATTTCATCTGATTCGTATAAGGAGGCGTGATGGGAAGCCACTCTCGCTGGCTTCTAGTTCCTGACTCAGTGAGGAAGGGGTATAGGGGTGGGGCCTGGGCAGAGCAGCGGGGTCCTGGGAGCGCGTGAGGCTGAGCGCGGGTGAGTGGGCTGCACAGATGCACAGGGCTTCTGGGGCGTGCTGCAGCTCGAATGTGTCCTGTGAAAGTTCATGTGCTGGAAACTGAATCCCAAATTCATCTGTTAATGGTACTTGGAGGTGGGGCCTTGGGGAGGTCACGAGCGTGGGCCCCCAGGATGGCTTTTGTGGCTTCATGGGAAGAGCTGTGTCTCACGTGCTGCCTCCACCACGCTGAGCTGGAGCAGGAGGGCGCTCACTGGGAGCTGGAGCTGTGCCCTTGGACGCCCTGGCCTCCAGAAGCTCTCATCTTTATAGATTACCCTCAGTGACAGCACTGGGAAACGCAGTGAGACAGGGCTATGGAGCATGGAGGGTCACCGCGGTGCTCAGGGTTTGAAGTGTGTGGGGGCCACTCTGAGGCCCAGGCCGTGCCGAGCGCTGTGGGAGCTGGCCACCAATTTTGTCGTGGGCCAGCAGGGCTGAGCCCCATCCTACACCCACTCCCCATGCAGCCACACAGACACCCTCTCTTCTCCGGGCCACTAGTATCTCACACAGAATATGAGGCCAGGGAAGGAAGGGGAGCACCCCAGAGGGGTGATGCTGGGCCAGCACCCAAGGCCAGCCAGCCTGGAGCCATGCAGACACAACCCACTGGTGACCTCCCACAGCACCTGGGCCTGAGTTTTCCCACCTGTGAGAGAAGGGCTGGCCCCACCAGCCTCAGAGGCACACCCAGCTCTAGAATCCTGAGCTCTGAGGGCAGAGGGCAGGGCCAGGACTGAGGACCCCCAGCTTAGGAAACACGGGGATGTTTATCCAGCCCAGGGCAGCTCTGTGCCTGCTGCCACAAGGGCATGAGTGTATGCACTGGACAAGGCCCCAGGGTGTGTGTGCTGCCACAGCTCAGCTGATCCTGGTCATATCACTAGAGGTTAAGCATCCCCACAGGGGAGGTGACACTCTCCCTCCTTGGTGCTCTGTGGATCACAGCTGGGGCCAGCACCCACTCCTGGGTCCTCCACTTCAAGGGAGTCTCTGATCAAGGCAGAGAAAGTTTGGGAAATGTGGCTTCTGAGAGGTATTTGAGGGCACTGTGGTGACAGTCATTAAATAGAATTCCTGTGCACATTGGTAATGACAGCCACCTTTTACCCGGGGTTCAGACGCTCACTCGCCTCATCAGTCTCTACCTCCCCATGAGGTGGGCACTGTCATCATCTCATTTTAGAAACGAGGACACTGACTCGACTGACACCAGGGAGCTGGGTGGAGGCTAGGCCCCTCTGCCAAGGCCCTGCGGAGGCTGAGACGCAGGGATGTGTGGGCCGCACAGCCTGACCTCAGACGCGCCACAGGGAGGGCCCAGGGGTGACAGGCAGGGTGAGCCCGCCCCCAGTGGGTGCACGTGAGGCACTGGCTGGGGAACGGAGCTCCCAGGTCCGGTCCCCGCCCAGGTCATGTCATCACCCCTCAGGAGACTGAAAACAGAACCCATCTGAGAAGTCGGCGGGGAGGGCCCACAGAAGATGTCTGGTCACTCCCTCTCTGCAGAGCCAGGCGTGGGGGTGGCAGAGGGCGGGCAGGCTTACCCAGGTTGTCTGTCACCTGGTACGCATCCCTCAAGTCCTTCATGCGGAAGCCAATGACGTCCACAAAGTCCTCCACCAGCCGGAACAGCTCCTTCGCGTTGGGGCCCGCCTGGGGGACAGGGGGTGAGCAGCCCAGGGAGGAGGCCGCAAGCCAGAGCCCGGTGAGTGGACACCGGCCGCGCCGCCCCTCAGCCCCCGCCCCCTTCCCGTCCCCGTCCCTCCTGTTCTTATGGGCCATTTCCTAACATTTTGAGGAACCGGGGCTGGTGACCTCTGAGGACCCACTTTGGAGATGAGAACACAGATACCCAGAGGCGCTGCTGTGCCCTGCCCATGGGGGGCCCAGGCTGGGGAAGGGCCTCTAGATACCCACAGCCCCCATGCTGGGTCCTGCCCGGGGACAGGAGAGGCAGCCGGCTGGAGGTCAGCCTGGGGCAGTGAGCGCTGCCCGCTCCCCGCCATGAGGAAGGCTCCACGTCCCGGCCGCCTCGGCGTGCCCACGTGCTCAGTTTTTTCCAGAACCTCCTCGCTGAGCCCCATGAAATGAACGACTGTCCTTAGACACACAAGGGAGCAGACTGGGAACGCTGAGCTTCCTCAGCACCGCCAACACCGGCAAGAGGCCATCCTGGGATGTGAACCCAGAGCACCCAGCGGGGCCCCAACCCAGGCTGGCTGGAGACCAGGAGCCACCAGCTGCCTGCACCCCTCCTGAGGCTGCTGACCGTGGGGGCCCCAGGTCCTACCAGCTGGGCCTCCTCCCACTTTTCCCGGTTCTCCTCCGCCAGCAGGTTGCTAAGGATCTGGACAAAGTTCTGGAAAGAATAGGAAGAAGGGCCCGTGACAGAGAACAGGGCGCACAATCACAGCTCAGTGACCAGAATCAGGATTCAGCGTGTGCCCAGGGTCGGAGCTCAGTGTCACCAGGGTCAGGGCTTGGCGTGTGCCCAGGGTCGGGGCTCGGCGTGTGACCAGGGTCGGGGCTCAGCGTGTCACCAGGGTCGGGGCTCAGCGTGTCACCAGAGTC
>NW_016107764.1:1243827-1279199 GCF_001604975.1 Cebus imitator | reverse complement strand
ACCAGGGTCAGGGCTCAGCGTGTCACCAGGGTCAGGGCTCAGCGTGTGTGACCAGGGTCAGGGCTCAGTGTGACCAGGGTCAGGGCTCAGCGTGTGACCATTGAGCCCTGACCCTGGTCAGTGTGTGATGTGAGGTGAAGGTCAAGGTTCAGCTGATGGCACGGGTTAGGGCCTGGGCTGTGGCCAGGGTTGGGGACCCGACTCTGAGGTCCAGGAGGGCTCCCCAGACACCTTCCTGACACCCTCTTCCAGGACCACCCTCGGGGAGCCCACCTGTACATCCCCAGGGGTGGGGCTGTAGTATGCCCTCCGGAAAATCTCGGTCATGTTCCTCAGGACGTCGATGGTGGACAGCAGGTCCCCGCTGTAGCTGGTCCCATCCTGGGAGATCTCCACCAGCGTCTGGATGACCTCCGAGACCCCTTCCCCTGGCAGCCCCCGCTGGGCCTTGGCCAGGTGCTCCCGGGTCTGCGGAAGACGCAGTGGGCGTGTGCCTTCGTCTCTGTGGGACACGTCCAGGCAGCCACCCAGGACCTCCCACACCTAGAGCCCTCTGCAGGGTCCCAGCCTGTGTGCCCGGGGTGGCTGGAGAGGGACTGGGAACCCCTGGCGCTGGGCCTCACCATCATCTGGATGTTTCTGTAGTCAATGGAAACGCAGCGGATGTAGGTAGGGGCCTCCCAGTAGGCAATGCCTTCCTCGTCCAGCTCACAGCGTCGCAGGATGAGTCCTGGGGAGACCTCCCCCTTCTCAGGTGGACACCCACTGACTGGCCCAGGAATCCCACCCTCGGCCCTGGCAGCAGACCCTCTGGATGGACCCTCTGGCCCCCAGAAGCAGGGACTCGCCCGTGGCCTCACGCCGAGGGCAGAGCCCATGCGGGGACCTCGTTCTCTTCACACATTTTGGGCCGCTGCCTGCCCCATGGACTCAGGACCTGGCGGGAGCTGAGCCTTCAGGGACCCCACTGCGTGGAGGTGGAGCTCTTGGCCAAGTAGGGGCTTCAGAGTTCAGCCACAGACTCCTTCGGAGCCCCGTCTAACCAACCCAGAGTCCTGGAGAGAGCAGGAACCCCGGCCCCCCGCCTGGCTGCATACACAGGGCTACAGGGGCCTCGGCCTGGCCCGGAGACACAGGGGCAGCCTTGGGGTGCCTCTGGCATTGAAGCAACAACAGTCTTAAACACGGCACACCCTGTGACGCAGAGCTCACTCCCAGGACATCAGAGAACGGAGACAGCTGAGTGTACACAGCGTGTCAACAGCTACCGGGAACTGTCGAGGCCCCGACACCTGAGAGCCGTGGGCCTGGATGCAGAACCTGGTTCAGAGGAGGACAAAAATGAGCAGCACCAGGTGACCCAGCCACACATGCAGGACAAAGGCCGGGGGGCGCGCCACGGTGCCACGTGCACACGGGGCATTCTGTCTCTCAGCATTTGCAATCTGCTACCAAGAACACTCCGTGTTCTGTCATCGGGAGAGCGAAGGTGGCAACACAGGTGGTCCCTGTTGCCGACCCCACACCTCCCGCAGCAGCTCCGAGCAGAGGAACCCCAGCGGCCCTCATCCTGCAGATGAGAACGCTGAGGCTCAGGGAGGTTGAGTCCATTTCTGAATGTCACACAGCAAACAAGGGCAGAGCCAGAGTTTGAGCCTGGGCTCCCAACCTCCCTGCCTGCGGCCTGTCAGACATAAAACACCCGCACTCCTATTAACAAGAGGGGCGAAGGAGGTCGCCCCAGGACAGCCAGCCCCTTCCCCACGAGCCTGCCCCTAGTGCAGGAGCCCCTTCCTCAGGAGCCTGCCTGCTTTCCCCATGCCCCCCAGGCACTCCCTGCTTAGGACTGGCATTCAACAGAGACCTCCTCTTCCTGTCCCTGCAGGCCCAGGGTACATGCATTCGCTTCCCTGTGCCTCAGTTTCCCAGCTATAAGTGGTGGCGCCTTCTTGGGCTGCTGAGGCTCCATGGCCGTCTTGTGTTAGGGCTGAGCACGGGGCTAGCCCCTAGTGAGTGAGTGCTCAGAACCGCGGATGCCGCAGAGTTCCCACCCGGTGCCCTGGGCTTGCCGCCCTATGGCCCCGCGACATCACATGTGGGCCATCTGGGCTCCCTGTCTGGGCCGCCTTCCTGTGCCGACAGTGCCTCACCACTGGCATCACCATGAGGACAGGATGGGAGCCCCACACACCACGTGCTCTACAGCCCTCACCTGTGGCGTTGCGGGGACACCGGACGGCAGCCACCTCTCCCGCTGGGGTCTCCTTCCAGATCACGGCACCAAAGTTGTCCTCATCACAGATCTCATGGGGCTCTGCCAAGGGGTGCAGCACAGGGGTTCAGGAAGGGGCACTGAGAGCCAGCAGCTGGCTCCAGAAGGCCCAGACCCGCAGGGTGCCTGGAGTGGGCATCACTATGAGGACAGGATGGAAGACCCCCATACGCCATGCGGGTGACAACCGAGACCAAGCCTGCCTGACCACTGTCAGCCCTCCCCAGAGCCCAGCCCAGCCCAGGCGGAAGGGGCCTCACCGGGACACCGCTGGGTGCCGCACTGCCGGTACTCATCATGCGGGCCCTGGCAGGCTGCTCCCCCGAAGAAGGGCCCGGAGCAGACACGCTCCCGTCGCTGGCTGCCGGCCCCACATGTGACGCTGCAGCTGCCCCACGATGCCCAGGCCTGCCACCTGCCGTCCACTGCGGGGCACGGGTGACCAGAAGGGCGGGGTCCAGGAGCCACAGTGACACGGGAACACAGAGACAGGGACCCACACAGAGCCGTGCGGCAGTGAGACGCAGGGACCCGGGTGTGGGGCAGGAAGTCAGGAGAAGGGAAATTCAGACCAGGAGGGGAGAAACCCGTCATCAGCTGGGTACAAAATAAAGTAAACACCCCACATGCAGCCGACCACACCCCCCATGTCCCATTGTGCACCCCACAACCCCACGGCCACCCCACACCCCACTTCCCCGACGGATGCCCCAATTCCCACTGTACACGTCACACCCCATTTCCCGACGGACACTCAATTCCCACTACACCCCACACTCCACTTCCCCCACAGACACCCCAATTCTCACTGTGCACCCCACACTCTACTTCCCCAACGGACACCCCAATTCCCACTGTGGACCCCACACTCCACTTACCCCACAGGCACCCCAATTCGCACTGTGCACCCCACACTCCGCTTCCCCCATGGGCACCCCAATTCCCACTGTGCACCCCACACTCCCCTCCCCCACGGGCACTCCAAGTCCCACTGTGCACCCCACTACCCCACAGCTACCCACACTCCACTTTCCCATGGATGCCGCAATTCTACTATGCACCCCGCTACCCCATGGCCACCCACCCTCCACTTCCCCCATGGACACCCCAAGTCCCTCTGTGCACTTCATTACCCCATGGCCACCCCACACTCCACTTTCTTCCATGGACACCCCACACTCTACTTCCCCCACAAACACCCAGACCCCACTGTGCACCCCACTCCCTTCTCAGTCACATGCCAGGGCCCACGGTCACTCCCACCCCACCGTGGGGCCTGTCTCCTCCCTAGAGGTTCCTGCTTGTGAGGTGCCCCCCACCCCCCGCCCGGCGCACCCCTGACCTGGGCACTGCTGCAGGAAGCAGTCTCGGGTCTCCACCCAGTGGCCCTGGCACTCAGCGCCCCCGTAGGAAGGCCCGTTGCACTCACGCGTGCGCTGCTGTCGGCCCTGGGAGCAGCTGGCGGAGCAGGCGCTCCAGCTCGACCACTCATTCCAGTTTCCATCCACTGCCCGGCCCGGGGGAGGAAGGAGACACGAAGTGGGCGTGAACACCCAGGACCCCAGTGCCGAGCTTGGGGTGTGGGTATGAGCACCCGGGGGGCTACTGCCTCACACCCAGCCTGGGACATGGGTGGGAACACGCTGGGGGCCGCCACCCACACCCAGCCTGGGACAGGGGTGGGAACACCCCTGGGGGCCGCCACCCACACCCAGCCTGGGACAGGGGTGGGAACACCCCTGGGGCCACCACCCACACCCAGCCTGGGACATGGGTGCAAACACACTGGGGCCACAACCCACACCCAGCCTGGAATGTGGCTGGGAATGCCCCAAGATCACACCTCAGCCTCCTTCCTGAGCCCGGTCTGAGATTCCAACCTCTGAGCACCCTGAGGTGGGTCTGGAGTGGGCAAAGCTGGGCTCCTGGGCCTGGCCAGCGACGAGCTGTGACTTCCCCTTTCTTCCCTTCCTCCCTGCCCCCGCGCCCTCTCTCTCACCTACCAGGGCATAGGGCGATGTTGCAGAACTTGGTTTGCTTCTCTGGACCCTCACAGGGGTTGCCCCCAAACTGTGGGGGCCTGCAGGTGCGCGTGCGATCCCGAAAGCCACGGCCACAGGTGCTGGAGCAGAGACTCCAGGGTGACCATTCATCCCAGGCACCATGCACTGCAGAGAGATGGAAAGCACTGCTGCCCTCTGCTGCCACCGCCCCTCCTGCCCTGGCCGCCCGCCGCCCTAGCCCCCCACTGCCCTGGCCCCCCACCACCCTGGCCGTCCACTGCCCTGGCACTCCGCTGCCCTGGCCCCCCACCGCACTGGCCCCCCGCCGCCTCAGACCCCGGCCGCCCCGGCCGCCCGCTGCCCCGGCCCCCCGCCGCCCCGGCCCCCCGCCGTCCCAGCCCAAGGCCCCACCCACCTGGGCACACAGCGGAGTTGTTGCACAGCCGCTGCTCGCGCAGGGGCCCGCTGCACTGCGTGCTGTAGGAGGAGGACACGCAGAAGCGCGTGCGGGTCTGCCAGCCCTCGCCGCAGGTGCTGGAGCACACGCTCCATGGGGACCACTCCTCAGCTGCTGGGTCACCTGCAGGCCCCACTACAGTGTCACAGGCCTGCTGCCATCGGGCTGCAGTCAGACCTCGGCCAGACCCCACAGTGGGAGGGCCGCCCTGCTGGGGAGCAGGCAGAGGGGCTGGGCAGAGCCCCTGGGCCTTCGAAGCAGGCTGACCTCAAGAACTGGCCATTTCCCCTATAAGGTTGGGAGCTCTGAGGGCCAGCCTGTGCCATCCCTGGGCCTCTGGGTTCTGGCCAGGGACAGGCCTCTTCACCTCACACCAGTTCCCCTAACGCCAGGCAGTCAGGAAACAAGAGTCCTGCACCTAAGGGGTTAGTCTAGTTATGGCATGTTATTCAACTCACTACTCATAACTAGTGGTGGTTGTTAACTTACAGTATTTTCCCAAAGCCCTAGTCCTGCCCAACCCCCTCCCGGCAGCTCACCAGTCTGGGGGGCCGGGAACCCAAAGTGCTGCAGCTCGTCCCCCAGCTCCTCGCGCCGCCGGGCATCTGTGGACCTCAGGGACTGGCTCCGGGAGCTGGTGCGCCCAGCGGCTGCAGGACGGGCTCAGGTCAGCGCAAGAGAAATGCTTTACCCCCGTCATCTCTCTCTGTGGCCACAGTGCTCTGAGCCCCCCGCACTGGGCCACCTGGCCGCCCTGGGCAGCTGGGAAGCCAGGAACCAGAGCGCCCAGTGTGGCACCAGTCCCCGTCTGGCCACGAGGGGTCCCTTCCTGTGGGTCCTGTCTCCCGCGCCCCGTGACCCCTTTCTCACTGCCTCCATCGCCCACAGGCTGGCGGTCACCTGCAGAGCGGCTGCTCTCCCCTGCCTGGCACCCCAACAGCGCCCCTGCCTCCCTCCCACAGCCCAGCTGATGTCCTGGGGCCCTCCCCAGGCGCCTGAGAGGAGCTCTTCTCCCCAGAAAAGTTCACCAAGGAAAAAGCAACCCAAATAATGACAGTCTCATTACAACGTGATTTAACTTTATGAAAACAGCTAAAAAATGCATGGGGCCATTAGAAAGCCTTATTAGACAAACATTCTGGAAGCAGCACCCAGCTGGGGCAGGCAAACTGGCTTGACCAAGGCTCCCACAGCCAGCCTTCCGCATGCCCTCCCAAGACCCCAATCCACAGACAGGAAGAAAACCCCATCTAGTCCCACGCAGCCTCAAGCACCACCCTCTTCGGGGTCCTAACCACTGCTCCTCTGGCTAGACCCCACCCCAACGGGCCAGTCCCGAGTTTTGGTCCCGCTTCTCAGAGCCCAGATCCACCCTATTCCCTTTCCTGCAGACCCCGCCCCTCCTTGGTTCCACCCCCAAGCCCCGCCCAGGCCTTGTACCTCCCCTAGGCCCCTCCCTCCACCGGCCCCTTCTGCTCGAGGCCCCACCCCTACTGGCCCCGCCTCTCCAGGGCCCCGCCTCTCCAGGGCCCCGCCCCCACTCCGCCCTCAAAGACCTCTCCTCTCCAGGGCCCCACCTTCGCACCTCCCTCATAGGCCCTGCCTCTACAGAGCTCCGCCCCCGCTCCTCCCTCATAGGCCCCGCCTCCCCAGGGCCCCGCCCCCCGCTCCGCCCTCAAAGACCCCTCCTCTCCAGGGCCCCACCTTCGCACCTCCCTCATAGGCCCTGACTCCACAGAACTCCGCCCCCGCTCCTCCCTCATAAACCCCGCCTCTCCAGGGCCCCGCCCCTCCCTCACAGGCCCCGCCTCTCCAGGGCCCCGCCCCCTCCCCGCCCTCAAAGACCCCTCCTCTCCAGGTCCCCACCCTCGCACCTCCCTCATAGGCCCTGCCTCTATAGAGCTCCACCCCCGCTCCTCCCTCATAGGCCCCGCCTCGCCAGGGCCCGGCCCCCGCAGGGCCAGCCTCCCCAGGGCCCCGCCCCGCCCCCACAGGCCCCGCCTCTCCAGGGCTCCGGCCCCGCCCCTCCCCACCGCACTCACGGCCGCAGGCTTCGCGGTTGCACTGGCGGCCCTCCTCCAGCACCCCTTCGCAGCTGCCGCCCTCCACGCCCTGCGCGGGCAGGCAGGTGCGCGTCCTCGTCTGCAGGCCTCCCCCGCAGTCTCGCGTGCATTCGCCCCACAGGGACCACAGCTTCCAGCCGCCTGCTGGTAAACCAGAGGGCGGGGATCAGGGCAGGGCAGGGGCTCGTGGCCTGGACAGGGTAAGTGTTGGGGTGTGAAGCCAGCCGAGGCCTGCCCGGCTGGGGAGGGACTGCAGTGGCGTGGAAGGCCTGGCTGGGGAGGATCTGGGGGTCCGGAGTCTCCCCAGCTCCCGGGTTCCCTTTGGAGAGCTTAGGTCACGCCTGAGCTGGAAGGGTCCCCATGTGCCAGCTGCAGCCAGGCAGGTTTGCAGCCTGCATGAAGAAGGGGTGACCTCGCCCACCCCGGGGCTGCCTCACAGCACAGCATCCCGCTGATGGGCAGAGGGTAGAGGGGCCTGGCCACCAAGGCTCCCTTTCCCCGCGTGCCTGGAAGCCATCCCCAGGCCCCATCCAGTTTCTGGCCAGGCCCTGCTCATCAGAGCCTGTTTCCACACAGGTTCAGTGGAGGGTCACCATCCTCATCACCAGGGCCAAGAACACTCTGGGCCGCCTGTGGTCCTGGAGCACTGGGTAGCCGTGGAGGGGTGGCCTCTGTGCTCGAAGCAGGAGAGGACCACTGTCGTCTGTGGGCCAGAGGGGCGGCAGCACTAGGAGGCCGGGAAGGAGCTGCAGCGTCCAGGCCTCCCGCCCAGCACTCTGGCCTCCACCTTCCTTTGGATGCCTGTGCGGATGCCTGGGCTCACGCACACCCAGTGCACCAGGGTCGGGTGACTTGGAAAGGGCATGCAGCCCTCACCAAGTGCCTGCCCCTGGCCTGGCCAAGGTGGCAAGGAGACAGCTGACAGCCCCCACGAAGGGACCCACCATGGAGCCGGGGCCATTGCCCCATGGTGCCACTGGGGAGCACTGAGGATCCGGCCACTCCACCCCGGGTACAGCAAGGGAGGCCCCAGGGGCAGCAATCAGGCCAAGGGCAGGCCACCCCCACCCACCAGAGGGCCCCAGGGCCTGTTGGAGCCTCAGGAAGGGGGCCCCACCTCCCTTGGTGCCAGCCGCCAGGTTTCCGTGGTGCCCCCCCCCACCATGGTCCAGGCTGTGACCTCTCAGGACTGACCAGTGGGAAGGCAAACAGCAGAACATGATTTGGAGGGGGCCGTGCGTGGGCATTGTCCTTTGGGTCAGAGTTGACTCCCAGGGACCCCTTTGATTTTCAGCAAACTCAGTGTCAAGGTGACTCGTCTGGCCAGTCCATCCCCCCATCCTCCTCTCCGCAAGCTTCCCTGCGCCTATGCCAGGAATGGCCAGCAGAGGGTGCCAGGGGCAAGGGGATGGGACGGAGCGGAGGGGCTTGACCCAACACAGCTGTGAGCAGAGCGTGCTCCTCCTTCTCCCTGCTGGGGTCCAGAGGGTGAGGGGGAGTCTTCCAGGCCCCCACACCTGCGGCAGAACCCTCTCCCTTCACTCACAGCCACCCTCCCACAGGTCCCAGAGAGGACAGCACCTGGCTGAGGGTGCACAGCAGCTGGGCTGCCTCCTCCACACAGCGCCTGGCCATGCAGCACAGGGGGTGTGGGGGACCAAGCACAGACTCCAGGGCGCTGGGACAGGACAGGGGGGTGCAGGGGACCAAGCATAGCCTCCAGGGTGCAGGGGCGGGACAGGGCGGCACCTGCCCCCAGCACAGGGACAGGTGGTGGCCCCTTCGTGGCTGCCTGGCCACATGCCCTAGCTCAGGACAAGGAGAGGAACCGGGACTTGAACTGGCGGTCAGATTCCAAACTCCCCCCACCGCCAGACTAAGGCCTCCCGCCAGGACTGAGTGACGGGGCCCAGGCGCTCCGGGCCTCAGTGGTCTCACCTGCTGAAGGCATCCCACCCCTGTTACTGAGTCAACAGTGCAGATGGTCCCTGAGAGGTGGGCCTGGCCATGGGTCGAGGTGGCGTGTCCCAGGGCGCCCCCTCACCGTCCCAGCCCAGCCCCCACGCGGAAGCCTGAGTGACGTGGAAACTGGCGGTGGGTGGGAGAGAGAGGGTGTCCAAGCCAGGCTCATCGGAGGATGCCACTTGGTTCCCATGGCAACTACTGCAGCGAGCAGCATTTCAGGATAGACCCAGGTTAGGCCTCAGCTGCCAAAACACCCACTCATTTCAGGGCTGGTTACCTTGGTGACCCAGGTGGTGAGGATGTGGTAGGGGGAGAAGGGGTGGGGGCACATCAGGAGAGGCTGTGGAGGGGGAACACTGACCCACCCTGCCTCCTCAAGCCAAGCCCTGAACCTGTTCACATACTGAGCCCTGACTTTGGACCCAAGCTGAACGCTGATGCAGGTCACAAGCTGACCCTGGTCGCATACTGAGTCTTGATCTTAGTCAACACACCGATTCCTGACCCTGGTCACATACTGAGCCTTGATCCTCAACACAGACTAACCTCTGATCCTGAGCAGAGGATTCCCGATCCCGTCATATACGGAGCCCTGATCCCAGCCACAGACTGATCCCCCGTCTCGGTCACACTCTTGCTACTAATGAATACTAAGAAAATGGTAGCTGCTATTTTTATTCTTGTTTTGTTTTTGATGCGTGTCCCCCCTCACATAGCTGACACTCAGTAACTGTCCCGTGAATGCATCAATGCCAGAGAGGGAATTAGCCGGGATGGAGCCCATGGGGTCTGCAGGGCAGGGCGCAGAGGTGTTCAAGCCACACTTTGCTGGGTGGCCGCAGTGTGTCTGAGCTGGGTGGGCTGTGAGGGGCAGCACAGGAGCAGTGAGCCGGTGGGGGGGTGGGCTGCCCCTCCAAGCCCGGAAAGAAGCCGCCTTTCTTCCCCCACTCAATGCCGGCTCTGTCTGGAAGCCTCATTTCCATCTCATTAAGGGGATGAATAGAGCCAGTTAACGGCCCCAGGCAGCCTGGCCACCCAGGGGAGAGGGTGCTTGATAAGGGGCCTCCTGGTGTCCTTCCCACCCTGGCACCCCAGACTGAAGGCTGTGAGCTCCCCAGATCCCGCACCCCACGTTGGCTGGGATGGGGGTGAAGGCGGTGTCCCTCCCTCCAGCTGGGCCTCCCCAGCTTCCGGGCTCTCCCCTAGAGGGGAGCTGTGCACTTCCACCCGCCGCCAGCAGAGGTCTCCCGAGTCCAGCAGGTCGGGCAGCACTGGGCTGGAGGGTCAGTTCTGCCATTCCCGCCCTGCTCTGCCAGGGCAACCCAGGCACCCACAGCATGCTCCAGGGACGACCCCAGCCCAGCCCAGGCTCCAAGTTAGGGTCTGTCCTGGGGCACCCAGACTCCTCCTCTGACACCTGGACCAGGCCCCCCTGCGGGGATGTGGAAGGGAGGGCCCTGGAGGGCAGCTGGGGCTCCCTATGGCCCACTTAGCCCACCTGCTGCCAGTAGCCCTACAGGATGGGCCCAAGGGCCGCCCCCCCTTCCTCCAGCCACAGAGGCGGGCACCAGTGGATCTCAGCATGGGGCTGAGAAGCCGAGCCCACCACCTGGCAGGCCACTTCCCAGGTGAGCCGAGAAGAGCAAGGAGCCTCCCCTAAACCTGTCAAGGTGCCATCTCCTTAATGCTCAGTGCGCGGGCCCTGCAAGCTGGTACTGTCCCGGCTTCAGCTCTCAGGAGGGACTGAGGCTCCCGGAGCCGGCCGAGTCCTGTTGCTTCCTTTTCTCAGTCAGGCAGGTGCTCCCTGGTCTGAGAACGGTGCCCTGTTTACAAGCCTGAAGGGTCAGGGCGTGTCCCGGCTGCCCGGGCCGGACCCCGGCTGTGTGCTGCAGCTCCATATCCATTCTCCCATCTTTCTGGGAAGCGGAACCCGACACAGGCCCTGACTCTCAGCCTCTCCTGCAGCCGGGCAGGCATGGGATGGCCCTGGCAGAGCAGAGGAGGTGCCAGGCTGAGGGCATAGCGGGCCCGGCACATCATTCCTG
The DNA here is from genome assembly GCF_001604975.1 of Cebus imitator. Lineage (NCBI taxonomy): Eukaryota > Metazoa > Chordata > Mammalia > Primates > Cebidae > Cebus > Cebus imitator. The sequence goes on along the minus strand of NW_016107764.1, from coordinate 1,268,394 downwards.
TGGGGCCCATCCTGCCATCCCCATCTGAAATGGGTGTTGTCTATGATGGGGACTGAGGCCTTCTTGTTTTCTAGATTTTTCTAAATTGGCCCTTGTGCAAAAAGAGTGGCTCCCTGTCCAAGCCAAAACACCCTGACAGTGGCGGCCTTGGCACCTCCCCAAGCCCCTCAGTGCTCCCCGTCACCCTGAGACTACCTGGGGTCCCAACCTCCACTCCAGTCCCGATTCCCCTGCAAATGCCAGCCCAGCTGTTGCCTCTCCCTCTTCCATGCTCACCCCAGAGAGGTCTCCAGATGCCTCTTCCCAAAACAACCAGGGCTCCCGGGGTACCCGGGGTTGGGGCTGAGCCTGACTCTGTCTCCAAGAGCCTCGGGAGTGAGTGTGGGGTCACTGCACAGCTGGGCCTGTGCTGGGCCTGACTCACCCAGGAGGCAGGGCAGGGACAGGGAGGTCACCCAGCTCCGTGGCCGGTCACAGCCCCTTGGCCAGCAGCACAGCCTCCCACACCTAACACCCCTGCGGGACCCAGGAGCCCAACGGAATGTGTGGGTTCACACTCCACAATCAGCTCTGGCCCAGCCTCCCATACCCACTCCCTGAGGGCACATGGAGGACACACACAGGGACACACACACACACAGGGACACACACACCAAGACACACAGACACACACACCACACACAGGGACACATACCACACACAGGGACACACACACAGGCACACGGGCACACACAGGGACACAGACTACACAGGGACACACACACAGGCACACACAGACACACACAGGAACACACACACCAAGACACACAGGCACACACACCACACAGGGACACACACCACACACAGGGACACACAGACAGCCACACGGACACACACAGGGACACAGAGACACACAGAGGGACACAGGGATACACACAGGGACACATGCAGGGACACACACAGGGACACACACAAGGACAAAGGGACACATGGACACACACATAGTGACACCCACACAGGGACACACAGGCACACACACCACACAGGGACACACAGACACACACATAGTGATATACACACAGGGACACATAGGGACACACAGGGACACACACAGAGGGACACAGAGGGACACAGGGACACACACAGGGACACACACAGAGAGACACAGGAACACACAGGGACACACATGCAGGGACACAAGGACACAGGGACATGGACACACATGGACACACAGGGACACACAGGGACACGCAGTGATACACATGGACATACAGATACACACAGGGACGCACACAGGGACACAGGTACACACAGTGACACACAGGGACACAGGAATACACACAGGGACATGCAGGGACACACAGGGACACACGCAGGGACACGCAAGGACACACACAGGGACACAGGAATACACACAGGGACATGCAGGGACACACAGGGACACATGCTGGGACACGCAAGGACACACACAGGGACACACACACTTGCTCCCAACCCCCAGGACACTGCTTTTTCATTATCTTCCATGTCGTTTCTGCAATAAAATTCTTTAATTAAAACATGAATATTTAAAACAACCCTTGAGAGAAGTGGCCCCATCTCACCCAAGGCAGAAAAATGCCGAGGGAGGCGGTGGTGAGGCAGAGATGAGGGCCGGAGAGAGCCGCAGAGAGCGGGGCCTGGCAGCCTGAGGGGCGCTGGGACGTGCAGCGGCGTGGGGCGGAGGGGAACAGTTGCTTGGCCTGAGGAGTGTTTGCAGAGTCTGACGCGTGATGTGGCCATGTGGCATTTGGACAGGCCGCGTGGGGGGGCAGGGCTGAAAATGGGCCACGGGCTGGCCTGGGCCGCCTGCTTGCTCCCGCACTTGGTCATCACTGCCTGCTAAGGACAGGGATGGATGGACAAGCCGGTCCCAGTGTCCCTGGGCCCACAGTGAGGGCACGAGGCTCCCTGGGCACATGGCTCAGTGGGCAGGATCTGGGGGTCGGGCCTGCCTCTGCTCAGCTGTGTGTCTTCTGAGTGGTCACCTGCCTCTCTGGACCTCATGCCACCCCATCCTTCACATGCACACGCATGCACACACGCTCACGTACACTCACACATTCACACATGTGCAACACACACGCACTCACATTCACACACATGCACGTGCACACACACACATTCACACACACATATGCACTCACACATTCTCACACATGCACACACATTCACACACATAAATGTGCATGCACACATGGGCAGTCATTCACACACATGCACATACATTCACATGCACGTGCACACACACGTGCACTCATTCAAGCATGAGCATATACATTCACACATGCACACACATTCACATATACACGTGCACACATACCTGCACTTACATTCACCCACATGCACGTACACACATGCCCGTGCACACACACATTCACTCATGCACACGTGCACACACATTCACACACATGCACACGTACACTAACATTCACACACCTGCACACTCATGCACACATTCACTCCTGCAGTCACACATGCACACACGTGCACACTCATTCACACACATGCACACTCACATGCACACATTCACAAACATGCACTCATGCAGTCACACATCCACTCACATTCACACATGTGCACTCACATGCACACGTGCATTCCACACATGCACACACTCATTCACACACGCACACACATGCACATTTGCACACACATTTACACAGTCACACACGCACTTGTATTCACACATGCACACACATGCAGATGTGCTCACATTCATACACGCACACATGCACTCACATTCACACATTCACATGCACACATGCACACACATTCACACATGCACACATTCACACACATGCACTCATGCAGTCACACATCTATTCACACATGTGCACTCACATGTACATGTGCATTCCACACATGCACACACACTCATTCACACATGCACACACATGCACACGTGCACACACATTCACACGTGCACACATTCACACACGCACTTGTATTCACACATGCACACACATGCAGATGTGCACACATACACAAACATTCACATGCACACGTACACATTCACACACATGCACACATTCACACATGCACGTGTGCACACACGTGCTCACATTCATATGCACGCACACACACATGCACTCATTCACACGCACACATGCATGCACACACGTGCTCACATTCACACACATGCATGCGTGAGTGCACACGTGCTCACATTCACACACATGCATGCACACACACATGCACCCACATTCACACACATTCATGCATGCATGTGCGCACACACACACAGCTCTGAGCAGAGCTCGCTGCAGAAGCCCCAGTGGTGCCACCCGGTGGTAACGTTAAATGACTCTGCCGTCAGCCTGCCACTTACAAGCTGTGACCCTGGCCGCTGCCTTGGCACACCTGTGCCTGGCTTCCTCCAGCAAGCATTGACAGAGTGCCTGCTGTGCCCTGGTACTGTTCTACATGCTGGGGGCATGTCAGGGAACCAGCAATGCCCGCTTTGTGCTGCTGACGTCCTGGCAGGAACAATCAGAAATGGACACAACAAATAAGGGGAATTCTGCAGTGTTGAGAGGTGAACACGCGTGCAGACACAGAGGCAGGATAAAGGGTCAGGGCGCGGGGCCGGAGCTGCTGCCATTTCAAACAGGACGGTCGGGGCCACCTGCACTGAAAGGTCACATCTGTGTGAGGTTCGGACGGCGGGAACCCCGTGGGCCTCTGGGGAAGACTGTTCCTGGCAGGGGGATCAGCCGTGCGGAGGCCTGAGGCAGAGGCGGCCTCCACGGGAGCTATCTCAAGGGCTGCTGAAATGCGGGTGCTGCCATCACAAAGTAAACACTCAGTAAATGGCTACTTCTAGCTTGCTTTTGCTCCCCTGGTCCTGGAAGCATCAGGGCCCTCTGGGCACAGGGCGTGGGCACTAGAGTCTGAACTGTCTCTGGGCCTGGGTGACCACGTTCCACCCCATCCTGTGCAAGATGACAAGCTCCCTGCTTCACGTTGCCGGCAGCCGAGTTGAGGTGCCCTCCAGCCGTCCTCTCACAAGGCCAGCGGCCCCTGCCCCACAGCCTTTACCTGTGTTCCGTCAGAGTCGCTGCACGGAGCCCAGCCTCGATACGCATGTTACATGCATAATTACTGCACATCTGTGCACACACACGTACCAGGCACCCACACTTACATGGGGGCACACATACCACACATACACATGAGCACATATGCAACACACGTATGCCATGCATACAAACACATACACATGCCATGCTCACACACACATGCATGAACACACGCACATACAACATACTTGCCTGAACGCACGTTGTGAACACACATCTTCCCACTTCCTTCCAAACATGCCCTTTCTCAGAATCGCTGGCACCCCCGAGCTGCTGGAACATCCCTGCCTCCCTCTCTGCTCCCGGAGCCCTCTAGAGTCCCCTGCCTAAGAATACATTAGGATATCGATATTTCATCATCAACAGCACTTCTACTTAGAAACACTTCACCCCAGTTCTCATTCCTCAGGGCAATCTAGGAAAGAAGGTATTTTTACTCCTCCTGTTTTAAAGATGAGGGGCCTGAGGGGATGAGAGAGCTGATAGAATTGGCCCAGGGACACAGGCGAGCCGGGTCAGGCTGGGATTTGAACCCAGGCCCCAGGGCTCTGCATATGTGGCTCACAAGCTATTTTCAAGCATCCGTTGCCCCATGCTGGCCCTGTGCTGGTGTTCCAGGTATCAGAGCTGCCCATTCATATGGCACTGCCAGCTGGCTGCCTCACAGGCGGCTCACGCCCAGATCTCCAGCTCTTCTCCCCTGCAACCCCCAGCCCCACTTCCCCAACTCAGCCAACATTCTCATTCCCGGTGGGACACCTGGGAGGGGTTCCCTGCCCAAGTCCACATCGTTCCATCAGTAAGTTGATCATCAGTGGCACCCCAGGCCCTCCTCTTCTGTCCCGCTGCTGCGGCATCCTGACCAGGCCAGCGGCCTGACCAGGCCAGCGGCAGCCCCTTCCGGAATCCTGCACCGGCCGCCAGCCTGTCCCAGGCTTCCCTTGGAGCTGACATCTGTTCCGCACTCACACCTCAATCATCTGGCCCTTCTGCCTAAAGCCCTGCTGAGGCCCTTGGGTTCAAGATAACATGAGATCTCCCACGGGAGGTCCGACCACCTTACACCACAGGGTGCCCGCGCTCAGTAGGTGCCCAGTGAGGAGTGAAGCATGGCGCTCCCTCCCACACCCGCGTCACACGGTGCCCCAGCCTCTCCACACGTCACATGTGTCTGTCCCGCCAGCTCTTTCCAGCAGGCTCCACGCTGCTCCCAGCACTATTGGGAATGGCAGGGCCGCTGCCCCCGATGCTGCTAACGAGCAGCTCTTTGGTGTTGGGAGTGATCTTGGGCTGGGCCTGATTCCCACCCTATCCAATCGGAGGGAAACACCCTCCAAGGCAGTTGGTATTCTGCCGACAAAGGAACCACGGCTCAGGGGGTGAAGTGATCAGGAGTGGCAGCACGAGACGGGTGTGGCAGTGGCCGCTGGGCAGGTCCTCCTGCAGCCTCCCACCTCCAGACTGCCAGCTGCCCCATCTCTGCTCCCTGAAACGGCCCTCCAGACTTTGCTTGGTTCCCTCCCAGTCCCCCTCAGACGCTCGTCCCTGCCAAACCATGGAAGCGATCCTTGCCAAGGCCAGTGACCTCCACCCTGCCTGGTGGGAGGCTGGTCCTCAGCCCCCCCCCCACTCAGCTGCTGGTGGCACCTGATGCAGCTGATGTGCCCACCTGTCCTGACACAGGACAACCACTTGGGTTCCCGGGCTCCCCACTGCCCAGGGGTGCTGCCTGCCTCCTCCTCAGGCCACTGGAGGAGTGGGCTGAGCCTCACCCCGTCCCTCCTGTCCCCTGGCCTCTCTAGCCCCACTCCCAGCCTCACAGAGGCTTCTCATCTGGGGCCCCTGGCCCCGGCTCATGGGTAGAACCAGACAGCAGTGTAATTGGCTTCCTTCATAGCTCTGCGTGGCCTATTTTATGCCTTTAAACGCAAAATTCTGAGGAGTCCACAGGTCTCACTGGCCCCAGAGTTCAAGGCCCCTGGACACCCCCGAGGGTCTCACTGCCCCAGGACGGCCCTCGGGCCTCCAGTAGCAGCCTGGCCTCGACCCCAAACACCTGATGTGTGCTGTCAGCCTCTGCCTGGCACTGCAAACTCAAACCTCCCATCCCCCAATCCTCCCAGATGCTCTGACCAAAATCCTGGGCCTCCTCCTTTTTCTCACACGTCACCCGTCAGCAAGGGGTCTCCATGTCCCAGGTGTGTACGGGACCCAACTTCTGCACTGAGGCCCACTGCACCCCACAAGGTTCGACCCTGAGGACCCTGTTCCCAGGGAGGCTTCCTGTCTCATCAGCAGGAAAAGCCAGTGTCCCAGAGGCCGGCAGCCCCGCAGGACCGGCCTCTGCCCCTCGGTGCTCGCCGGGCACAAAGCCACTGCCCTCTTCCTAGCATGAGGTTCCCCACATCTCCCAGAGCTTTGAACAAGGTCCCTGGTTCCGGCGGCCTCCCTGACCTCCACGTATAATGGCCGCCGCGGTGAGGGCTGTCCTGCCTGGCTCTTGTACAAGGCTCTCCTCCTGCCCGCTGCGTGGCTGCTCGTGTCTTCTTGCCTGGAGCCTTCCTCCCTTCTTTAGGCAGCTCCCTGAGAGCAGGGCTCTCCCAGGTTTTCCCTGCCATCTAAAGAGCCCATCTGCCCACCTGTCCACACAGCCCCAGAAACTCCTGCAGGCCCCAGCCCTCAGCCCTGGCCCCTGCAGCCTCTGGCCCATTAAAGTCCTGCCAGAGAGAAAGGGCGGGCGCTCTCCCAGCCAGGAGAATGACCCTTTCCCATCCTGGAGGAAGTCAGGCCTCACTGTCCATTCCGTCCTTCAAAACTCAGCAATCACCCACTGTGCGCGGGCGGGTCCTGCACGCCTGCAGGGGTCCTCACCCTGTGCACAGGTGGATGGAGCAGCTGCCTCGGAGGGTGCCAGGTGCACACTCCCCAGACGGCGGTGCTGGCCAGGGCAGCCCTGCCAGAGAAGATCCTCACCCACCTCCGCCATCTCTCCCCTTACTATCTCTCCCCAGCTCCCCCCCCCCCCCCCCCCCCCCCCCCCCCCCCCCCCCCCCCCCCCCCCCCGCAGGGCTCCCCACCAGTCACTCACCTGCGGTGCCGTGCCCATCCCGGTCCTGGGTCAGGCTGGTCAGACAGTTTTCAGGGCCACCGGCCACCGCATCTCGCAAGCAGACATCCCCGTTGGGGGCCAGGGGACCCGCGGCAGGGCCGCCCGCCTCGCCGCCCAGGCAGGCGCAGGGGGTCTGCATGATGCCGCAGGGGTGCGAGCTGCGGCTTCCGGCCAGACACGCATCCAGCCAGCGGCACAGCATCTGGCAGGCGGCCCGGCTGGGGCTGCGGTTCCCCACCACCAGGTACTCCACGGAGAAGTCGTCGCCGGGGCCCGCCGGCGCAGGCCGGGGCCCGAGGTCGTCGTCCTGGGGCGGCTGCTGGCGCCGCATCTGCAGGAACTGCTTGCTGGCCTGCAGGAAGGCCAGGGGCGCCGAGGAGTCGCAGAGCCTCAGCACGTCGTCGAAGCTCTCCACGCCCAGGTAGGTGCGTGTGGACTCGAGGAAGGAGTCGAACTGGTAGGTGCGGACGCGGCCGGGGCCGGCGCAGGGCACGGGCGCCTTGGCCACCTTCATGTAGACCGTGTAGCGCCGCGGGTCCGGGTTGCGCAGCGTCCAGGAGCAGCGCGAGGCGTTAGCCGGGAACACCGCGGCAGCGGAGAAGTAGCCGAAGAACTTTCCCTGCACCAGCGTGGCGCACGGCTCGGGCACCGGCCCCGCGTCGGCTCCAGCGGCCGCCCGCGCACGGCGCCCCAGCAGCAGCAGCAGCAGCGGGGCGAGGATCCACACGGGGCCGGGGGCGGCGGCCTGGCCCCTCATCCTAGCTCGCGGGGCCGCCGGGGTTCCGCGGGCTGGGCAGGCAGGCGCGGGCCAGGCCTTGACATGCCAGGGTCCGGCGGTGGGCAGGGCCGGCCCGGCGGGGGCAGGGGTGTGGGGCAAGGGTGGGATGGGAGAGGGCCCCGCTTCCGGTGACAGAGAGGGCAGCAACGGCGTCTAAAGTTCAGGGCCCTGGTGCCTGCCTGTGGCCACCAGCAGCAGCTGGAAGAGAAAGAGCAGACGGTCAGAGTCAGCCCCTGGGGACACACAGGCTCTGCGCATGGGGGTGCGCTCTCTCAGAGGAGGCGGCTCAGCCTGCTCCCAGTGAGGGCAGGAGGACTTTGGGCGGTGCATGATCACCTGCAGGGCAGCGGCCTAGCTAGGGGAACTAGCGTCTCCACTTCCACTCAACCCAGGCCTGAGCAGGGAGGGGCGAGCACTCCACCTGGGCCTCTTGGGTGTGCCCTTTGGCCAGACAGCCTGGCATAGCTCCCCATGGGCCCTGGCTGCTCACTGCACTCTTCCGGGCGGCCCCTCTGAGAGAGCAGAGGGTGCAGCTCTCTCAGGCTCTCTCTCCTGCTGACCTTGGTCCCTCCTCTCTAACCTTTCTGCTTCCTGGGAAAATTCTGCAAACCCTGTGGTGGGGAAGCGGCCCTGGAGAGCCTGGGAAAAACCACCATTCCCCAGCCTCCTGTCTGGCCCCCAGCCTCTTCCAAAGGCTTGCGGTGCAGGAAGGAAGTGCAGAGCCTCAACAGCAGCTGGACCTTTGGGGTGAGGTGGGGTTCAGATTTGGTGACCCCCAGGACTGCCCTCTGCAGCCTCCGGCGGCATGTGCCCAGCTGGCACTCCTGGCAGGAAGCTCCCTTCCGGCCCTCCCATGTGCCCCTCATGCCCTAAAGCTCCAGGCAGAGGGTCTGGGGAGGGACAGAGGAGGGACGGAGCCACCAGGAGTCACCTCACCTCCACCCTACCTCTGCAAGGCGTTACTTCCCATCATGAATGATGGAAAAATAGGTGCAGAGAGAATCAGTGATTTACCCCCGTCAGTGAGTGGGTGGGAGAACCCATACACGAACCCCAGGCTGACCCCAAATTTGTGCCACCAGGAGACACCTCCCAGCTCCGGGGGGGGCCCAGCTTGAGTGACTGTCCACTCACACCTGCACAGGTGAGCGGAGGCGCAGGGAAGGCCCCCGATCGGGAGCTGCCTTGGGCCCAGCGGGCACCCACCTCGCTGTGGACCTTGGCAAGCTCCTTCTACCCACAGACCTCTGTCTCCCCGCCACCCCCAAGGCCTCTGGCCGGGCTGCCCATCTCACCCAGCAGCCGAGCCAGTGAGGGAGGGAGGGGAGCGACAGGCAGTCCCCTCCCCCAGACCACCCGGCCTCCCGGTGCGGGTGCCTCCGCTCTGCTGACCGCGCAAATGCCGGTCGCCCGCCCACGGGACCCGCCGCTTCCTGCTGCCCGGGCCCAGCTGGCTGGCGACACAAGGTCTGTCACTGCTCTGCAGTCCCCTCCTGGCGTCCTTCCTGCACAGCCTTGTAGGCAGAGCAGGGAGCTGGGCCCAGGCAGCCTCGAGGCCTGGCCCCGGCCTGGGCAGAGGCTCTGAGCCCCGAGGTCACCAAGTTGTGCCCCGGACTGCAGCGTGGGCCCGGACAAGTCCTGTACCACAGAGCCTCAGTTTCTCCATCTGTAAAGTGGGGTGGGTGCCCCACTGCTCTCAACAAGACGTTAAGAGCTGGGTAGGGAATCGTACCTGGGGGGTGCAGAAAGTGCTCCCCAAAGGAAACTGGCTGGGGCTTCTGGATCTGGGGATGGACATGGCCCAGCCCAGCCCTTTGTGGTCTCCTTCCTGACAAGCATTCTGGGCTCCCAGGAGGGAAGTATTTTTAAAAAGGGCAAACCTACAATGCCATCTTCCCATCCTGGCACCTCTGCAGCAGACCTGGGAAGACGCCGCCATGCCCCCTGCCTCCTGGAAGCCCTCCTCCAATCCCGCCCCTAGACATGCTTGGCTGGGTGGGCTTGGACAAGGCATGGAAGAGCCAGGCTGTCCTGGGTGCCCCCACCATCTCATGGAGCGGGAGCAGCGTGGGCAGGTCCCACAGCCAGGCCTCCCCGGCCTCACCTGACACTACAGTCTCAGGGTAAGCCCAGTCCTGGGTGAGTATCAGCATAGTCTGGCAGAGCCTGGCAGAGTGCCAGGCCCATCTGGTGCTGACCCCATGTGGCCTTGACCCCTCCACAGGCCAGCCAGCTTCACTGCTCCATATGCCCCTCGAAGTGCCAAGGAGGCCCCAGGCAATCCTGTTAGCCCTGACCCTGAGGTTGGTGTCACCCCCAAATTTACCGCCTTCCCCCGGAGGAACCCTCGCAGCTCAAGATGCCAGAGCCCGCCTCTCCCCTCCTCATCTCAGGCCCTGGCAGCTCCAGCCCACAGCCTTCCCAGGGCAGGGCAGGTTCTGGGGGCCTGCGGTGCCAGGAGTGGGTGTAGGAACCTGGGTGCATAAGCACTGGCCGCCGGGCACAGGGTCTTTAGGGCCTCGGTCATCCCATCTGGAAGCGGGCACAGCCTGGCACCTGGAAGGGAAGCACAGCCTCATAGACCCAGCTGGCCATGACAGGGCTGGTGTCCACAGTGCTGTGTGGGTGGTGCAGGCGGGAGAGGAGTCCCAGGACAGGCTCCAGCTCGTGAGAAAACCCAGAGCAGCCCATCCCACGCTCACAGGGAGACAGGATGTGTGCCAGGCGCGGTGCTGCTGAGGCACCCTGTTACAGATCCATTTTACAGATGGGCACGCTGAGGTCCACAGAGGGGCCATGCCTCGCTGGAGGCTCACAGACGGTACCAGGCGCCGAGCCTGGATTCCAGCCCAGGCCTGCGGGTTGCCACCCATGCTCTCTGCACAGCATGCCCTGGCACAGCCCCAGAGCAGGTGGACCAGGCCCTATCCCTGCCACTGTCCCCAGGCCCTTGAGAGCTGAGCCGAGTGGGGGCCTTCTGGCGTCCCCCAGGGCCCTGGCATCACTGGTCACCCTGTCGCCAGCTCACCCCACGCCTTGAGTCCTCTTAGGGGTGTGAGGTCCAACTGTAGGCAAGAGGTGGCAGTGGGGGTCAGAAGCAGGCTGGTGTCCCCATCAGAACGGCCACTTAGAAGGCCCACTCTGGTAGTGCTGGGGGCACCCTGGGGGTGAGGGTGAGGGAGGGGCATGAGGGCCGGAGTGGCCATGGGGAAGGAGGGTGGGCAGGAGGTGGAAGGGGAAGGCCCCAGTGCCGGCCGGGCATGGAGGCTATGCAGGCCATTTCCGGCCTGGATAGTGAGGAGTGGGAGGTGCCTGCAGGGAGGAAGGGGTAAGGGCCGGGGGCAGGACAATGCCCAGTGCCCTGGCAGGGACCTGGGGCCCCGGCAGACTGTCTCGGGGCCAGAAGATGGCCCGGAAGTGCCCGTCCCTGGGATTCTTAAGCCTTGAAGCCCTGGGGTTCCACAGGAGGGACCGCAGTGCCATCAGCAAGTCAGGTGGTGCGGGGCAGGGGGCTCAGGCCACTTCCTGGCTCCCCAGTGCCCCCAGAACATCTCTACTGAGCCACCCTGGCCCAGGCCTTGGGAGAGGCCTTGTATGCCGGAAGGCCGGCCCAGCTGACATGAATTTGAGACCCACAGAGCTGGCCTGACCCTGCCTTTTCTGGCTGGGCCACTGAGCAATGCAGGGGAGGACCCAGGCTGTTGTCTTGGCTGATGGCCTGAGCCAGCCAGTGGGCACAGGCCCCCCACCTGCCACACTCACCCTGCCCCCAGCAGACCCACCCATCCCTCAGCCAGCTGAGGTCTCCTGAATCCCACCTGCCCACCACCCTTCAACGGGGCTACTCGGGAGCTTTCTCACATCAAGGTAGGCCCAGGCAGGCAGAGAGCTGGCCAAGGCTGGGGGCAACCAGGGACCTCCTCCTGAGGCTCCTGTCCTCCCAGGCCAAGCCCAGGTCACAGGGCTGCAGTGTTGGCCGACAGTCTAGCTGAGACACGGTGGGATGTGCAGGGGAGGCTACTGATTCTGCCTGGCCACCAGGGTGGCATCCTGGAGGGGGCAGCCCCTGAATGTCCCCCTGAGGATGAGTGAGTCCCTCTGCCCGCCGGGGGCAGGGGCGGGCCGGTGTGGTGTCTGGGCCAGGAGGAGAGTCAGTTCGGACAAAGGGTCACAGGAGACTCCAGTGGGCAGGTGGGGACAGCTGGTGGCCCCTGCTGAGACAGGAGGGGAGAAGCAGATGTGCATGTGCCTGTGTGTACACATGTGTGTCCATGTGTGCCCAAGTGCATGTGTGTGTGCATATGTGAGCATGGACACACACTCACATGGGGCACATTTATAAAAGGCCACATGGCAGTGGGAGAGCCTGAGCTCAGAGTTGTGCTTGCTGAGATGTGAGGGCAGGCAGAGGGGACTGGGAGAGGGGGGCATGCCCCAGAGGGTGCGTCTATCGGAAACCACAGTCACAGCCTCAGACAGAGGGCCAGGCTTCAGGCTAACAACGGCTCCGCCCTGGGGCAGCTGCTGTGGCGTCTGCAGAGCGCACCTGTGACCTCGGCTCCCCTGGGCCGGTTCACCCTCCTTCCCTCAGCCACACCAGCTCCCAGGTCCCCTCGGTGGGGAGGATGCCCGGGGGCCCCAGGGGTGGACTAGACAAACTCCTAGCCCCTCAAAATCTATGCTCTGCTTCTCAGGCAGGTGCCTTGATTTCCCAGCAGCCTTTGCAGCCTCATCCTCCACAGGCCTGCTCCACGCGGCGGTCGGGGACCCTGAAGGCTGAGGTCTGATGACCCGAGCCCACCCCATGCCAGGTCTCCACTGTGAGGACAGAAACCTCCCGGCCTCCAGGCCACAGCTGACAGGGTGGGAGGGGCTCTGGGGCTGTGCCCCAGGGCGGGCACTGGTCACTCCTGTCTTTAAGTGTTCACAATTCAATGGCAAAACTGTCATCAACTCTCTTGCAGAGAAGTGGACAACTGTCCTGGTTTCCAAACCACAGGTCACTTCTCCGTTCACTGGTCTCCACGTCCCGGCCTGGGTGCCGTGGCTCCCACTGCCCACTGCCCCCTGTTTCGCAAGAACACTGACCAGTTAGTGGCAAAGCCCTCACAGGTTCCTGCCTTTCCCGTCACCTTCTCCAGGGTCAAGCTGCCCTTGTCACCAGGAAGTTCTTCTGGCAGATGGGGAACCCAGAGAGGCAGGTCAGCAGAAGCCAGCCACGCTGGGCTGGGGACAGTGAGGGACAGAGGGCACCGACGTTCACCACGCACTGACCAAAGGCCAGCAACGGGCCTGAGATGATACACGAGCCCCTCCTTCAATCTCAGCCTTCTGCATGTGGCCGAGGCAGTGACCCCCATCAAAGACACCCTCAGGTGAGAGGCACGGTGCCCGCCTCCTGCCGCCATCCCTCGCCCGTGCAGACTGCACACACACAGCCCACCCTGCCGCCAGGCCTGCGTTCCCATCACACCCAGCACCTCGGTTTCCCCACCATCCAACCCGGGGTGGCGGAGGCTGTCCAAAGCCCTTCTCTCAGGGGCACTGGGGCTTCTCCACGAGGCTCGGCACCCCACACCCGCTCCGGGGCCAGTCTACACTGGACAGACCCGACCCCGGGCTCAGGCCTCCAGCGTCCCTCCCCGCCCACCCCAGGCCACCAATGGCATCCCCAGACACCAGCCACAAAAGGCACTCTGTTGTCTTGCCGGCCCTCTGAACAGTGCCCGCCTGTGTGCCCTGAGAAAAGGCTGTATGGGGGAGGGGTGGGGTGGGAGCCCTCGGCACCGACTGCCCGGGGGCTGGGAGGCAGACGGCTGGCCTTCTCCGCTCGGTGCCCACGGCCCCCACTCAGGCGGCCTGGTCACCGGAAGCAGAGGCAGCACCATCCCCTGCCTGTGAGGTCCTGGCAGGGCCCCTGACCTGGGCCAGGACAACTTATCTGCATGTTCCAGGGGTTCAGAGCCACGAGAATGGGGCCAGAGCGTCAGGAACTAGCGAAGCCAAGGAGGGGGTGCCTGCCCTCCCAGAGGGTGACCCCTGGCTGCCACCTGCCCTGCCCCAGCTTGTGCCAACCACATCCCCACGGGCCAACCTGCAGGGTAGCTAGGCCTGCCCTCGGGGAGATCAGGTCATACGCTGCCCACAGTGGATGCGGGCCCGGAATTTCCTCCTAAGGGTGGGCAGGGCTGCCAGCAGGGTCGGATCCCCTGGGGTTAGACCCCCAAGGGTGTGGGAGCCCACCATGATCACAGGGCCTGCCAGGCCCAGCCCCACCCACCTGCCTGGGCACAGGGGGGCCCAAAGAATCTGGCCAGAGCCGCTGGCGGGGAGAGAAAGGCTCTTCTTACAGAGATCACTGCTGGGGCTGAGGCAGAGGGGCCCTGTCCTGTGCCAAGCTCTGCTCAGGCTGGCCCCACGCTGTGCCCTAGCACAAACCTTCATTCGACACCCCCGCCACTGGCAGAGGGCAGGGTGATCACAGCCTGCAGCTGCCCAGACCTGGATACAGGTCCGGAGGCACCGACCGACCGCTAGTGACTCCAGGAAAGGCAGGAGCTGTTAGTCCCAGCGCACTGTCCCAGAACACCCTGAGCCGGTGCTGGTGGCCAGCTCTCCTGCAGCCCTTGGGCTCCAGGCCCCACTGCACCTGCCCTGGTCTAGGGCTCGGCACCCCAAGCCACCTGCAGGCCCTAAAGACACTCCCTGTCCTAAAGCTCCTGGGCCTCTGTCCCTGCCCTGCTGCACTGAGCCCCGGGCACATCCCGGGGCAGGTCAAGGCCAGAGTGAGGAGGGCTGCTTCGCACAGGAGGGGCCCCCGAGGGCAGGGCTTCCTGGCCAGGCGGTCTCCAGGTGCCCTCTGGGGACAGGCACGCACATGCATGGGCAGCAGCGGGAGCCCCCAGCAGCAGCATGGGGACCCCTGAGGGGAGGCTGCACCCCGGGAGCAGGCCCCAACCCAGGCCTCCACCTCACCATGGTGGGCAGGCAGTTGTGTGGCATTGGGGAGGAACAGCTGCAGCCAGGGCCAGCTTCTAAGAGGAGCGAGACCGAGGGAGAGAGCAGTGTGTCCCGCAGGTGAGCAACCGCAGGTGAGCAACCGCAGCTGGAGGACGGGCTGGAGGACACTGCGCATGTGTATGCGTGTGTGCCTGTGGTGAGTGTGAGTGGAAGGTGTGCGGGTGAGTGGTGTGTGTGTGAGTGAACAGTGTGTGTTCCCTCTGTGTGCACATGTGGCGTGTGTGCTGGCAGGCGTGTGTGTGAGGAAGTGTGTGCACGTGCAGGGTGTGTGCATGTTCCTTTTGTGAGCGACAAGTGTGTGTGTGCACGCACTGTTCCAGAGCTGCGTGCACATGCATGTGTGCAGGCGTGTGTGAGCAACTGTGTGCAGAGTGAGCTGCCGGCATGCGGGTCTGCACACATCTGGCAGCTTTGCGAGAGGCGAGGCGGGTCTGTGTGTGCATCTGGGTGCACCGTGGTGGACAGGAAGGCTTCCTGGAGGAGCTGCCCATGAGGTCTATGCGGGGCACAGGGACAGGCCCTCTGGGGCGGGGGAACAGGGATGGGGTGCAGACTGTAGGGGCCCTTCTTCCTCCTTGAATCCTGTTCCTTTTCTGGGGCTCTGAAATCCCATTTAAATGCATTCCTCTGGGGCAGCCATCACCCCATGCTGGAAATGGGGCTTCGCCGAGACTTGCCTGGATGGCCCTACCGCTCCCTGGTGCTTCACAGGCGCCACCCTGGATGCTCGGGCACTCTCCAGGACAGGCAGGTAGGCCCCCACCCTCCTGTCACGGAGATGCCAGCGCAGCCTCAGAGGGGTGCTGGCTCCGCCTTGGCCAGCCAGCAGGCAGGGGTACAATTCCAACCGTGAGCCGCCAGGGCCCGGGAGGATGGGCCAGGATTCATGGTGTCGGCAGTGGGGTGTGGGCTTTGCAAGGCTCCCTCTCCGCCTGGCACCCAGGCCAGTGCCCGGCCAGTGCTATGTTCTCAGCCTCCTGGCCACTCTGCGTTTCTCACTTCAAGGACCTCTCAACCCCGAATCTCAGTCAAGAATCGGCACCCCAAAAGCTGGCCCAGGAATGAGTGAGGAGTGGGGGACAGGCACTAGGACACAGGGACTGCCTCATCTCAAGGTCCACTGGTCTGAGCTCCCAGTAATCCCTGGGTCCTCCTGACCTCAGCTGCACTGGGCCGGGACAGCTCAGTGGACTGGCGGGCTGTGGGGACCGGCCTGCTGCATGCTCCTCTCCAGGAATGCAAGTGGCTGGGGGCCTGACAGGAAGCTGCAGACAGGACTTCCCTCGTGCCCCTCTGGACCAAGCCCGAGAGGGACGCCTGAGGCGGAGCAGAACTCCAGGAGCAGGAGGACCGCCGTGGGGGCCAGTGAAGGACTCAGGAGCCTAAGGTGGGGGCCGAGGTGACAGTGATCGTGCTGAGGGAGGTGGCTGTGAGGGGTGCTGAGGTGCTGCTGAGGAGGGTGGGGTGACAGGGGAGGGTGTATGGAGGTGGGGTCAGATATGAGTGATGGGCAGTGCAGTGCTGGTGGCAGGATGCAGCTGGGGGGCCTGGGAGGCAATGGTGGTGGGGGTGACGGGGTGCAGTGAGATGGTAGGGGGCAATGGGGGTGCTGCTGTCAAAGTGAGGGAGCTGCGGCTGGCCATGAGCAGACTAGGCGCAGGAGGGCTGGGTATGTGCATGTTTGTGAAAGCCCTGCAAGGAAGAGGGAGGAGGGGCAGAGGTCCCCACGGGTCCATCCAGGCAGGGCAGCCCTGGACAACAGAGCCAGTACCAGGGTGCAGGAGGCGAGGAGCCAGGGCTCTGTGGAGGAAGGAGGCTAGTCCTTTGGCACTGATCCTAATTTTTGTTGCTTCTGCAGTTAAGAGATATGAGTTAATATGGAAAAAGAAGACAGAGGGAGGGCGGGGCAGGAGTGGAGATGTCCAGAGCCCCCCTCAGCGGCGTGTGCTCTGTCTGCAGAGCAGGGGAGATCCTCGCCTTAAACCCGCCGAGCACAAATGAGGAAGGAGGCTGGGGCCTGATGAAGGTCACAGAGCGGAATGCAGGGCCAGCACCCCCTGGGTCCTCCTGCCAGTCCCTGTCTGCGGGGGGCCTCCTGCCCATCCCTGGACATGAACATCCGGGCTGTGCCTCGTGAGCCCTCAGCTGGGCACAGGTTTTCAGGTGGTGGCACTCCAGCGTTCCATGTTTCTTGCCTTTGTGGGGACACGCGTGCCAGCTCTGGGTGTCTGCCTGTGCCTCACAGTGGGGTGTGTGCTGGTCTTGGGTGGTGTCGGGGCTGGCTGCCACCCGCTGTGATGGATGTGGTGTGCGTCTTGTGCAATGCAGCGGTGGGCATGGCAGCGGCACTCAGCAGGCTGTGCACTCAGCCTCCTGAAGGCCTGTGACCTGTGGCCCACAAGGGCACCTCATCTGTTTGGCATCCCCATCGGGCCAAGCCACCAACCCTGCTCAATACCCTCCTGAAGCTCCTGAAAGCAGCTCCCAGGACGTGGGCCAGCTCAGGTCTGTCCCTGACCCCTCTGCGGCCCCTGTCCTGCCTCCACCCTCCTCTCACACCTGCACAATGCCCTGCCCCAGGGCCTTTGCACAGCCGGCACTTCCTTCTGCCTAGACCTCTGACCCCTTCATCACCCACCCACCTGCCGTTCCCTGGGGCGCCTCCTGGGTGAGCCCCCTTCCTGGGCATCTGCAGGCTGCCTTCTTGCACTCCCCAGGGCCTCCCTGGCAGAGCTCGTCGGGGGTTCTTTCCTGCATGTTCCCCGCCTTAACACTTGGGAGGGGATTGCCCGGGACCACGCCCTCTCCCTTGCCCACTGTCCTGCTCCCAGTGCGAGGGTGTGCACGTGGGCTGTCTAGTGAGCGCCACTTCCTGTGTGCACTTGGGCTGTCATGGGGGGATCCCGGGCCTGTGCGTGTTTACCCAGAAGTCACAGCTCTGCCGATGGCGCAGCTGCAGCCAGGGAGGCCAGAGGCTTCCAGAGGACAAAGGGAGGGCGTGGGCTGGCGGGCCCGGA
The DNA here is from genome assembly GCF_001604975.1 of Cebus imitator. Lineage (NCBI taxonomy): Eukaryota > Metazoa > Chordata > Mammalia > Primates > Cebidae > Cebus > Cebus imitator. Next base: position 1,250,370 of record NW_016107764.1, on the reverse strand, counting down.
GGGGTCACAATATCCGCCAGGTTCGGGGTCTTTGCTGGGAGTCGGGTGTGGGAGCTTTCCTCCCAGGGGTCCATCCCTGGCACACAGCGCGGACCCGGGGGCAGCCCCGAGCCAGAGCCGACGGTAATACGGAGTTTGAGGGAATCCTGCCACCCGGGGCCACGCACACACATGTGCGATCTGCATGCCTGCACACACGTGCCCCAGCCTCCCGGACGGGCGCGCACGTGCATGCGCGGCGCACAGGGAACATGCGCGCACACGCGCGCTCGCGCCAGCGCACCGCGCGCGGGGACGGGCCGGGCCAGCGAGGGGGGCTCTGGACGAGACTCGAGGCGCGTCACGGGACCCGGCGGCGGGAGCGGGCGGCGCGCGGGCAGGCGGGCGGGGGCGGCCGGGGCGGCCCAAGATGGGGCCGGAGCCGCGGGCCGGGCGCGGAGGAGACGGAAGGGGCGGGCAGGGCCGCGCGGGCGCGGTGCGGGCGCCCTCTCCCGGTAGCCAGCGGCAGCGCGCCGGCCCTCCACCCTCCGCCACTGCGGCCCCGCGCCGGCCTCCTGGGCCTGGAGCCCCGCGGCGCCCCGGGAGGACGGGCTCCGGGTCCCACGACCCACTCCCGGACGCGGAGCCGGGCCGGCCAGGGGCGGAGGGTGCAGCAGGAGGCTGCCCGGACCCCGGGCGCTCGCTCGGCCCTGCCCGTGTCCTTCCCGCCGGGCCCCGCGGCTGTGTCCGCAGGCGCGGAAGGTTCGGGACCCGGGCCGCCCGGACGCCGCAGATCCAGCACGCTGCGGACCCGGCACGCCTGATCTCGGGACGAGAGCGGAGGGTCGGGGCTGGAAGGGATCCGAGAGTAGAGCCCGCGCCCCCATTTCACGGACGCGGCCGCCGAGGTCCGAGAGGGGCCGGAGCCTGTGGGCAAGGGAAAGGCCTTGCAGGGCGCCACAACTTGGCTGCGCCCCCTCCTTAGCCCAGGATCCGGAGAAGCGTGCCTGGCGCCGAGGCGACGGATCGCCCCCTCTCCGCCCCCGCGCGGGACCCCGGCAGGATCGAGCGCCCTTCCCAGGGATAGGAGGCGGCAAACTCCCGGCTGGATCCCCCAGCGCAGCGCTCGCCCGCGGAGCCGCGCGCCTCTCTGGCGCATCCCTGGCCTTCGGGGCCGGACCCCAGCCGCCCGGGCTCCCGGGCCAGCCTTCTGCCCCCAGATCCAGGCGCAACAAGTCTGAAAGCAGCGCCGCGGAGCTGCTAGCGAGCCGAGAGGGAGGGCGTGGGGCGCTGGGCGCTCCGGGATCCCCGAACACTCGCAACGTCCGCCTTCGGGGACCGGGCGCGGGCGGCGGGCGCGCGGGACTGACTCGGCGGGCTGCCCACACCCCCTTCCAAGGCCACGACCGTGCGCGGACGGGGGCGCGCCTAGGAACCCCCGCCCCCTGCTTCGCCTGCTTGACCTTGCTGGGTACTCAAAGCCGGACCCGGCGGCACCCCGGCGTGCGGGCGCAGAGTTTCGCTGCCGCCCACGGGACTCAGCGGCTCGACCTCCCTCGTTGCCTCCTCGGCAGCCAGGGTCGCAGAGAAATGGAAGGCATGAGGGCTCTAGGAGACGCGATAGCCGCCTCCCCGGACCCCACACACCGTACACCACCTCCCTCCCAGAACCGGGACCCAGCTCGCGGTTCCCCTGCCTCCGCCCGCGCGGCCTCTGCTGTTCCCCGCCGCGGCTCTCGCTCCGAGGGGGCGTGTGTTTGTGTCTGGGGAGGGGGGAGAGCGCTATGAGTCTCCTTGGGTTCCCACGGTGGAGCGGGAGAGCCGACCTCCCAGCCCCTCGAAACACAAAGGCCAAGCGGTCCCCTGGGGCGGGAATGCAGGCCCCCTCCCCACCCACACGCCTTCCTGCCTTTCAACTATTCCGGAGTAGCGGCCGGTAATCTGCGCCCCAGACCCGGAGGAAGAATGGGGAGGTCGCGGCGGGTAAAAACGGGTGCTGAATGAGGGCTGGTTTAGGGCTCTTCTAGCTCCAGCCTGGGTGCCTGCGCTCCAAGAAACTTAGAAGCCCAAAATAAAAGTGGAAAGGGGTAAGGTGCCCAGCGGCCTGGGGCTGGGGTGCCAGGCTAGGCGCTCTCTCCAGGCTGCCGGGGAGTGGCCAAGCCGGAGCCGCCGCGGCCAGGAGGAGGGACCCGGGCTCGGAGCCGCAGCCTCCGACAAGCCCTCCCGGCCGCATCACTTCGCTGCGATTCTCAGCTCCGCCGCCCCCTCCCGAAGCCGGAGACGCTCTCTACCCTGCCCAGGGGGCCGCGGGGACCTGGGGAGAGGGCTCCTGGCCGGGTCCAGAGCTCCCCGGCCTCCCCAGGAGGGGGCGGGGGCCGTGCTGGTTCCTCGAGGCAGCTGTGCGCGGCTCCTAGCTAGCGCGGCTACGGCGGAGAGCGGGCGGCCTCTGCTCACCGGGGACGCGGACCCGGGAGTGCTCGGCGCCCGGGAGTGATCGGCGCTGGGAGCGGAGAGGGCAAAGGGCCGGCCCAAAGTTCAGAGCGGCTTATCCGCGCGGCCTGTCCGACCCAGTGGAAAGGTAGACACGTAGGGAAGAGCGAGGGCGTTCGCGTGGGGGTAGGGGGCGCAAAAATAGCCCTCCGCCCGAAGTGGGGGAGAGAGAACCTCCGGGAGTCTCCACCAACAGTGTCAGGTCTCCCGGCGAGGGCTTCTCCCGCGAGGGCTTCCAGAAGGAGTCTGGGGGTTTCTCCTTCCTGCCCGGGGCTCTGTGCGTGGGGGGAGGACGTCTGGGGCCCCTACAATGTCTGTAGGGGGCTCTGGACGTGATTAGTAAGAGAGGGACACGCTCGGGGGGCTCTCCCGAGCTTGCTGGGTCTATGTGTGGCTGTTGGGGGCCACGGGGGCTCCCTTAGATCCCCGCCAGCGTCTGTGTGTGCGGGGGGGGGTACGGCGGGAACGCCCTCCCCAGCCTGCCCTATGCATGTGATGAGAAGGGGTGCCAGGCCGTGTTGTGTGGATGGGGAGGAGGCGAGCAGCGCCGAGGAGCCTCTCCTGCGTCCAGGGTCGCCCCCTCCTCAGCCTGCCCAATGCGGGCGCGCGGGGACCTGCCACATCCCATCCCCGCGGCTGGAGTAGGCAGGGGCTGAGCGGGTCGGGGGTGGGGGTCCAAACTCCCGAGCTCTGAGCGCAGAACCTCGGAGCTGCGAAGCCCCAGACGGCGAAGTTAGGAAGTCGGGGCGCCCGCCCCTCCCCCGGCCCCCTTCCACCCTCGCTGCGCCCCCACCCGCCGCGCCCCCAGCCCCCGCCGGAGCCTTCCTTACCTTCCCCAGCAGCAGCGGCCCCGCCGGCGAGGACTCGATCCGGCGAGTTGCAAATACCCGGGAGCGCCTCGCGTAGCCCGCGGCCGAGCCGGGCGCCCGACCGGAGGGGGGTCCTCCAGCCGCCGCCGCCCCCGGCCGGCTTCGGGCCTCGCCGGGACGCCCCCTGGAGCGCACCCGCCGGCGCACACAGGCCGCCTCCCCTTCCTTCCCGCTGCAGGAGCCCCCCGGGCGCCCGGAAGGTCCGGATGTCGACGCTGCGGAGGACGCTGGGCGCGCGGGCCCGGGCCGGGCCAGGACGCGGCGCGGCCGCCTGTGCTCCGGGCTCACCGGCTCCGCGCTCGCTCCGCCGGGGCCGCCGCCAACGCCGCGCCCGCCGCCGCCGCTCCCTCTCCGGCCGCCGCCGCCGCCGCTCCGCTCCTCTCGCCTGCCCGGCTCTTCTCGCCTTTTTTCCCCTTCCTGAGGGGGGGGCGAGCCGAGCGAGCCGGGGGCGGGGCGGCGCGGGGAGGAGGAGGAGGAGGCCGAGGACGAGGAGAAGGAGGAGGAGAGAGGCGAGAGCTGCTTCCCCCCACCCGGCTGCCGGCGCTTCCCAATCTCTCGCTCTCTGAAACTGGATCCCGAATCGGGAGCCAGAGACTGCATTACGGATTACATCAGGCTTTATAGAGCTTCCAGATCACACATTAGAGGGGGAGCGCGAGCGGGGGGCGGGGGCGCGGGGGGAGGGGAGCGAGATAAGGGGGGGGCGGATAAATGCACACACGCGCGCACACCTAGGAGAGCCCGGCGCCTGCCCCGTGCAGCAGACAAGCCAAGAGTTGGGTCCCTGCTCTCGGCCTCCTTCAGGAGCAGGGGAGTGGCCCCACTGGCTGGCTGGATGACGGAGGGTGGACGGCAGGACGGACACAGATGAATGGAGGGAAGGAAGTTAGGGGCTGTGCCTAGGCAATGCAGGTGCGTGGGTGGATGGACGGTGGACGGATGAGGTAGGTGGGTGTAGATGGAAGTGGGGTGTACGGATGGATGGACGGATGACTGGGGAGACTGGCTGAGGACGGGTGGGTGGAAGGTTGGAGGGAAGAGCCCTGTGAGGATGGACAGGATAGGTGGGTAAGTGGATGGGCGGCACCTTGTGGAGGGCTGCTTGGCTAGGGGCTGTGCAGGCGCAAGGACCATGCATGGGTGGAGGTGAGAGCGGACGGGTGGGGGATGGGCAGGAGAGAGCGTGGAGGCATACACTCCTGACCCCATCCAAGAAGGTCAGAGAGTGGGCGCCGGGCAGGGCCATTGCACTGCTCAGGGGGACTTGTCCAGTTCTTCCTCATGGGGACCCTGTGCTGAGACGCTGAGGGAGTGGCTGGGGAAAGAGCCAAGGATGGATTTGAAGGTGAGGTCTAACCCACCACTGACCCTGGGTGGCTGTCCCCAGGCACTTCCTCCCAGCGTCACCATCCATTCTCCTTTGACGTGGAGAACCTCCAGCCTCATATCAGGTTTTGTTCTTCAGCGGCTGAGGGCGATCGCCCCTTCAGCTGCCTTGAATCATCCACCGCCCCTCTTCTGCTTCTAGGACCTCTGGCCAGGTACCCAGAGGGAGCCTTCCCAGAAGGAAGCCAGGACGTTGGAGGGATGACCGCGGGGCCCTTCTCCACCGACGCTTCTGCCTCAGCCCCTTGCTCCCAGCTCACAACTCGTGGTCCAGCCTGAGTGCAAGCCCCCAGCGTGGATGTCACGCACTCTGCACAGGGAACCATCTCAGCAGGTCACGCTGCCGATGCTGCCTAGGCCCACCGTCTGGCCAGGCTGCTTCTCTCAGCCCATCAGACAGTCTCCACTGGGTACCACTGCCCCTACTGAATGTCAGCACCCACCCCACCCTGGCCACCCATGGCCCTCAGCAGTCACCACCATCACAACACAGGTCACCAGGGGAGGAGGGAACTCAAGCCCCCTGAACCCTTGGGCATGGCACACAGCTCGCCGGACACAGTGTCCATATCAGCCCCCTCCACAAGGCCAGTCTGTGGCCAAGGCTCCTAGAGGTGTCCAGAGGGATTGCCCAGAAGGAGCCCAAAGACCCAGGCCACAGGGCAGTCGGAAGGGTGGGGTGGTCCGCTTCCTGGTCCAACTTCTTGGGCAGCATCACACCTCCGTCTTCCTGGGGAAAAGGCCTTCTTCTCCAAGGCTTCGACAGTATTGTTGGCAAAAGGGTAGGGTGCCCGGGCTGCTTCTGAGGATCTCCTGCCAGGTGGCACCCCCTCCTCCTCCGGGTCTTGGTGCCACTGCTCTGCCTCCTCTCCTTGCTGCACCAGCAGTCATGGCCACCAGGGGGCGGCTGATGTCAGGCCAGGAGGCCGGCAGCTCTGAGTCAGGACTCAGCCTCCCTCCTTGGAGCCAGGAGGGTGGCAGCGACCCCAGTGCCTCCACTGGGGAATCCAGCCCAGGTTCTCAGGGCGATGCTGGGGCCCTCTCCGACACAGCCGCATCCTTCGAGGGCAAGGCGGGCTGTCCTCTAGGCCCAGCTTCTCTGCAGGGCCGTTCCTCTCGCTGCATGGGGCTTTCTCTGCTTCCCTCCCTGATTCACCCCTTTTAAAAAGTCATCCTCTCAGTCCAGCCTGAAGCAGCTCCGCTCACCCTGCGGCAGCCCTGTCACCCTGTGTCTGAATGGCTTTGAAGGTGCCTTCCAGCCCAGACACTCTGAGGTTCTAGAACTCTAAACTGGCCACTGACTTTCGGGAGCCTTGCCTCAGTGTACACCCTGAGCTTGTTCCCCTCACCTACTCACCCGACCCTCCCAGGGCACCATCTCACGCCCAGATCAGCTTCCTTTTGGGGGCCTGTCCACAGCCTGAAGAACCCAGGGTGGGCCCAGCACCAGGAGGCTGGAATTGACAGTCCCTGCTGGGGACCACACCCAGCTGGAGGCCAGGCCCTAGAACCTCTTCATGCAGCCCAGAGGGACTGTGACCCATGGCACGTGTTCTCCAGGCCACAAACTGATCCCTCAGATGCTCAGCTGTGACCCTGACCCCAACATTGGGCTCATTGACCACTGACCTTGATCAGCTGAACCCTGATCCTGGTCACACACTGAGCCCTAATTCTGTCACACACTGACCTTGGTCACACACTGAGCCCTGATCCTGTCACACACTGACCTTGGTCACACACTGAGCCCTGATCCTGGTCACACACTGACCTTGGTCACACACCGAGCCCTGATCCTGTCACACACTGACCTTGGTCA
>NW_016107764.1:1197983-1242312 GCF_001604975.1 Cebus imitator | reverse complement strand
CACACACTTACCTTGATCACACACTGAGCTCTGATCCTGGTCACACACTGAGCTCAGTCACATACTGAGCCCTGAACCTGTCACACATTGAGCCCTGATCCTGGTCACACACTGAGCTCAGTGACACACTGAGCCCTGATCCTGTCACACACTGAGCTCGGTCACACATGAGCTTCCATCCTGGTACAGACTGAGCCCCGATCCCATGGCCACTTTACTCAACCAGAGCTTTGGTCCCAAGGTAAGTGTAGACACTGAGGTGTCCCTGATCAATGGGAAACAGAAATGGGGGTATGAGGTCTCAGAGTGGGGCAGCAGGAAGTATGCCTCAAAGTCCTGTATTTCCAGTCATTTCACATAGGCCACAGGGGAGCCAGGGCAGTCTAGAATGCAGCTCCCTGATTCCCATCCTGTGGTCCTCTCGAGCTGCCTGCAGGGACCCCCAGGGCAGAATAAGAGCTTTATGTATCAGCCAGTGCTTCCCACAACTGAGGTCGCATGGGGTACAGGAGGAAAGAGACCCCTTGTCCACTCCAAGTACTCAGTGAACTTTGCCAGCCAAAGGGTGAAGGGCCTCTGTGTGAGGGTGACCAGCATGGTGAGTCACTAGCTGATTCATGTGCAGGGGAGTTAACTGTGGATGCAGCAGGTCTCAGCCTCCCAGTCAGGCCCGTCGGAGCCCCTGCCTGCCACCATGCAGGCCCCCTGAGGCCCTACCCTTGACCAGCCTGTTCTGGTTCACTCCAGCCCTCCCTACCCCTAGCCCAGCCCGAAGGTGCCCCGAACTGTGCAGATGCTAAGGAAGGGTGGGAGAGAGAGAGACTGTTGGAGAGCAGGTGACAGTGAGGGCAGAGGCTCCTGTTAACAAGATTCTAACGGTGTGGCGCAGCTGGCCTCCTCCTCCGGGAAGCCTCCCCAGTCTTCTGGCTGGCAGTCACGGCCCCTTCCTGTGTCCCAGGGACACCCATCAGTCAGCAAAGGCAAACATGGCCAGGGCCCTCCCTGGTTCCTCTGCCCAGAGGCCCCAGCTCCTGCCCAGGCTTAGAGGAAGACAGCAGCCAGTCCCTCCGCCCAGGGCTCTGCACCACAAAAGGGGGATGGAGGCAAGGCACAAGCTGGCTCCTGGGCAGATCCACGCCCAGCTTCAGTTCTGTGGCATTCTGCAGTCCCTCTCTGGTCTCAGCCTGCACCCAGGCCAGGCAGGGTGAGGACTGTGGAGGTGATTTGAGGGGTGGTCTGCTCTCCAGCCATCCCAGTTCAGGGCCTGAGTCAGGGGGAAGAGCCACGAGGAGGTGGCCCCTGGCTGTCACCAGCCCAGGCTTCCAGAAAGACAGAGAGGACCCAGGGAGCCTGCCTTTCCCTTTCCCCATCCCCTGCCCCTTCCTCTCTTCCCCACCTCCCCTGGTCTCTGTCCTGGACTGCTCACCCCTGGACTGGGGCCAGCAAAGTCCAGAGAAGGCCCAACCCTTAGGCGTTGGCCTCCGAGTCCAGAACCAATCTCTGGATGCCTCTGTCCACGGAACTGCCTTTGATAGTGGCAGCGTGTCTGTGCTGTCCAGCACGACCACCACTGGCCATCGTGGCTACCAAGGGCATGAAATGTGGCTTGTGGCCTGGGGAACTGAATTTTTAATTTGATTGACTTTAATCAATTTCCAGTTAGATAGCTACATGTGTCTGGTGGCTACTGTATTGGAGGGTGGTCAACCCAGCCGGTCCGGCCTCCACCCACGTCCTGAGGCTTCCTCCAAGGTGGGGTTCCCAGGCAGGGGGTGCCTGACACTCGTCACTGCCAGGACTCCAGCAAGTGCCCTCCTGTGGCTCTAGGCCCTGCCACCCAGCGCTCCTCCCAGGGACCCCGGGAATGCCTTGTAGGGAATGGCTGGGTCCTGACCCCTCCCTGCTCCAGCTGTGAGCTTCAGACCCATGGCTCACTTTGCCTGGGCCTTCCCTGTTTTGCTTGGAAAGAGGCGGCAACGACAGGACCTACCTAGGCGGCCTTTCTCACTACTGAATGTGCACCATGGTCCAGGCCTGGATGGGGTTCTCGCTCAGCAGCTGGGGGCCTGCTCTCCCTGTGCGCTTCCCCGCCCGGGCCCAGCCCCAGCTCCGCCTCTCCTCCTACGCTCACTCAGCCGGGGCGCTGCTCTCCCTCTGGGTTGGCAGGTGTGCTGGGCACAGGTGGAGGCTTGACCTCATACACCTTGTCCCTCTTCTGTGCCATACCTTGAGCTCCTCACCCCTGCCTGCCTCCAGTGCCACAGAACTGCCATTTCCCAGGGATCCACTGTATACCCCCTTGTCCTAACCCCCTCCAGCCCTATGGGCCCACCTGGTACAACCCACTCCTGAGGGAAACCTGTGCAAGCCCGCCGAGGGATGCCCCAGCCTCTGCTCCCCTGGAAGGGCGGGGAGCCAGCAGCCCCTCCAGATGCCAACCCATTCCAGCCCTCGCCCCAGCGCTCCTCTCTTCCTGCGCCTGCCCTCCGCCCTCCTGCTCCAGCCTCAGCCCAGGCACATCTGGAGTAAGGCTCCTCCGAGGCCCTACTCAGAGGAGGTGGGAACTGATGGGTCATTGTTGCCCCAAATCTAAGGACGGCTGCCTCCTCTCAGATTGAGGAAGCCGTTTGGGGGACACAGGCCTGGAAAGGCTGGTGTTCCTGCAGCCCATGCAGGTCTCTGCTTCCCGTGGGGGCCCCAGGGGGATGGGTGCCAGGGCTTGGCTTGCCTCTCGAGGGTTCCTGCAGGCTGGGGCGGGGGCAGAGGCAAGGCGGAGGGCGGAGGATGAAGGGCAGGTTGGGGTTAGTGGGAGCCGGCATCCAGGCCTGCTTTATACCCTGCCAAGCCCTGCCTGGGACCATGGCTGCCCTAATGATGCTGGGGAAGGGCATTTCCCTATGTCCTCTGGGAAAGGTACAGAGAGGTGCGGGTGCTGGCCAAGGCCACACAGCAGGCAGGCTTGTCTTGGGCGCCCAGACTCAGCACAGGCAGCCGGGCAGGGAAGGAAGGAAACACATCTCCGCAGCACACTGCGGGGCACTCAGTGCCAAGTGTGCTGGGGCTCCCTTCACCCCGTCCCCGGCCACTGGAAAGTCTGCAAGGCGCAGGCCCCTCTGGGCAAGGACTCCTGGCTGAGGGGCGAGGGGATGCCCAGGCTTCCTCCTGGCCCTGGCGCTGACGCTGAGCCCTCAGCCTTCTCCCCAGGCCACGGCCAAGCTTATGTAACCCAAGTGGCCCAGCCCACTCTGCAGGTGCCGTCTCTGCCTGCCCTGCCCGCTCTGGGAGAGGAGGAGGAGGCAGGGCAAGGGGTATTTTCGGGCTATTTTCAACCACTCATTTTCACAGCTCTCCTTGTGAGAGCCAGGCGTGATTGGCGGATTTTCCTAACACCCTTGTGGGACTATGCAGAGACGCAGGTCAGGGAGAGGCGAGATGGCACCAGCCGGGCAGCCACTGGGGCTACGGGCTCCCGAGGCAGGGCTCCCTGGGGGCCTTCGAGACCCCTGCAAATTGTGAACTGGCTGTGCATTCTCCTGACATTTCCTCAGCAGCTGTGCTGACCAAACTGTCTTCGCTCCCTGTCCCCATCTGCCCTCACAGCCGTTAGCAGAGGTGGCTCAGCATGGTCCCATTCCATAGAAGAACCTTGGCTCAGAGGGTTCATGTGTCATGCTCAAGGTCACACATGACCAAGGACCAGGACCACTGCAGGGCCCAAGTCATGGACTTATTCTTGGAGGAGAGTCTTTAAGACTGACTGGGCAGAAAGGGAAGAAGTGGAGGAATGTTAGCTGGGCCTGGAGAATGTAACCTCCTGGGCCAGGAAGTGCACAAAACACTTCAGAGCACTTGTTTCCAGTCCTCACAACATCCCGGCTGAGGCCTGACCCTCTTCCTAGAGAGCTCTGATACCTTGTCACCACCTGAGCACACATTAATCCTGATTCCTGATTGTTGACTGAGCCCTGACTCTGGGCACATACTGATCCTGATCTCTGATCACTGACTGAGCCTTGATTCTGGGCACATACTGATCCTGATCCCTGATCACTGACTGAGCCCTGATTCTGGGCACATACTGGTCTTGATCCCTGATCATTGACTGAGCCCTGACTCTGGGGACATATTGGTCCTGATCCCTAATCACTGACTAAACCTGGCTCTGGGCACATACTGGTCCTGAATCCTGATCACTGACTGAGCCTTGATCCCTAATCACTGACTAAACCTGACTCTGGGCACATACTGGTCCTGAATCCTGATCACTGACTGAGCCCTGAGCCTCTGGATATGCTGTGCAAAGCCTGAGGATGGGCACCAACTGCCACCATTCATCCAGTATTTATCATGCCCCTCTTTTGGACTTGGCACCCTGCCCACACCAGCAGGTCCTTCACCCTGTCCGCATAGCCCTTGTTCCCAAAGCAGAGGCTGTGTGGACTTCAGGGCCTGTGCAGGCCACTGCCCCAGCTTCCCCCACAGGCTCCCGTCTGAGCTTAGTGAGCCGTAGGAATAGGGGATGCCAAGCCAGCTCTGTGAGCTCTCAGTGGGGGGAGATTAAGCGTTTAATAAACACTGCAGTGAAAATCAATGCAATCAGAGAGATTGAAGCACCAACAGGTGTGGAGACTGGAGGTGGGGCTCACCGGCTCTGCACTCTTACCTGCCCACACGCACTGCACGGTGGCCTCCAAGTAGCATGGACAGTGAGTCAGGGGGAGGCCGTGTTCTCTGCCAACCTGAGCTGCCTCACGCCCACCACTCAACAGCATGCACTCCCCCAGAAGACACCCTATGCCATGCTCAGCACAGAGACCCTGGGCATCCGTAGGAGACCCTCGGCCCCTCTTGAGTATCCACACCCCAGGCTCTGATGTCTAAGCCCCACCAGGGCTTCAGCAGTCACTGGGTGGGGTGACCAGTCTGGGCACCCCAGGACACAGCTAGCCTGAGAGTTGGGGGGACAGAAGCCAGGAGACACACAACCCCACGCTGGAGCGCTTCAGAGGAAGGCATCAGAACCCTGGGGGCATGGGGTGACATTCTGGGGTAGGGCCCGGGAGTCCTCACCACCCTGAAGCCTGAGAGTGACTCAGGGGAGGGTGGGGCGGAGCCTGGGTCAGAGGACCGAAACCCCCTCCCTGAATTCCCTGAGCCTCCAAGGCAGTCTCCCACCCTGCTGGGCTGTGGTCATCTCCTATCCACTGTACCAGCAGGGCCTCAGCTGAGGCGGTCCTGTGCCCTCACTGGGTCCCCTCATTGTATCAACAGTGCTGACACTGAGGTGCACCTACACCAGAGCTGTCATCTGTCCCTCTTATAGAAAGGAGAGCTGAGGTTGGCCCTAGGGTCCCCAGCTGTAAGTGCTGGAGCCAGACCTTGAACTCTGCACCCACCCCCATCTGACCCCCGCCACCCCACCTGCCACAGAGGGGCTTGCCCGCTCTGGGCATATGTTCATTAGGGAGGCGGTGCCTGATGAACCGCCTGTGATGTAAGACACCCACATCTAACCATGTGCTTGGCAGAGCCCAGGAAGCCTGGAGGGAGAGATGAGGCCCCCATTGTGAAGGAAGCTGAGGCTCTGGGCGGGGAGGTGACCTCCCTGAAGGTGCATAGCCATGAGTGGAAAATCCTGGACATGAATCCAAGGGCCCATGACCCCGTGAGCCCAGGGCATCCCTACATCCTCTTCTGAATGTCAGAGAGGAAAGGCTTAAGCTCAGAGGCCTGGGATGCCTTTTTCCCTTCCCAAGAAATGCAGGGGGAGGCGGTCTCAGGAGGAGCTCAGCTCCTCTACATCACGGCGCCCCTGGGGCTCCATCCATCCTCCGCCTTTCCTCAGGTGGGTGGCACTGGGTGGCAAAATGGCTGCCAAGCTCCAGGCATCACATCTTCCCAGGACCACCTCTAGAGCACGAAGGGAAGAAAGGAGGCAAAGGGTTTTCTGCTTGCAAGTCTCCCTCTTCTCAGGGGTCGCTGGGAAGAGCGCCGGGCCATCTCAGAGGCAGGTGTGGGGGCCCCACGAGAGGGGAGGTTATGAGTGAATTGTGCCCTCAAAGATTCATATGCTGAAGTCCCAATCCCTGTACCTAAGAATATGACCTTATTTGGAAATAAAGTTGAGGTGGGGTCACGCTGGAGTAGGGTGAGCCCCAATACAATGCCACAGTCTTTTTTTTCATTTTGAGACAGGGTCTCACTCTGTTGCCCAGGCTGGAGTGCAATGGCACAATCTTGGCTCACTGCAGCCTTGACCTCTTGGGCTCAAGCAATCCTCCCGCCCCAGCCCCTTAAGCAGCTGGGATCACAGGCATGTGCCACCACGCCTGGCTAATTTTTTGTAGAGAAAGGGTTTTGCTATGTTGGCCAGGCTGGTCTCAAACTCCTGGGCTCAAGCAATCTGCCCGCCTCAGCCTCCCAAAGGTCTGGGATTACAGGCATGAACCACTGCACCCAGCCAACTGATGACTTTGCAAAAAGAACATCATGTGGAGAGACAGGGAGGCCACGCAGAGAGACAGATGCTCAGGGAGGTCATGCGGAGAAATGGACACTCAGGGAGGCCACATGGAGAGATGGACATTCAGGGAGGCCACGCGGAGAGACAGACGCTCAGGCAGATACTCAGCGAGGCCATGCAGAGAGACAGATGCTCAGAGAGACCACGCAGAGAGGTGGACACTCAGGCAGGCACTCAGGGAGGCCACATGGAGAGACAGACACTCAGGGAGACCAGGCAGAGAGACACTCAGGGAGGCCACATGGAGAGACAGACACTCAGGAGGGCCACACAGAGAGACACACACTTAGGGAGGCCACACGGAGAGACAGACACTCAGGGAGGCCACGCAGAGAGGCAGAGGTTCAGGCAGACACTCAGGGAGGCCACATGGAGAGACAGACACTCAAGAGGGCTATGCAGAGAGACACACACTTAGGGAGGCCACTGGAGAGACAGACACTCAGGGAGGCCACGCAGAGAGGCGGACGCTCAGGCAGACACTCAGGGAAGCCACATGGAGAGACAGACACTCAGGAAGACTACACGGAGAGACAGACACTCAGGGAGACCACACAGAGAGATGCTCAGGGAGGCCACGTGGAGAGACAGACACTCAGGCAGACACTCAGGGAGGCCACATGGAGAGACAGATGCTCATGGAGGCCACGTGGAGATGGACGCAGAGACTGAAATCATACATCTGAAGCCATAGATCACAGAAGATTGCCAGCAACCTCCAGAAGTGAGAAGACAGGGGACACATCCCCAGAGCCTCCAGAGAAGCCAACTCTGCTGACACCTGGATCTTGGACTCAGCAGCCCCGGAGCAATGGGAATGAGTTTCTGAGCTTGCTACTTGGCTACAGCAGCCTTAGAAAAGCAGCACAGGGAACAGGTCTCCCTGCACCCAGTCTTCCTCTTGCGTCTCATTGGTCAGAAGGGGATCACATGTTCCAAACTGACCAATCATGGGAAAGGGAACAGGGTTGCTTCTTGGGCTCAGATCAATCACAGTTCATTCCCTGGGTGGGGATCTCTGCTGGAAGAGTCAGCCAGGCTCAGGGGGCAATGCCATGCAGGCAACCCCCAAAGACCACCCACATGCCAGGAGACCAGGGCACCTTGAAACCTTTTTCTCTAGGGGACAAGGAGGTGCTTGTCAGGAGAGCAGGAGTTGTCAAGGGTTTGGGTAACTGGAAATGTGGTAGATTGGGCTTTTCAGAAATGACTTCAATGGTGGGTCCCATGACGCCGACCCTACTCAATCCAGGAAGGGTCTGCCTTTGCTCCCCTTGAATCTGGGTGGTCTTAGGACCGCATGGCTGGAGGTGACACTGCATGGCCTATGTTCTTTGGCTCCCGTCTGGTCACTAGAGGACTCACTTTTGGATCCCAGGGCTGCCATGTAAAAATCTGACTCCATTAAAATTAAAAACTGCTTTGCAAAAGACGCTGGCAAGAGAATCAAGAGAGAAGCCACAGGCTGGGAGAAAATATTTGGAAGAGACACACCCAATAAAAGACATAATGAAAACATCCAAAGAACCCTCAGAACTAAACAATAAGAGAACAGACAATCCAATTTAAAAATGGGCAGAAGATCGCAATAGATACCTCACCAAAGACACAAGATAGCGCAGAAGCACAAGAAACAGCATCCACTATCACGTGTCATTAGGGAAATGCAAATCAAGGCAACAACTAGATGCCCCTGTGCACCTATTCAAATGGCCAAAACCTGGAGCACCACGGTGCCAAGTGCTGGCGAGGATGTGGCAACAGGAGCTCCTACCACTGCTGCCGGGAGTGCAAGCCGAGACAGCCCCAGTGGAGGACGGTTCTGCAGTCTCTCACAAAACTAAACACACTCTTACCCTATAGCCCGGCAATCATGCGCCCTGCAGTTTACCCAGTGAACTGAAAGGCGGGGTCCACAGGAACCCTTGCACGTGATGTTCGTAGCAGCCTTACTCATGGCTGCCAAAACTTGGAAGCAACCACCATGGTCATCTGCAGGTGAGCGGATGAGCAAACTGTGGTACATCCACGTACGGGAATACGAAGCGTTAAGAGTGAGCTGTCGAGCCACGAGAATACATGCGGCCATCTTCAACACACATGACGAAGTGAAAGAAGCCCCTCGGAAAAGGCTCCGGACTGCCTGATTCCAGCTACACGACATTCCGGAAAGCGAAAGCAGACTATGGAGACAGCACAGAGGAGCGGTTGCTGGGGTGGGTGGAGGGGCGCATGGGCAGAGCACAGGGGCCGTTAAGACAGCGAAGCTCGTCTGCGTGCTGCTGGAAAGTGGATCTGTGCACGCACATGGGTCAAAACCCGTAGAATGCGCGATACCAAGAATGAAGGCCACTGTGAACTACAGACTTCAGTGACCGTATCGTACGAACGGCTCCGCAGTTGTAACAAATGAGCCACCCTAACACAAGGTGTCAAACCTGGGGAAACTGGGTGGGGAGAGGGAGAGAGTATGTGGGAACTCCATGGTTTCAGATCAGCGATAAGCCTAACGCTGCTCTGATATGTAGTCTCTGGAACAAAGTGCTGCCTGGAGCTCGCCATATGTTGAGGAAGCCCAGGCCACTTGGAGCGGCCCCAGGTCCAGGCCCTGGTCACTGGCTGCAGCTGAGGCCCCACATGCAAGTCGTCCCCGAGGCCTGTTGGAAGTCCTGACCCACAACCTCCGTGAGTGCAGCAACACTGTGCTCTCAGGCTGGATGGCACGGGCGGACACACTGCAAGGTGGCGCTGACTGGTGAAGAGGTCTCTGGCGAGAGGGGAGCAGGAGGAGCGTGGGGCAGCCTTGGAAGGTGTGGGTGCCTGGCCGGGGAGTGCAGCCTTTATCCTAGGCCTGGGAGTCCCCGCAGGGTTTGAAGCAGAGGGTGATGGTCAGATCAACAATCCGACAGACTGCTCTGGACTGGGAGCAAAGCAGTGAGACTTGCTAGGAGGCAGGTGTGGGGCAGGGGTGGCCACGGGTGTCTTCAGCATGTACCATGGGTATCCTCGGCATGTGCCGTGGGAATCCTCGATGTGCGCCGTGGGTATCTTCGGGGTGCTTGGGACAGGGGTCTGGGCAGGGGTAGGGATTGAGAAAGCATCAGAGTGGGGGCATGAAGTCACCCTGAGAGACAGTGTACCCACGAAGGTGGAGGAGAGGACGTGACACCACTCTGACCCCCTCTGTCTCCAGGCACAGGCCACTGTTATTTTTCAGCGCCCCTGGGCTTAGGTGAGGCCACGTGACTGGTCCCTGCTGGCGGAGTGTGGGGCCATGAAGGCTGAGCTTGCAGAAACTTCCCAACCTGCTCCAGGCACCCCCTGCTGCCTGGGGGCTGGTGATTTTACAGATGAGGAGCCTGGATCCTGTTGCTGTGGGGCAGAGACCACCCTGCCACCCTGCCATCCTGCCACCACAGCGACCCTGCTGAGCGACAGAAAGCATCTGTGCGGTTGACACTGTGGCGTATCTGTGGTGCTATTGCTCCAGCAGCCCCCGCCTGCACGCCCCAACTCTCACAGAAGATGGGACAAAAGAAAGCCTGGGGTATTTCAGGAGCAGGCAGAGAGAGGAATGTGGGTGCAAGAGTGCACATGCGAGTGTGTGTGAAAGGGCATGTGTGAGTGTGCGAGAATGCATGTGTGTGCGAGAGGGTACACGTGACTGTGAGTGCACACGTGAGTGTGAGTGCACGTGTGTGTGCCTATAGTGTACATGTGACCGTGTGTGTGTGGGAATGCATGTGTTAGTGTGTGGGTGCACATGTGAGTGTGAGTGCACATGTGTGTGTGCCTGATAGTGTACGTGTGACCGTGTGTGGGGGGGAATGCATGTGTTAGTGTGTGGGTGCACATGTGTGAGTGCACATGAGTGTGCCTGATAGTGCATGTGTGAGCATGTGTGTGTGAGGGCACATGTGATTGTGAGTGCACATGGGTGTGTGTGCGCCTTACTGCATGTGTGAGCATATGTGTGTGTGAGTGCACATGGGTTTGTGTGCCTGATAGTGCATGTGTAAGTGTGTGTGTGTGGGAATGCATGTGTTAGTGTGTGAGTGCATGTGTATGAGAGCACATGAGTGTGCCTGATAGTGCATGTGTGTGTACATGTGTGTGAGTGCATGAATGTGTGCCTGATAGTGCATATGTGAGCATGTGTGTGAGTGCACATGAGTGTGAGTGCACATGGGTGTATGTGCTGATAATGCATATGTATGCATGTGTGTGTGGGAATGCATGTTAGTGTGTGAGTGCACATGTGTGCCTGATAGAGCATGTGTGTGTGTATGTACATGTGAATGTAAGTGCACGAGTGTGTGTGCCTGATAGTGCATGTGTGAGTGTGTGTGCACATGTGTGAGTGCACTGTGTGTGTGCCTGATAGTGCATGTGTGAGTGTGTGTACTTGTGAACGTGAGTGCACGAGTGTGTGTGCCTGATAGTGCCTGCATGAGCATGTGTGTGTGCATGTGTGAGTGCACATATGTGTGTGTGAGCAAGGATGTGTAATCATACATGTGAGCACACTGTGTGTGCACCTGATAGTGCATGTTTGTGTGTAAGTGCACATTGTGTGAGCATGGATGTGTGAGTGTGTGTGTGAGTGCACGTAACCACAAAGGATGTTCCCCAGCCGTAGCTTGTGCACTCCCAAGGAGGGAGCTGTGGCTGCCCAACGCTCCTTCCTGAGAATCAGCCAACTGAGTCTTTCCTGGTGGTGGGCCGAGGGTCAGTGCCGCATGGAGAAGAAAGACAGGTCCCGTGTTCCCTCCTGCGGGGCGTCCACATGGAGAGGAGGGAGCCTTGGGAACCAGCATCCTGAGATGTTTTCAGGGATTCCAAGGACAGTCCACTCCAGCTCCATCACTGGGCAGCCATGACGCCCATGACACCCCTTTAGTTCCTCTCCACTTGAGGGTAATCTCTGCCTCTGCAAGCCAGGCAGGGCTGGGGGGGCTGTCAGCACTTGACACCTCCATGGTTCTTAGTTCCCAGGTACCTTTCTTCTTTTAAACATTTCTGTAATATTTCCACCACACTGAAGTGTATGGGGACAACATCACTGGCAGCCAGCCCGGCACCAGCTCTGATGCTGCTGAGCACGCGGCCATATTTGCCTCCAATCTCTTCTGGTTTTAGGGGAGCAAAGCCAAAGCCTGCCGTCTTCTGCCTGGCTTTCCCTGACCCACACACCTCCCCCTTCCTCCTGCTGCCATGGTGCCTCTGGCTCCCAAGCCCCTTTCTTAACCTCTCCCTTCCATATGCATCCTTCAGATAGTGCACAGAGGGGCTCCACTGGTTCCTAAACTCATAAATGGCACCCCAGTCACACTCCCTTCAGTACTTTGTGTTTGTGCTCAATGCTGTGTTTGAGGCTAATTTGCAGTGAGGCCTGGAGCTCTGTACCTCTGGCTCTCACACATGCCTTCGTCGTTCCAACCTCTCTTCTGGGAATAAATGTCATTCCCAGGATTTCAACTTCCCAGCTGTTCCGTATAAGTGGGTGGTCACAGGTGAAACACAGGGTGCAGGGCCCAGCCCATGTCTGCCAGGCTCATATGCCGTGTCTCCCTAAAGCAAGCGACACAGGGGCCTCCTTGGGTACATGGGGCACCACTCTCTAGGGTGCCTGTGTGGGAACAGAAGCACTGGGCCGAGGCTACCTGCAACCTGAGCTTTACCGGCTTGGGTCCTCTGTCCACAGGGTGTGCGTCATGCTTGCCATGTTAGCCATGCCCAGTGGTGTGGATGGACATTCTGTTGTGGCTTTCATTTGTATTTCCTCTTGGGAGATACTCTGTTGGCTGCAGAAATGGAGAGGGACAGGGACAGGGGTTGGGGAAAGAGCCTGGTAGGGCCTGTAGATCCCGAGGCCCATAGGCACTGGGAGTGGCAGGAGGACCCTGGGGCAGGGCTGGTGGGGCCTGGTCTTGTGCAAGTCTGGGTGCAGGGGTCATGTTAGGAGCATCGGTCAGGGCAGCAGCCATGGCTGGCAGGACAGACAGCCACACTGAGGCCTAGAGCTTGTCTCTGCCCCGCTGCCTCCAGCCTCAAGCACCCTGGGACTTCCTGACGTTGAAAGCTTCCTTCTTACAAGACTCATTTCTGAATCCCTAGAGCACCTCTCTCAGCCAGATGAGCTCTGAGTAAATGAATGACTGAAGGGATGGATGGATGGATGAATGGATGGATAGATGGATGGATAGATGGATGGAGAGATGGGTGGATGGATGGAAGGATGGGCGGATAGATGATGGGTAGATGGATGGATGGATGGATGATTGGATGGATGGATGGATGGAGGGATGGTGGATGGATGAATGGACAGATGGAAGGACGGATGGATGGATAGATGGGTGGATGGATGGATGATAGATGGATAGATGAATGGATGGATGGATGGAAGGATGGGTGGATGAACGGATAGATGGATAGAGGGATGGGTGGATGAATGGATAGATGGATGGATGGATAGGTGGATGGAAAGATTGATAGATGGATGGAGGGATGGATGGATGGATTGAGAATAAATAGATGGATGGATGGATGGATAGATGGATGGATGGACGGATGGATGGATAGATGGACAGACCAGTCATGGAAAGCTTTTGTGAGGAGGCAAGCAGTTGGCTGGTTTGAGGATGAGGTCTCTGGATGACCAGGGGACACAGGGATGGGCTCTTGACTCCCTGTCCTCTCAGCTCTCCTTGTCCCCAAGAAGGACAGGTGGCAGGCCAGGTGCAGCCCCTCACCCTTTGACTTTCACGTGTGGTGCTCTTGGTCAAGGCTCTAAGTCAGGTCCAAGGATGGTGCTGCCGTGGGGCTGGGAAGGAGTGTCCCAATGGGAGGGATGCAGTCTCTGTGGAGGATGCACGTGGTGGCAGCAGTCCCTGGGATAGCACAAAGGGTCTGCCTGATGACCAAGCCTGGCAAAGGGGAATCAGGAGCACGTTGGAAATATGCCCAGTTCAGCCCAGGATCCGCACTGCATGGCCTGCAAGGCTGTGAGATTTCTGCCCCCTGTGCAGCCTCAGGTGACTCCCCTTCCCCAGGTGCTCCCCGTGCTCCTCAGACGGAGCCTGGAGAGAGGAAGGTGGGTGAGACCAGAGTGCCTCAGGCTTTCCCCGCTGCCTGGTCTGAGGCCTGGCTCCCGGGCACACTGCCCCCAGCCATCTCCCTGCACGGCCCGCTGGCAGGACAGGCTGGGGGCCGGGAAGCCTGGTGGCCCACGAGGTGACTCAGCCGGAGATGCCTGCCGGTGAGTGTGGAACACTGCCTGAAGATTAAATTAGGTGCCTCGACATTAAAAATACATATTTATTTTAACCGGTTGGGGTGTTTGGAAGGAGATGAAAGGGAGGGGAGATGAAAAATTACAAATTAGATAATTAAGGAAGCAGAGAGGAGCGCGTGCCGAAATGGGAGCGAGGAGGGTGCATTGTGAATTCCCTGCGCCGCACCAATTTAGTGGGTAGGAAAAAGGAGTTAGAAGCAAAGAGGAAAAAAATAAACAGGCAACAAAAACCCACCCCAGCCAGCCCAAGCCGTTCACATTAGTGTTCCTTTAGGAAATTAGCACAGGGGAACGCTGGTGAGCAGAGTGGGCCCAGCCTCGGGGACTGCAGAGCCCGCTCAGTCCTGGGTGGCCGGGACCTTACAGCTTTGCCCCAGGGGCCCAAGGGGACCCAGAGGGTGGCTGAGGGAGCCTGGCCGGGCTCCGGTACCGGTCCTGGCCGCTCACAGGTGCGAGCCTGGCCTGGCGACTGTGGGAGGGCAGGCCTCTGACATGCAGGGGTGGGACCGCTGCCCCGGAAGGTGGTGCTGGGCTTGTCTGATGAGGGTGCAGTGCGGTTGGCGGCTAGAGAGAGACGTCTGGTGGGATGACGCTGTTGCCCGCGGTCCCAGTTTTGAGGCTTGACGGTGACAGAAAAGGACGTCTGTGGGGGCTACGGCTGCCATGGAGGTGGCGCTAAAGCCGATGGGGGTGGCACGAGGTTTGTCAGCAGGACAATGACGATGCTGTGCTGACGGAGCGTGCCCGGGAAGACGGCGAGGGGGGCGGCAGGAGGGGCGGCCCTGGTGCTGGTGTTGGCAGGTGTTGAGAGTCACAGAAGAGCTGTGGAAAGAGGGAGCGAGCGTCTTCCCCGAGGTAGGGCAGGCTCCAGTCCCAGCTCCAACCCCGAAACGCCCCGGGCCGGTCCCCACAGTCGTGGTCACGCGCACACAGCCAGAATATCCCACGTGGGAAGAACCGAGGGCCTGGAGGTGGGAGGGAGGGAATGAGGCTTGCAGGCTCCGTGCTGAGGCAGGCTGGCATGACGCAGGTGGAGGTGGTGAACGCACGCAGGCGACGCAGGTAACGACGGAGGAGGAGTCCCTCCACAGGGCTGGCTCACCTCGGGCCTGGCCAGAAGGGCTGCTGGATCCAGGCCCTGCCATCGCTGTGTCCACGGCTCAGAGCCCAGATCGCTGGCCAGGGTCTGTAGGGGCCGGGGCAGGCCACCAAGCATATGACAAGGATGTGCTTGTATACACACAGGGCGTGTGTGTGTGTGTATGTATGTGTGTATGTGTGTGTATATGTGTATGTGTGTATATGTGTGTGTATGAATGTGTGTGTGTGTATGTGTATGTGTATGTGTATATGTATATGTGTGTATGTGTATGTATGTGTATGAATGTGTGTGTATGTGTGTGTATGTGTATGTGTGTGTTTGTGTATGTGTGTGTGTATGTGTATGGGTGAATGTGTGTATGTGTATGTATGTGTATATGTGTGTGTATATGTGTGTGTACATGTGCGTATGTGTGTACGTGTGTGTATGTGTGTGTGTACGTGTGTGTATGTGTATGTGTGTATGTGTATGTGTGTACGTGTGTGTGTATGTGTGTGTCTGTATGTGTATGTGTGTGTACATGTGTGTGTATTTGTGCGTGTGTGTATGTGTGTGTGTGTGTATGTGTGTGTCTGTATGTGTATGTGTGTGTGTGTGTGTGTGTGTGTGTGTGTATGTGTGTAAGGAATGCAATCTCAGCACACACCCACAATGCGCCCTCCCTGCCACACCCCAGCCTGCACTCCTCCAGTGTCTGGAGTGTGTCAGGCAGGCGATGTGGGTCATCAACGGGGCCACGGCTTGTGTAACTCATCCCCCTGGGCTGACCTTATGCCGGGGGCCGCCGGCGACCTGCTGGCCCCAGTTTTAGAGGCCACGAAGAACAGCAGCTCCCAAAGCCCTGAAGAGGTGGGGAGGGTCGTTTCCCCGAAAACAAAAGGAGAAAAGACACAAGGCTGTCCCCTGCCCCTATTCCTGTCCCTGGCCATGAGGAGCGGCAGTGCTTGAAGCTTGCTGATCTGAGATGTTTCACGCCTTCCCTCCCCTCAACCACCATGCGCCCCCAAAGCATGGGGCCTCACCAGCGCCAGTGACAGTCACAGGGTCAGCACCAGGTTGGCTGACACAGACGCTGGGATTGTGGGACAAAGAAGATCTGGGTTAGAGGGCAGGGGGCTTGGCTCTATGAGACTCCTGTGAAGCTGAGGTCCTGCCGGGCCCCAGAGAGGAGCCCCCTTCTCTCTCCCAGAGCAGAGATCCGGAGCCTGCCGGCCACGTCGCCAGCACTCCCCTGGGCTTCAGCCCCACCAGCCCCTCTACCCGCTACCCCCCAACTCCAGCTCTGAAGCCTCACCACCCGCGGACACAGAAATCTCCCTGCCTGCTGAAGTCTCCTGTCTTCGGTCAGAAGTCAAGAAGGGGTGAGAAGGAGAGGCCCGTCCTGCAGAGGTGGAAGGCGTGGTGCTGGGGCTGCCTAGGGACTGGTTCAGGTCCCGCACAGCCTGGGGCATGGGCGCCCATAGCTGGATTCGTGACCTCTGCCCCCAGCCATAGCTAAACCCGAGGCTGCTGGGGGCCTCGCAAGCTGTGCCATGGATGGCCGAGGCGGGCACGGCCCTCTCTTGTGGCGTCAGCTGGTCTTCTTCAGGTCTGGCTGGACCCTGGCTCGCCCCACACCCCCTGCACTTCTGTCTCCACTAAATCTGTATGAAGAGTAGGGCGTATTGGCCTGTGCCTGTATGTACACTCTCATGTATATGTGTGTGTACCAGGTGTATGCATGGGCGTGTACAGGTGTGTATACACACATTCACGTGTACACTTGAAGTGCAGCTATGCATACAGCATGTAGACATTGTGTGTACACACATGTGCACCCACTTGTATACACAGACAGACACAGGCAAGTACGCACCATGTGTGTGTACACGGACACGCCTAAGAGCATGAGTGCCTGTGCACACCTCGCCACGTGCATACAGTGTACACGCAGGTGCACAGTGCCTGTGATACACATACAGGGTGCAGGCATGGGCCCTGGCTGTAAACACACAAGGCACATACACCCCACGTGTCTATGTGCAAGTGTACGTGTGTGTGTATGCTGTGTGCATGTGGTCAGAGGAGGGCGGCCTGGGAAAGCTGGGAGTGTGGAAACAAAGTGGGCAGGAAGGCCCAGGGTCCTGGGGCCAGTGCCTGCTGGGTGTCCACGGGCTGGTCTCCCTGGCCTCCACACCTACCCACCTGCCCTTTCCTGACTAGCCAGGCGCCGGCAGCCTGACCTCACCCACCCTGCCCTGCCCAGCCAGCCCCCACCCCCAGCCCCCAGCAGCCCAACCCCACCCACACTGCCCCGTCCAACCAGCCCCCCCAACCCCACCCACGCTGCCACATCCTGCCCTCATTGCCTCGCCCCAGATCCTAAGAGCCACGGGCAATCGTTCTCACTCGCTGGCCATGCGGGGAGCTGAAGTATCATCTAATTAATTAACAGGTCCTCTGCGGCAGCAGGGAGCAAGCTTTCAGCACAACCCAGTTTGACTGCTACACGGGAACAATCGGCAGGCAGGTGTCTGAGCCCAGCCTCCGGTCCCAGAGTGCCTGTGGGTGGAAAGCCAGGTCCCTCCCTGGTCCCTCCCTCTCCCCCGCCATGTAGGGCCTGCAGAGGACCTGAGGAGCGCAGGTGTCGGTTTCAGGTTCCCACCCAGCACCCTGGCTGTCCTGGCCCCCGGCTCTGTGGATGCAGGTGGCTGGTGGAGAGGGTTGGTAAAGAACGAGTCTGAGGGCAGAGCTGGACTCTGGGAGGGTGACCACTGCCTTCAAGTGGCCCTGCATCCAGACCCAGCCCCTCCTGGACCCACCCTGCCCTCTGGCTGTCTCTGATCCCTGTAAAGTGGGACAAGCATCCCCACCTGAGCACGTGCAGATGAGTGAGTTGCCATTCCAGGACCTGACAGGGGCCAGTGGAGAGCAGGTGCTTCATAAACCCCAGATCCCATTCCTCATATACTGTGGAGAGCTTCCGGTCTTAGGGGAGGGTGGCCCTGCTCTCAGAGAGGCGGGCAGGGAAGACAGAGCAGAGTGGGAAGGCGGAAAGGTGGAGGCCAGGAGGAAAGCAGGTGTCGGGGCGCTCAGGGCTAGCTGCCGAGTCTGCTGGGCCAGCGTCATCAATCATGTCATCATCGTGACATCACAGCCCCTGCCCCAAATGCACCCCTGAGGAATGTTCCTGAAGCTTGGCCATCCTGAGTTCCGGTCCGTCTCTAGCTCTGTGAACTTCATCTCAAACAATTAAAAAAATTTAATTCACATGTGGAGTTCTCTGAGTTTATACATACAATGTTTTTGTAGAGATGGGGTCTTGCTATGTTGCTCAGGCTGGCCTTGAACTCCTTCCAGCGATCTTCCTGCCTCAGCCTCCCGCAGTGCTGGGATCGCAGGCGTGCGCCCCGTGCCCAGCCTGTGTTTATGTGTAACCATTGGCATAGTCAGGACATAGAACAGTTCCTTTCCCTGCCCCGTGCCTCTGGCTCCCAGCTGTGCCTCGCCCCGCCCCTGCCCCCTGCAACTGCGAGCGTGTTCTCCGCTGCTGTAGACCTGCCTTTCTGAGAACACCACGTGGATGGAGTGGCAGGTCACCTCCTGTTGAGGATGGCTCCTCTCAGCATAACCATCAGCAACCGCTGCATGTGGCACATCCCAGAAGTGTGTTTCTGTGTCTGTTCATCGCTGAGCTCTATTTCTCAGTATTGGGATGGATCATAACTTGTTAATTTGCTCACCTGTGCAAAGATTTGGGCACCTTCTGATCTGGGGCTATTACAAATAAAGGTGCTACGAACATTTGTGTGCAGGTTTTTGTGAACATAAGTGTGCTTGACTTTGGTGAGCATCTCGCATGGGATTTCCGGGCCCTGAGGCAAACGCATGTCTAACTTGCTAAGAAACTACCAAACCGTCTTCCAGAGTGGCTGAGCCATTTTGCATTTCCATCATAATGTGACAGAGTTCCAGTTGCCTTGAGTAGGGTCAGTATTTTTTTTTTTTTAATTTTAGCCATTCTGTCTTTTTGTTTCGTTTTTTGAGATGGAGTCTTGCTCTGTTGCCCAGGCTGGAGTACAGTGGTATGATCTCCGCTCACTGCAATCTCCACCTCCTGGGTTCAAGCAATTCTCCTGCCTCAGCCTCTCGAGTAGCTGAGATTACAGGTGTGCACCACCATATCTGGCTAATTTTTGTATTTTTAGTAGAGATGGGTTTCTCCATGTTGGCCAGGCTGGTCTTGAACTCCTGACCTCAGGTGATCTGCCCACCTTGGCCTCTCAAAGTGCTGGGATTACAGGTGCATGCCACTACTCTTAGCCATTCTAATAGGTGTGGAATAGTATCTCCTTGTGGTTTGAATTTGTGTTTCCTTCATTAAGGAAATGAATTATTATTATTAATTATTCCAATGATGTGGAATATCTTTTCGTGGGCTTATCTACCATCCAAGTATCCTCTTTCTTGAACTCTGTTGATGTCTTTTGGCCTTTTTCCCTGTTAACTTTTTATTTCGAGATAATGATAGACTCACAGGAAGCTGCAAAAATAGTACAGAAAGATAGTTCACTTAGTTTCACTTCATCTGCGAATGTCTGTATTTCACCTTTACTCCCGAAGGCTGTTCACTGGGTATAGAATTCCACACTGTAGTCCCTTCCTTTGATCTCAAAAATTTCCCTCTGCTTCCATCTAGCCTCTGTGGTTTCTGATGAGCCATCCAAAGTCATTTGGAGAATTTTTCCCTTTATAAATAATTCATTACTTTTTTTCTGCTTTCAAGATTTTTTTTACTTTGTCTTTAGTTTGTCAAAGATTGATTTGATGTTTCTGGGAATAAATCTCTTAGGATTTGTACTGGTTGGGGTTCACTGGTCTTTTGTGTCTGTAGGATTGTTTTTACCAAAATTGAGAAGTTTGCAACCATTATTTCTTCAAATATTTCTTTCTGTGTTATACTCTTTTCTTTCTGAATTGTACTCTTTTCTCCCCTCCCTGTGGGCCCTGATTGCATGAACGTTAGACCTTTGATATCATTCCACAGGTCCCATGGGTCTTTTACTCTTTCTTTCTCCTGTGGTTCACATTGGATACTTTCTATGGAGCCATGCTTATGCTCCCTAATTTCTTCTGTCATCTCCATCCTGCTGTTGAGTTCGTAACATATTTCTGTTTTCCTTGGGCACTTTTCAGTTCCAATGTTTTCATTTGGCTCTCCTTTCTCTCTTTTCCGCCTCACTGAGCTTTTCTATGGTTCCATTTATTTCGAGAGTGTTTGCCTTTACTTGTTGGATCATTTTTATAATAGATGCTTTTAAGTCTTTGTTTGAATCCGAACAGCTGTGCCATCTTGAGTTGGCTTCTGTTTATTGTTTTGTTGTAGGCAAAAC
Organism: Cebus imitator; assembly: GCF_001604975.1. Classification (NCBI taxonomy): domain Eukaryota; kingdom Metazoa; phylum Chordata; class Mammalia; order Primates; family Cebidae; genus Cebus; species Cebus imitator. The sequence goes on along the minus strand of NW_016107764.1, from coordinate 1,222,021 downwards.
ACAAGTTGTAATTTTCCTGTCCTTCATATGCCAAACTCATTTTGGATCGTATCCTGGAAAATTTGAATATTATTGTACAAGGCCTTAAGGCTGCTCTAAATCCTGTGGAGATGGAGATAACTCTGGTTTCAGCAGGCAGTCTCCCCGGCTTCCTGGCTGCAAGTTCTTCTTCTTCTTCTTCCACAGGCAGGAGCTGGACACAGGACTTTGTTTCTCCTGGGGCTCTCTTGCAAACAAACGCTGTGGCCAGATTAGCCTCTGCCATGCTCTACCACCCAGAAAGTCCTTTGGCTGGGACGGTGGTGAGGGCAGGGCAGATGTGCCCCAGTGGGGGTTCCCACCCTCCACAAGACAGAGACTCAGACCCCAAGAGCCATGGTGAGGCTACCAGGGAAGGTGAAGTGAGAATGGGCCTCCATGGAGGGGAAGGGACAGCAAAGGGTCGTGGTGACACTGAGCACACCCCTGTCTCCAGGTCTAGCTCTGGGACTCAGGCCCAGGAGGCAGCAAGGTGTCTGTCCCGTGGCCTCCCCAGCCTGAAGAGCCTTCTCCACCTGCACACCACAGCTCCACACTATCTCCTCCTGCAGTGCCCCCCAGAACCCCATGGCTCGCTGTGCCTGCTGCTGCCCCTGGACTTGCCCCATGCCCTTCTGACCTCTCAGCCCCCAACTTCCAGGTCTCCTCGATGCCATTCCAGCGTGGCTCAGCTCCTTCTCTCCTTCACAGTCCCACTCTCACCTCCCAGCTGTGGCCACACCTCTGCCCAGCCACGGGATTTTGTGCTGTCCATACCCTGCCCCAGGGCGTCCCACCCACCCCCCTGCCACCTGCAGGGAGAACATGAGGGCTGGCAGAGGCTGTGGCCCAGAAAAGCCAGGACCTGGGCTCTGAGCAGCCTGACCTGGGGGTCTCGAGGTCTCTGGGGAGGCCTGGGCTGTCTACTGTGGGGCTCGATCACTTTGCCCCTTCCAGCCTCAGTTTCCCCCTCTGTAAGATGAGGGGAGCCAGCACCACTGCATGGACCATGATCTCCCGAGGACTCTGCTCAGCGCTGCAGGATGCAGTCACCCAACTCCCACCTTAGCACCATGGCCACTTTGCCTGGCAGGGCAGGACACCCAGGTCCCCAAGGCAGAAAGAGGGTCACCAGGGAGGCGAGCCTGGGGCCAGCAGGTCTGGCTGCAGGGCTTGAGAGGAGCTGGACCTCCCCTGGTTTATGCTAATGAAGTGACAAGTCCCCTATCAGGAGCATCAGGGGCTGATCCGGAGCGTACCCGGGTACCCGCAGTGAGGCAGGGGAGCCCCATGGCCAACTGGCTCTGGCTTCTCTCCTGGGCAGCACAATTTCTCTCGCTCAGTCACTCAGCACAGTAGAAGCAGAGTCACACTCCTCCTGCTGGGGTGAGGGGCTGCCATAGAAGCAGAGGGGACAGGGGGCCCGCCATGGTGCAGCTGACACACCAGCCAAGCCCAGCCTGCTCTCCGTGCCCCTGCACTGTCCCCATTGCCCCCTCTGCCCTGAACAGACCTGGTCTCCTAGGGCTCCTGGGGCTCCCACTCCACCCAGGGAGCCAAGGCAGCTCTGGCAACAGCCACACCTCCTCCTACACGGCTCCATCCTCCTTCAGGGCCTCCTACAGGGCCTCGCCATGGGTCCCTGGTCAGCTGATGGCCGGACGCTCCAGCACTGCTTCCTGGAGCTGGGGTGATGGGCTGTGACGGCTCGAATCACCTCTCAGCACTCGGCAGCTACTCTCCAATCTCCTTGTGGCTCGTGCGCCCTGAGCAGTGTTGCCTCACGGGGCCCAGGAAACCCTTTAGCTTCCAAGCAGGCCCCACTCCCCAGAGCTCGCCACAGCAGGGCCAGGTCCAAATCTCTGCTCAGAGGGAGAGGAGCCCAACTCAAGCCTGCTCAAGCAACAGGGAACTAGGACCCTGAAACAGCCAGCTGCAGGTCTGGGTGGATCCAGCAACTCGTATGGGGCAGGCGGGGGTCCCATCTTGCTCCCCAGCTCGTATGGGGCGGGCGGGGGTCCCATCTTGCTCCCCAGCTTGTATGGGGCGGGCAGGGGTCCCATCTTGCTCCCCAGCTCGTATGGGGTGGGTGGGGGTCCCATCTTGCTCCCCAGCTCTCCAGTGAGCTCCTACCTGCTGGCAGGCAAGCTGCTGGCACCTTTAGGGCCCATACCCACTGATGCAGCAGCCCCAGCCGAAAGTGGCAGAAAAGGCTGCGAGTCCCCGACCTCGGGGACATCAGGAAGGGTCCACCCAACTCACACAGAACGGGGTCCCCGTGGGAAAGGGCTTCTGCCTGGAGCAGATTCTGAGGTGGGTGTTTGCCTGACAGACTCTTATTGGGGAAAGCTGGTAGGGGCATCTCCTGGGAGGAGGCAGATGGGGAGAATGAACCATGGTCCTGGGGCCTCCGCCAGCCCCATTGGGGCCCCTGGAGCTAGGATGGCCCTGCAGAGCTGTGCCAACCTGGGGTGAGGGAGCCAGTCCCGGGGTTAGGTTGCCATGGGGGGCAGGGAGAAAGTTCTTTCCAGTTAAAGGCCACTTCTTACGAGGGACCCAGCTAGGAGCTGGCAGCAGGTGACACTCAGAAGTGGGAGCAGGGTCTCCATGGAGGCCACTCCAAGTCCACGGCCGGCAGGGGACAGGATTGGAGCCAGAAAGCAAGTGCTCCTGAGGCTTCTGCCAGCCGGGGCGGCTCTCCACAGAGGTCTGAGCGGCTGCTCGTGCCTCCCTTGTCCCACTGAAGCTTGAGGCTCACGTGGGCTTGACTTACAACAGCTGAACTCAAAGCAAAAATAGAGGATGGAGTGAAGCCGGTGGAAGAGCCAGACTCTTGGGAGGACCCGGGTGGGGGGTGCCCACACAGGGAGGATCACACACAGGGAGGACCACACACATCCCAGAATCAGCACAGCCCGCGGCAGCGTGTAAAGCCCTCGCAGTAGCCCTGTGACGCACAGGGCCCCACGCTGTGGGATGCTGGAAAGGGACAGTTAAAGCCAGGGAGGTTCTCAGAGGAGGGCTGGAGGACAGATCCTGCCCAGGAGTCCAGGATCCTGGACATTCCTCCTACCTCGGAACCCTGCTGAACCTAACTGCGGCCACGCAGGCGGCCTGGGGACGGGAGGCAGAGGGGCCGCGCTCGGGGAGACCCTGCTCCCAGCTTGGTGGGTGCTGGCTGCCAGCACAGGAGCACAGGGCTCCACTGATGCCCAGCTGGCCAGCCGGCTGCCCTGGGCCCAGCCCCGTCTGGGGTCCTGGCCCCTGCCCCCTTACCCATCCCACCTCAGGCTCTGCGCCGGCTGGGAGGCAGAGACCACGCCGCGAAGCACTGCAGTGACTCACGCGGCTCCTCCTCACTTTATTTTTATCTCCATTGAGCCCTATAAATACAGCAATGATCACCAAATACAGTCAATATTCCCAGCGCCTCCCGCCCCCGGCGCTGGCCCACCGTCACCCTGGGGAGGCCACCGAGCAGCCCACCCAGGGGCAGGGGCACCGGACGGAGGGGCGGCAGGTCCCCAGCTTCCCCCAGGGCAGACCCCCGCCCCTCGCCTGCATGGTCTGGGACCCCCTCTTTCTTCTCAGCTCTGGTGCCAAGCACAAATGGCGTCTTTTCTTCTGCTGGGGACTCTGATGTCCGTTTTCCCATCTGAGATGGGAGTGAGACTCAGGGCGGGTGGCTTCGGTCGCTGCCAGGGGCATGGGCAGGGGCTTTGCTGGGTTTGGTCGCTGCTGCTGCCCAGTGCCTGGGTTGAGGTCCTTGACACGTGTTTTTTGGGTGAGCGAAGGACTGAGCAAGTGCATGGATGACGAGACAGCACAGCCTTGCATGCCCAGGGTGAGGGACTAGGTGGGGATGACGCCACGGTGCTCAGAGCACTCCTGCCCCTCACCTCCCGGCAGCCGCTGGACAAGACAGGAATGGTACCTGCCCCTGTCACAGATGGGAAGGCCTCCCCACATCTGTCAAGGCATGGAGGAAGACGGGGCCTGGAGGCCGACCTCACAGGGTGGACAGGAGGTACCCAGGCTGGGGTTGGGGCTTGGAAAACCCAAAATCCCACACACATGGCCCCCAACCTGTGCCAGGATTCGCAGACACATGTCCACATGGTTGGTCTCAAGAGCCCACTTCCTGGACGGGAAAGTGAGGCCCAGAGAGGTGGAGTGACTTGTTCAAGGTCACACAGGAAGGGAGAGCTGAGGGTTGATCTCAGGCCTGCTGAGACTTTTGTCCATGCCCAGGGATGGATCTCCCTGTGCCTTCAGAAGCTGAGTCTCACCCAGGTGAGGCCAGGCTGGGGGACAGGCCACTGCCCAGCCGCTCAGACAGTCTCAGGGCCCTCAGCTGCTGTCCCCCACCATTATCCCTGGGGGTGCCCCCCTTTACCCCTACCCACTGGGTCCCCACAGCCTGAAGCCCTGCCCCAGGCCCCTCTCTGTCCCGTGAGCTCCATATACACTAGGGGGAGGAAGGGAGGAGGAGTCCTCCATGCCAGAGACTCGTGGGGTCACACGGAGCTGCAGAGTCACCTCCTGTCCTGAAGGCTGTCCCGCCGTCCACAGCCCCAGGAGGGCCCCTCCCCTCATGCCAGCCTCCTTAGACAGGTCCAGCCAGGAGCTGGTTCTTCCTTGATTGAAAGGGGAGCTGCAGGCAGGTCCTTTCCTCTCCTTTGTGCATGTGAGGGAGTATGTGCCTGTGCATGAGAACAAGCGTGTCTGTGCATGTGAGGGTTTGCATGTGTGAGAACACGTGTGTCTGTGTGTGAGGGTGTGCCTTGTGTGAGGACACATGTGTCTGTGCATGTGAGGGCGTGCATGTGTGAGGACACGTGTGTCTGTGCATGTGAGGGTGTGCCTGTGTGTGAGGACACGTGTCTGTGCGTGTGAGGGTGCGCATGTGTGAGGACACGTGTGTGCGTGTGAGGGTGTGCATGTGTGAGGACACGTGTCTGTGTGAGGGTGTGCTTGTGCATGAGAACACGTGTGTCTGTGCATGTGAGGGTGTGCATGTGTGAGAACACGTGTGTCTGCATGTGAGGGTGTGCATGTGTGAGGACATGTGTCTGTGAGTGTGAGGGTGTGCATGTGTGAGGACACGTGTCTGTGCATGTGAGGGTGTGCTTGTCCATGTGTGAGGGTGTGCATATGTGAGAACATGTGTGTCTGTGCATGTGAGGGTGTGCATGTGTGAGAACACGTGTCTGCATGGGAGGGAGTGTGTGCATGTGAAAACACGTGTCTGTAAATATGAGGGAGCATGTGTACATGTGATAATTGTGTGCATGTGATGAAATGTGGGAATGTGTGTGAACATGTGTGTCCGTGCGTGTGAGGGAGTGTGTGCATAAGTGAGGCTGCAGGCATGTCTGTGTGTGAGGGAGCACTGCATGTGAGACCACGTCTGTGTTGCATGTGCTGTGTGTGTACATGTCTGTGTGCATGTACCGTATGTCTGCATATGTGCATGTGAGTGAGTGCGAACATGTGTGCATGTGTGTAGGGGGTAGGGTGTCTGTGCATGTGTATTTCAGGAATGTGTGTATGGTGTGTGCATGTGTGTGGTGTGTGGGGGTGTCTGCATGTGTGTGCATTTCAGGAGTGTGTGAATGTGGTGTGTGTGTGTGGGGGGGTGTCTGCATGTGTGTGCATTTCAGGATTGTGTGAATGTGTGGTGTGCGTGTATGCATGTGTGTGGTGTGTGTGAATGTGTGTGGGTGTCTGCATGTGTGTATGTCTGCTTGTGTGTGCATTTCAGGAGTGTGAATGTGTGGTGTGTGTGCTTGCAGGGGCAGGGTGGATGCGTTTGGGGAGGGACCTCAGCAGGGTAAGAATCTCACATTACAGCTTCGTGAACACCCCAGGAGGCCATCACACCGTGAAGTGTGGGGTGCATGCTCTGACAGCTTGGTAGGAGAGGCGGGGAGGAGGGAAGTCAGGAGGTGGAAGTGGGGGAGGGGAGGTATCCTGTCCCTCGAAGGCCGGATGGAGGCTGGGAGGAAGCCACAGGGTCTGAGGTTAGAGGAGGCTCCAACAGCTCGCTCCCTCCAACCTCCTGGTCCCCCAGCCCTGCCCTCTCCTGCAGCCCTGGCTGACCAGGCTGAGAGCCCCTGCCCCGCTGGAGCCATGCCTGGCACTTTCCTGGCTGCCTCTCCCGGGAGCTTGGCCTGGGCTTCTCCCTGCTCCAGGCCAGGGCCCACCAGGCTTCACCTACAGGAAAACTGAGGCCCAGGGAGGCAGCAGGAGTGTTCCAGGCTGCCCCCGGGCTCCATGGGGCAGTGCAGCGGGTTAGGTCTGCAGGGCTGGAGTCAGGCCCCAGCAGGGATGAGCATCAGGGCCCGGACTCCTGGGTGGGCAGGCAACAAAGACAACACAGCGGCGTTGCTTTTCTGAGGGGCAGTCTGGGCTGGGCGAGGGGCCACCTGGTTTGAGCCCCCTGCCGGGAGACTCAGGGACGGTGCCGCACATTGAGAATCAGAACTGAAGCCAAAGCAGTCATTTTCCAGATGGGAAAAGGAAAAACAGCAAAACACCAGTGTCGCTTAGAGCTGTACCCCTCTGGGCTGGGCTGGACCCGCCTGGGCACCCTCTCCCTTGGCCTCCGGGCACCACCACCGACATCACCTGGGCATGGCCAGCCCTGCCGGGGGCTGGATGCTTGTCTAGGGTGGTGACTGCTCTTTCCCGGGCCTTTCCCCACGTGGCACAGGGAAGCTGCATTGGGTCCGCCCTGCTGATCTGGCTTCATGACAGTGGTGAGTTCTCTCCCTGTAACCTTGATGAAAACACAGGGAGAGGCCTGGGCAGTCAGGACGGTTCCACCCAGAAATGCGTGCTGCCAGCGGGCTGGACACTGATTCCACGGCCCCTGGTGCCCTGGGAGCTCCTGACATGCAGGCCAAGGAAGCACCCTGGCGACATCCAGCCTCGATGACTTTTCTCTTGGCTTCTAGGACCTCCCAGGGACCAGAGGTGCTTGTCTGTCCTGGGGCTGGGCACCTCCCAGCGCCGCAGCCAGGCCCCATGAAGCCAGGGAGAGTGAAGGGGCACAGGTCCCAGCTCACAGGGGAGAATGCCTGGCTGCCTCGGCACCTCGTCTGCTCTTCAGAGCCCGTTTCTCAGCCAAGGGGCAGCTGGTTCAGAAAGGGACAATGGGCTGCAGAGAGCGGTGAGGACCCCAAGGGCAGGGGAGAGGCCATCCCGATGATGGCAGGGCTCTGGCCCCTGGGATTTCCCCACAGTCCAGTGGGGAGGGCAGAGCATTGGTTGGGGAACCAGGAACTCAGTTCCGCCCAGATGCTGGGTGGCTTTGGGGGCCACTTCCCCGCTCCGGGCCTCAGTTTCCTCCAGAATACTCCAGATGATCCCCAAGAGCCCTTCCAGCTCAGCCACTCTAACATCCATTCACTGACCTTCTATCTAATTCATTCATCCAACAAGCTCACAATGGAGAGCAGTCACAGCCAGGTGCCAGCACGGAGGAGTTCCTCCATTTGGGGGGGGGGGGGGGGGACAGCACGTTCAGTGTGGTGCAGGCAGAAGGCAGGGCCTGCAGAGCTTGGAGGAAGCCCTGGAGCCAGGCCGAGGGCTCAGGCAGGCTTCCTGGGGCAGGTGGTAGAGGGTGTGCAGAGGCGCAGCCTTAAGGGACGAGAGGGTCACCCTCCTGGCAGAGGCCCAGGCTATGCCCACACAGGAGCTGGAGGCTGGCATGCGGAGGAGAACCAGGAGCGCTGGTTGCTGTGGTCAGAGGCCTGGGACGCTGGGCTGGGGCTCGGATGTGAGCCGGGCATGACCTGTGACCCGGGAAGACCTCAAGCAGGAGCTTCTTGGGGAGACCAGGCACGTAAGCCAAGCAGAGAGGGGCACTGCTGGGCAGGGCCTGGGGCCGGGCACACCCCAGCCACCTCCAGCGCCCCTTCTGTTTCCATCGATACCCCCCGCAGTTGCTCTCCGCCCACACACAGCACTGTGTGAGCTCTGGCAGCGTGCTCGTGGGGAGGGGGCTCCCGGAAGAGGAAAGTGTTGTGATTCTGTGAAACAAAACGCGGTTCTCTCTGATTTTTTACCTGAGTTCATTAGCATCTCATTACCGTGTTTCCCTGTGCGCAGCGGCTGGGGGTGTTCTGGGTTTCTGGGTGGCACGGAGGCTGATTTCAGCACAGCTTCTGTGAGTATAAGCACGTTTGTGGCCCTATGTGAGCATGTGGGACTGTGTTTGCGTGCAGATGTGGAGAGGTGGGGGGCGAGGGAAGGAGGGGCGTGGGTGAGTCCCCACACGCCGTGTCTGGAATAGGAGTTGGGGCAGAAAGCGATGCAGGAGCTGGATGTGGTCATCTTCTCCAGCAGTCACATTAGAGCCACACTGCTCCTGCCTGGCAAACTCCTACTCATCCTTCAGCACCCAGCCCAAATGCTCCTTCTCTGGGAAACCTCTCCAACACCCTGGGCAGAATGTAGTGCTTCCTTATATCACAACAAACTCATGGCCCAGCAGTGACCCCTTTGACCGGTCTGTCACCTCTTCCACCTCCAAGATACCCTGAGGGCATCATGCGGTGTTCTTAGCTCCCATGCCTGGCCTTGGTGCTTGGCGTCCACTCAAGATGTCAATGGCAAATGCTCACCCACAGATGCCCCAGAAGCTCACATGCTCCAGAGCTTCCAGGCTTCCCCGCACTGGCTCTCTCAGGCCGCAGGTGGGCTGCATGGAGCTGGGAACTTTTCGGTGTGCATGGCACCCATGAGGAGGCTGAGGCTCCGGGCAGGTGTCTGATGGCCTGGGCCACATGGTGGAGCCCAGGGTCAAACTACACTCCCTGCCTCTGGGCTGAAGGGCTCCAGGGTGGGCTGGGAGGCTGGGACTTCTGGGGCTCAGCTGGAGGGAGCAGTGGAGCAGGGAGGAGGGAGAGGGGCCCTGCTGTCCTTAAACGGGCCCTCATTACCAAGAGGATAACGTGCTTTGCAGAGCAGCTCACAGGCCTTCTGGTGGGCAGCGTTAGCGAAATGTGTCCTGGCATGGGGCTCCTTCAGCTGCTGCCCCTCGAGGGAGGGCCTAGCTCACTCCCCAAAGAAGCTGCAGAGGCAGGGGCAGGAGGGAGAGCGCTTGCCGCAGCCCTGCCCGGTGCTCACCAGGTCTCCCCCAGGAAAACCCAAAGGTCAGGGCACAATTTCTGCTCTTTCTGCCCCCAGCCTGGGGGATGAGGGCGTGTCCTGTCCCTCCACAGGCCCAGGGCTGCCCAGGGCAGCAGAGGTGGCTGCCTCTCCTTCCCTGACACTCAAGTGATGCCCCTGCCATGTGCACATCTTCCTCATCCATGCACCATGTCCCGTCCCTCCCCCCCTCCATGATGGGATGAGGCCTCTCTCCTGCGACAAGATGGCCCTTCCTCAAATGCCCCAGGTAGACGTCTAGAGCTCAGGAAGGGGAGGCGGAGGGCCTGCAGCAGGCGGCGACTTCGCCTCTGTCCTTTTGTTGTCACTCAACCCCTGTCCCCTCAGACTCGGTGACCCCCAAGACAAGAACGAGAGCTTTGGGGCCCGTTCCCTCCCTCCTGTGGCTCCGCTGCTGCTGGGCAACTCTGCCTCCTGGCCACGGGCAGATGCTCGGGGCAGCATGGCAGGGGGTGCTGCACCCACTCCTGCACGGGGTAGCCACGTGGCCCCTAGATGGCAAGAGAGGCCGGAAGTGTGGCTGTCAGGGGAAGAGGGGAGCATTCAGGGACAGCTGCTGCCGCGGTCACCATTGTGTTCATGTTCACCCTCTCATCGCGGGCACTCACACGTGGGGCCATGCCCTCAGTCCCTCGCGCCTTCGTTCCGTTCCCACTCTCCAATGACTCCTGATGGTTTCTAAGGTGTCCATCAAGAAGCCAGTGCCAGAGTACGCATCCATGATGCTCGCTGTCCCTAAAGCATCCTGGTCTCATTCGGGTACCCGGTGCAACTCCAAACAGTGGACACACGAGAATCACACATTTAGAACCAAACCGTGTGCTGTTGACTGTAAAAGAAATGGCGAATGACACCGTTTTCCAAGTTCCGTTGGAGCTGGGCACGGTGGCTTACGCTTGTAGTCCCAGCACTTTGGGAGGTTGAGGCAGGTGAATCACTTGAGTTCAGGAGTTTGAGACCAACCTGGGCAACATAGTGAAACCCTGTCTCAAATACAAAAAATACAAAATACAAAAACATGAGCATGCACCTGCAGTCCCAGCTTCTAGGGAGGCTGAGGTGGGAGGATCGCTTGAGCCTGGGAGGGCTGCAGTGAGCTGTGATTGCACCCCTGCACTCCAGCTGAACGACACAGCCAGACCCTGTCTCAAAAAAAAAAAAAAAAAAAAGCCGAACAAAATAAGGTCCCCTGGGCTCACCAGTGACTCTGCAGGGCTGTGACTTCGTGGCCAATACAGGCTGAGTGTGTGGAGAGGGGAGGTGCCAGGATGAGGAGGCACAGACCAGGCCTGGGGTCAGGGGATGTGGGCTGGGCTCAGAGTGGCTGGGGGCTGGTCTCGGACCCTGCGCCTGCCCCCGCTCTGCTGGATTCCTCCCTGTGAAATGAGGAGGCAGGAGATGGGCCGGCCGGCCCCCACAACTCCGAGCAGCTGGAGGGGTCAAGATGTGTCCACAGCAGATGATGGGATGGGGACGTTGCTGGCTCATCTCTTGCCATGGTACTCACAGCTCACCCCGGAAACGCTATCCCTCAAGACTCGCCCGTTTTGGTCTCCTCACTGAGGGGCCTTCCCTGACCCCCATTCCCCCGGGCTCCCCCATGCCCCATCACTCCTGCACGGCCTGGGCACAGGTTCCTGGAGCACACGTGTGTGGTGCGCAGATTGCTGACCCCTGCCTGCCTGCCAGGTGGTGCCCAGGGCTTGCACCACGAGGCAGAAGGCCTATTTGGGGATTGATGGGGCAACCAGATTAAGGGGGCCTGGGGTCCTGATGATTGTGAGGCTACCTTCTCAGTCCTAGTGCCTACCTGGACGTGAAAATACAACACTGAAAGCAACCATCTGAGATTTGGGTTTGTTCTGTCGTTAGCAACCAAATCAAACTGGACGGTATCCCCAGAAGCTAGCATGCTGCTTGGCATGGAAGTAAAGGTTTGCTGGATGAGTGAGTGAGGAGACAGGCTTTGCAGATGGGATGGACTTTGGCAGGAAGGAGGGCAGCTGTGCCCAGCAGCAGGCCCAGCGGTGGCTGTGGGACCTGGGTGGACCATGGCCTTGCAGCGCAGAGACTCTTCCTGTCCCCTGGTCCCCACCTGCTGATCTCGGGCTCAGGGATGCCGGCAGGGGTCGGGTGGGGGCATTTCCAGGAAACATGGCAGCCGTCCTTCCTTGGATGATGCGTTAGCAAGAACAGCACTCTACACGCTCACCCGTGGACTCTCTGTTCTTTTACTTCATTTTGCTTTTCGTCACTCCTGCTCACCGTTCAACACCTCAGGAGGCTGTTCCGCACATCAGGCTGGAGTTGGTTTCTAAGAGACGGGGTGTCTTGACGACGCAGACTGAGTCTTGAATGGTCAGGCCCCTGCCATGTGCTGGGGCTGTGCCAGGCCCTTCCCAGAGACCCCCACGTGTCCCCCCATGACACTACCCTGGCGTGGGTGATGAGGGAACGGCTCACCACCCTCCCACACGCCCCACGCCCCCTGGTTCTGCCAGCCCTTTACCAACCTCGCTCTTGGGCAGACCTCATAAGTGCTCTGCCCTGCAGTCAGCTCCAGCATTTGCGGCTTTGGTGAACGAGCCCAGAGAAGGCGTGCCTCAGATTGAACATCACACAGCAAGACAGGGCTTGGTTAGGTGTTAGGACCAAAGTTTCTTCTCTTCCCCGTGTTTTATGTTGTAAGATGTGGTTGGAAGCCTGGGCTGCCTGGGGACACGGGGAAAGATGCTTCTGGGAGGGTGTCTCCTGTGCCCTCGCTCCTCACAAGCTCTTCCAGGTCATTCCTCAGGGCCTGCCCGCAAGGAGCCATTGCTGCTGGGTGGGCAGGACGAAGCTAACAGAAGGATGTCCCACCCGCTGTGAGCTTAGGAGCCCAAATCAGCTACAACAGAAGTGGCATTGGCTTGAGTTACAGAACACCTAATGAAATCTAATGAGGCAGCCCTGTAAAGGGAACAAGGGCTTGTTCTCCCGATGGTCATGAGTCTGACGGTGGCCGTGGGGCACCAAGGCAGCTGCTAAGACCCTGGCCCTTGCTGGCCACATGGTTGCTGTTCTTGGGACACCATGACCACATTCCAGGCTGGAGCAAGGAGAAAGGAAGGCCATCAGTGAGGGCAGCCACACCTGCCCCCTTCCGAAGGGCCAGGAGGCTCCCTTGTGTCTCCTGCAGTCATTCCCCGGGCAAACTGTGTCACAGCTGGCCCCAGCTGCTGGAGAGGCTGGGTACATTGATGACTTGAACAAAATTGGGGTTCTGTGTCCAAGGCACAAAGGAGGCCTGGGTGACAGTGAGGGCGGGCGCTCTGGGGGGTTGTCGGGTGCCCGTGGGCTTTGCTGGAGCAGAAGCTGTCCTGTGAACAGAGCAGGAGGTGGACACGCCTTCTACCATCCGGGCAGGGCTGCAGTGGAGCCAGGGACGGTCCCGGAGCAGGTGATGCCAGCTGGAGCCAGGCTTCAGAGGGCAGAGAGGAAGGGTGGGAGGGCAGGGAAACTCACCACAAACCCACAGATTGACACTGAGCTGGAAATTCGGCTTAAGCCCTGAGAATTCCCTGCTACTGTTCACAGAGGGAGTGTTTCTGGGGTTGGCTTCAGTGGGTGCTGCCTCAAGGCTCCTTCTGAAGGCCTTGGAACCACCCCAACCTTGCTGCCCACATTCCTTCCGGGACCTGGAATGGCAGATCCAATTTGGGGGGGTGCCAGCTAAGGACCAGGCAACCCCACCCCTTAGGTAACAGAACTCACTGCGAAGGGCCAGTGCCACTTACTTACCCTGTTGGTCTTGCTGGCTAGCCAAGGAGTGGGGTAGAGCTCTTCCCCACGGGTCCTGCCTCTCTGGAAGAGGGAGAGAGCCCAGAGCTGCACGAGGTCATGTGATGACCTCTTCCAGGGAGAGGCAGAGATGAGGCAAGGGAGGGGAGCCCTGGCCCCAGTCCCAGGCCCCGGGAGGCTATTGGCTATTTCCCTTGGCCCTTCCCCTCCCCATCGGCTCAGCCCGAGGGAGTGGGCTCCTGGCTTTTCCACGGAGAGGTTTACCTTCTGTGACTTGCTGTGGGATACTCAGGCGGGCTCACCCCAGATCTTGGAGGAACCAACAGGTATGGAGCCCCACCTCTGGAGGGCGCAGCCCACGCTAGACCATCCCCCCTGCAGTCTCCAGGCACAGAAACAGCCCCATGTATGCCTCCTGTGGTCAAGAAAGCAGCTCCTGGACGTGGTCAGCCTCGAGGGGAAGGGGGGCTTCACTTTCCCTCCTTTTCACACCTGAGCACGGAGCTGTCAGAGGAGACTGAGTAAGGCAGTGGCCAAAGACATGGTGCCAGCCACTGAGGGGAAAGTGGGCACCGTGCCAGGCGCCCGGCATCCTCAGTCCGGATTGCCAGCTCTCCTACAGGCACTGGTCCTGTGGAAACTTCCTCTTCAAGTGGAAGTGGGGGTCAGCAGTCACGGGCACCCTCCGTGGACAGGAGCCGGCTTCCCAGCACTCCAGCTGTCCTGGGAGAAGAGTGAAGCCCGTCCAAATCCTGGCTGGGTGGTGAGATAGGCACATGCCACTGCCTCCTGGGGCTAGGTGAGACTCAAGTACACCAGAGCAAGGAGCCTGGGTGGGCCCAGGACAGGCCGGCCTAAGCACATGCACGCTGGTGGGCATGTGCCCCTCTTCCCTCCCACACGTGTGCACACACACACTTGTGCCATATTCTACTGCTCCCATGCTCGAGCCTGGCACACACTTGTGCATTCTCAGGCACACATGTGCGCTGTGTGCATACACAGTACCACGTATTGTCCAAGAGCACACTTTTGTGTTCATGTGCACAGAACCCGTGTGCACACGCGTGCACAGTCCTGGGCTGCGGACAACCCCAGCCAAGGGGGCGGTGGGGGATGGGGAGGGCAAGCCTCTTCCCAGGAGCTCAGCAAGGCTCTTCTCAGGAGCCCAGGGCTGCCATCAGGGCTTCGGTGTGGGCCTCCCGGGCAGTGAGAGCGGCCGGGGAACCTCCACTGGCTGGAGAGGGGCGGAGGCTCACCACGCTTGCTCTCCTGCCTTGGGTGTGGCTCTTGGTTCACTGCAGGGAAACAGGCTGAAAGGGGACCCTGGCGGCCCACGGACACACACCCATGTCCCCAGGTTCCTCCCAGGTCTGTTCTCCAGTGGGTTATGGGGAGAGTGCCCGCAGGCAGAGCAGGGAGTGGGAGGCGCCCCAGGTCCCTGAGGAAGGGGTCCCTAGGAGGGTCTCCCCCCGGGGGGGCTGCGGCCTCGGGCAAAGGTCCCTCAGATGTCTCGACACCAGTTCCCTCGTCGGTGACACTGGGCGTCCGGAGTCCCCGCAGGGCCCGTCAGTCCCCAGCCTGGCACTGCCCCACGCGGAGCCCGCGCAGCCTGCCCTGGGGCCCCGCAGCCCGAGACCCGCAGGTGCCAGGCCCGGCCCCGGCCGAGACCCGCCGCCCACGCAGTCCCGCAGGAGCTCGAGCTTCTCGGAGCCCATGAGCCCTGGGCTGAGCGGAGCCCGCTCCCGAAGCGCCTCTGCGCCGGTCCTCCGCCCTCCGCGTGACCTCCATCTCCGTCGTCATCTCCGTGTGCAAAACGGGGAAACCGAGGCCCATCGCTAGGCAGGCTCGCGCGCGCACCCCCAGAGGCCTCTTGGCCCAGCCGGCCGCCGTCCGCGCCGCTTCCGGCTCCGCGCGGGGACCTCTGGGGCGGGTAGTCCACGCGAGCGTCCGGGCCCGGCGGCCATTGGCTGGCGCGGAAAGGGGCGCGCGCGCCGGCGGCGGGAGGGGCCGTCACGTGATGTTTGGGTGCCCGCCCCGCCGTGAGCGCACGGAGCGGCCCGCGAGCCACCAAGGCCCAGGTGAGGCGGCGGTGGGGCTGGGGCCTGGCTGGGGCGGGCGTGGGCGACGAGGGCGAGGCGGTCCGGGCCTGGCGGGGGGCCCGGGGCCCGACGTGGGGCGCGGCGCAGCTGGAAGGGGCTCGCGGGAGGCCCGGCGGGGGGCGGGGCCGCGCCGGGAGGGGGAGGGGGCGGGGCCGCGCCGGGGGCGGATCTGAGGGGCGCCAGGGATCCGGAGCCGCAGCCCCCCAAGAGCTCCCCTTTTCGGGGACCAGCCCGCGGGCATGTGCGCCCCTTGGTGGGTCCTTGCGCGCTCTCCAGACCCCAGATCGGTGGGCTCTTGGCCCGGGCGCCCGGTGCCTGCGCCTGGAGGTCAGCACCGTCCCGGGGACGCCCCAGGGCCTAGTTGTTGGGTGCACGGGATGGTGACCCGCCAGTCAGCGAGGGAGCCCGCCTTCGAGCCGGAGCTGGAGACCCCGCCCCTGGGTGCTTCCTCCTCCACGCCTTGCTGTCCTTTCTCCGAGTTGTAAGATGGTGCTTCCTGGGTACCGGGGACGGGGACATCCCCGCCAGGGGCTTTCAGGTGATGCTGGTCCCGCTGTCCCCGCAGAAACTCTCCAGGGGCACTTCTCCGGCTCTGGAAGCCCCATCTGTGGTGTCCAGTGGGGTAGCCCCGAGGCAGGTGTGGCTGTTTACGTTGACGTTAACATGAAGGGTTCCGGGCCCCCCCCCCCGTCCAGCGTTCAAGTGTCAGACACTCAGTAGCCACACGTGGCTGGTGGCGGCTGTGTTGGTCAGCGCAGGTGGGGGGCACTGCCTGTCACAGAAGTTCTGTGAGCCACCTTGCTGCTCAAAACGGGCCTTGCCCGTGCGTCTGTGCCCCTCATCCCGCCAGGCGCCTTTGCGGCCTTGCCTGGCCCCCTTTCTCTCCTCCCCTGCACACTCGCCTGCTCTTCTTTTAGCTCCCGGCTCCTCCTGGCTTGGTGGCAGCTTCGCTTCTGGCCGGCGTGTCTCAGCTCACCTTTCTGACCACTTGCCTTCCTACAGCGTTTCCTGTTGTGATTGTCACTCGTCTGCTGGTTCTGTTATCTTTAGTGTCTGCGAGGCAGGGATGGGGACTGTTGCTTAGGTTACCCCCCATGTGGACACAGCACTCAGTGGACAGAAAGGTGACATTTGTTAGAACTGGAGTGCTTCCGCTGACTGAACCGCTGCTTTCATAAGGCTTCACCTGATGCGTCACAGGACCTCAGCGGAAAGCTGGTAGCGCAGTCTTTTGTACGCAGCAGCACAGGTCGTGAATGCAGGTGGCTGTGGGAGGCCAGCAAATCCAAGAAGACTTCCTGAAGAAGGTCGAGTTTTGGCAGGGTCACCTGTTTCTCTCCTCCTCTGCTTGCCTGGCCCCATGAGCATCTGGCAGCCTGTGGCTGCTCTGACTCTATCCAAGAACCTTCCCTGGACACTCCCCCTGAGTCTGACCCTCTGCAGGTGCTGGGTCAAGAGCCTAGACTTAGGCTCTCGGTCTAGGGGCTCATGGGCTCATGGGCAGCCAGGTGTCCCTAAGTCCCTTCCACAGCTCCTCGTGGCCTGCAGAGTGAGGCCCCAGGTTTGGCTCCTGCTGGTGGCTCCAGCTGCATCTTCAGCCCGTTTCATGTCCCTGACGGTGCTGTCTTGTTTTCTGCACGCCATGTGGCTTTTCTCACTAGTGTGCCTGTCGATACAGAGGCTTCTGTTTGGTATGCCCTGGGACTCCCGCGTTTTTCTCTCCTGTATGCCTGCGAGCACCTGTGGTATGGACCTCTGCGGTGACACCCTTGTGTCCTGAGTGCCCAGCCCAGCACCTAGAGGAGAATGGGCACCCAGCAGGTTTTGATGAATACATCAACTAGACCCGTAATGCTTCGAGGAGAACATGGTCAGAAGTGCAGCTGGGGAAGTTCACGATGCTGGGGCTTGAGACGGAGTCAGGGAGTCACCTTCCAGCTGGGGAGAAGAGACACACGCCTCCACCATGACTATAGCAAGCCATTGGCAAAGGGGTGGCGGCGTCTGCAGGTGATGACATTAATGATACTAGTCACAACACTCGGGTGCCAGGTGACCAGCGACCTGTGTTCATGACTGAGTTTACTCTCACAGTCACCCTGGGAGGAGGGTGTGTTATCCCCGTTTCCCAGATGAGGAGACTGAGGCACAGAATGGTGAACTTGCTGTGAGTTCCTCAGCTGTTGAGTTCTAGGGCTCCATTCATTAACGCAGACACACGTTTCTTCTGAGGTTGTTGGGCATTTGGTCCCTCTGAATGGTGTTTGGGCCGTGTGAACAGTTGGCTAGGGGCTAGGCTTCCTCCTCCTCCCTTTTTTTTTTGGAGACAAAATTTCACTTGTTGCCCAGGCTGGAGTATAATGGTGCAGTCTCGGCTCACTGCAACCTCCACCTCCTGGGTTCAAGCGATTCTCCTGCCTCAGCCTCCCAAGTAGCTGGGATTACAGGCATGCGCCACGCTGCCCAGCTAATTTTTTATATTTTAAGTAGAGATGGAGTTTTTCCACATTGGCCAGGCTGGTCTTGAACTCCTGACCTTAAGGTGATCCAACCCCGTCGGCCTCCCAAAGTGCTGGGATTACAGGTGTTAGCCACTGTGCCCAGCTCTTTTTTTTTTTTTTTGGAGATAGGAGTGTCTCACTATGTTGCCCGATTTCCCAGGCTGGTCTTGAACTCCTGGCCTTAAGCCATTCTCTGGCTTCAGCCTCCCAAAGTGCTGGGATTCCCAGCATTTGTCACGGTGTCTGGCTCCAGGCTTCTTTTTAATGCACACGGGCGTCTCTGTGGCTACTAGGTTTGTCTGGATAGCGTTATTTGCTGCAGGTAGATTTTGACCTTGTGGCCCAGTCCGGCTGTCAGCCACTGTGTTTTGTGCACCGTCACCAGTAACGGACTCGTGGGGATCCCTCCTCTGATTCCTCTGCTTTCTGCTGAGAGGCTTGGCCCTGTGTAAACATTTGCTGCATCTGTGCGTGGAGGAGTGGTGACCAGTGAGCAGGGAGTTGGAGAGCGCGTGGCCCGTGCCAACTCTCCAGAGGCGACAGCCGCTTGTTCAGTGTGGATGCTTATGTTTGGCCCTGCCCTCTTCTTGGGGCCTCCTCATCCTGTCCCTCTTGGGTGCATTGAGGCAGCTGGGGAAGATCATCCATCATTCTGCCCGCACCCACGGTCCCTAGCGCCTTTCCACGCCTCCCTGTGTGCCGCCCCACCCATGGGGATCTGTGCGTCTGAATGCCCGTCCAGCTGTGGCCGAGGGTCTGGGGTCCAGTGAGCGAAAGATTTGCAGAAGTGAGGGGTAGTGACAGAGCTGACCTTGACCTTGTGCTGTTCTTATTCCACCATGCTTCCTGTTAGTGCTATACTGTGGAGCCATCTAGAAGCTTCCATAGGAAGAGTTTTCATGGTCCAAGTCCCTTGGCAAAGAAGAAGGGCCCTACCAACAATGACAAGCCAGGTGCCTTGAGTAGGTGTCTGAAGATTTGTCATGGGCAGGGTGTCCTCACCCACGGAGTGGAGTTGGGTGGTGTCTCCTGCAGGGGCCTTGTTTCAGGGTGTCCTGCCTGCCATCCAGGTCATTCATCAAAGCCAGCTGTGTCTGTCCTGCCTGGCCTTATCCACTGTGAGATTCTCTCGTCACCCTGAGGCCTGCTGAGTCCAGGATGGGGGTGAAGGTGACTCCGTGTGGGCTTCAGATCCAGACTGTGCTGTACAGGGCCATTCCTTTCTGGCCCTTGGGTAGGTCCTGTTAGGACTTGAACACACTGCAGGCAAGAAGGACAGTCTGCACAGTCTGCTGGGGGTGCTGGCCTGGACAGGGTCATTGGCAGGTCCCAGTCCCAGCCCCAGCTGTCACAACTGTTGTCCAAGATGCATGGTATTCTGGGATAACGTGCTAAGGCTGTGCCTGGCACGGATGCTGTGGCAAGCAGGTTCAGGCTTTCCTGACCTTGCCCAGGACACTGCTGTGCATCTTACAGAGCAAGATCACAGCAGTCAGCGGTGAGGAGGCGGACAGGGGAACTCACTCAGCTGGGGGTGCGCTTTGAGAGGGCTGGGGTGCGCTTTGGGAGGGCTGGGGGTGCGCTTTGGGAGGGCTGGGGGTGCGCTTTGGGAGCCTTGGTGTTCTGATCAGGATTCTGATCAGAGGCAGAAATGAGAGGTGCTGCTCACCGTTCTGCTGCCTGCCCGTCTGGCGGTCCTGCTCTGCTGCTCTCCCGGAGGACCAGGCTGGAAGCAGCATCACAAACATACATTCCCTGTGAGTTAGACGGTGTTATTAATCACGGCAGTTACTGCACTCATGAAGACCTAATCCTGTCCTTCCCTTCCATCTTGAGATGGCGTTCCGGAGCAGAGTGTGGCAAAGGTTCTCAGGTTTGAAGGAAGCCGTGTATGGAGGTTGGTATTTCTGGTGGAGAGGGGAGATGGGCAGAGCTCATGACTCTCGTTCCCATAGGGCTTGAGGCTATGAGGTTGGGGTCGCATGAACCCCCTGGCGGCTGTGGTTGCCTGTGGATGGGGTCTAGGTGAATGAAGCTAGGGCTTTGGGGCTGTGTGTGCATGCGTGTGTGTGTGCGTGTGTGCGTGCCTGTGCGCATCATGTGTGTGCACATGTGTGTGCGTGCGTGTGTGTGTGCATGCGTGTGCGCATGTGTGTGTCTGGGATATGTGTGTGTGTGTGGGGTGTGTGTGGGATGTGTGTGTGTGCGTGTGCGCGTGTGTGTGCGTGTGTGTGTGCGTATGCGTGCGTGTGTGTGTGTGTGTGTGTGTGTGCACCTGTCCTGAGCCTGACCCTGGCTGTCATCTCTGCGGTGCAGATGGAACCTGTGTGAAGGGAGGCTGGGGATTGGTGGCTGGTAGCGAAGGAGTTGAGTGTGTGGTCTGGGGAAGATGAGGGCAGTGTTCTGAGGGCTTGGGGCATCCAGGCTCCGGTCAGAGAGCCCTGGACAGAGCGGGCCACCTTGGCCGCCCTCCATCCGGACCCATGATCCATTCTGGCCAAGTGTTTGGAAGGGGCATGTTTTAAAAGCAGAAGCCCAGGGTCAGTCTCTCCAACATTAGAAAGAAACAGCAGCCTTCTTCCTGGGCCGGCTGTCCTCGGTGCCAATGAGGAGCTGGGTTCGGTGCTGGGAGTCTCACCTCCTTCCCCCTGCTGCTTACTTGTGGGGAGGCGCTGAAGAGCGTGGCGTGCTGGGAGTGGGTGCGGGAGGCGGGAATTGTGACTGGGGAGGACCGCTGCTTCTGCTGCTTCCTGGTACCCGAGCGTCTGGGCCCCTGTGATTCTGCGTCATGCTGAGGGTGGATCTGGCCGGCCACCCCCTGGCTAAAAGTCTTGCTGGCAGCTCCAGCCTCACTTTCACTTGGCATTTGCATTCCAGCCTCTGGGAAACCTGCTGCGCTGACTTCTCACGCTGCCCCCAGCCTGGCCCTGGGTGTCTTTGCTGGGGCCACCCTTCTGCCTGGAGTGGCCCTGGCCGGTGACCTCCTGGGCTGTGTAAGTCTCTAATCAGGGCCACCATCAGGAGCCAGCCCATCCGCTCATCCTGAGGGCCCGGTGGCTCCTGGGGAGGCGAGGCAGAGCGCGGGCTGCAGGCTTTGGGGAGTGGCTCCGCCGGGCTCCTGCCACGCTGCGTCATGGTCGTTAGTGTTCTCCTCCAGGGCCAGGACCTTGTCCTTTCTGCCTGTGTGGCCCTAGCACAGGACAGTGCACACAGTGGGCACAAGATCGTGAGGGGAGGAGCTGAGCCTCACCTTCAGGCTGCTCAGCCTCTGATGCATGGGCACCCCGCCCCCTCCAGGAGCAGGAAGTGGTGAGGGACAGGAACAGCAGATGCTCCTGTGGGTGGACAGGTCCTGAATTCCCAGAGCAGCCTCCAGGGTGACAACATCACCCAATCTTCTGGAAGGGAGGCCGGGTCACCTGCCCACATCTCTCCTCATGGGGACTTGGTTTCCAGGGCCCTGCGCCCTTCGTGTACCCCCTGTTCTCAGGGCGCAGGCGCAGCCTGGGATGCGGCCAGCAGGGGAGCCTCGGCCGGGCACACAGGGACGCGGACGGGTGTGCTGGCAGCTGGGGTGTGAGGAGTGCTGCGGTGACCCTGTGGGCCATCCCATAGCTCAGAGCTCAGTGGCCTGGTGGCCCTGGTGGCCCTGGTTGGAGCAGGGAGGTGGGAGTCATTTTCTGTCCAACCTGAGAGGTGACGCAGTTTCCAAGCCCAGGAAGCAGGCACAGAACAGAGCTGCAGGAGGAACCAGTCCTGTGGGATCTGGCTGTAGAAAGTGTGGCCTGTCCTTCCCACGCTGCCCCATGGGAAGCGGGCTGAGACTGTGGGGCACTTCTGGGTGACGTGATCTGCTCCTTGGAGTCCCAGGGGCTCTAGTCTCCCTGCCGCCATCACCATCCTCCCTTTACCCAGAGCAGCTCTGACGTGGTCTGTTTCCCGTGGTGTCTTCTGAGGATGATTGTGTTTAGAGAAAAGATAAAGATTCTGTAGCTAGGAATAGTTCTAGAGCTGGTTTCACTGCGCAGTGTACAGATGGGGAGTCAGAGGTCCGAGCTGTCCAGTCCACCCGCCCTGCTGCTGTGCCTGACCCATACCTGGCTTCCAACAGTCTGGCGGGATGGTCTGACAGGCAGGGCGCCTCCCACCTTTCTGTGTATCTGCCCCTGAAGCTGTTATCTTGACACCTTAATCCATGCAAGAGGGTCTGGAGGCCACTGGAGGCTGCAGGCATAAGTGTGGGGCCCACGGGCAGCCTGCAGGCTTCCGCCTTAGCCAGGGCAGGAGGGCCTCCCAACCGAGCAGGGAGTGGAGTCAGACAGCCGGTGTGGGCAGAGCGGTGATTGGATGGGCAGAGAATGTAACCGCATTGGCAAGGTTTTGCTTTTATAATGAAAATCCCCCAGGTTTTAGTAGCCTGAAGCAACAAAGGTGTGTGTCCGTTGGGGACTCACATTTCATTGGCCAGAAGGAACCACGAGGCTCCGACCACAAGAGGACAGGAAGTGCCCCATGCTCCCCGAGGGATGAGAACTGGGCGCCTCGGGTGAGCAGCGTGAGTGATGCCATACCAGCTGTGTAGCCGGCAGCTTGTGCTTTGGGACGGCCACCTCTGCACCTTTGCTGCCTGGGCCTTCCCCTGGCTGTCTTCCTGGGACTCCCTCTCCGCATTAGGAGAGGGTGGACGTCACGCTTCGCCTCCCTCTAGTCCTGATGCTCCAGAAGGTGCTGGTGGAGTGGACGGGCGGGTGCTCGGCGGAGCCAGACTGGGGAGAACGTGGCTTCTGTTCTTTCACGCAGCACCCTCAGGTGTGGCATTTGACATTTCAGGGCCTTTTGGCAAATTAAACTTTTTATTGCGGCCGTTGTAAATTCACATACAGTTGTGAGAAATAATCTGCAGATCCTGAGCTCTTTTCACCCAGTTTCCCCAGTGGTAGCTTTGTGCAGAACTAGGACAACAGCACAGCCAGCAGACTGGCGGATGTGGCCGCCATGCCCGAGGCTGCCGTCACTGAGAGGAGCCCTGTGCTGGTGCCCGTTTCCACCTCCAACGCTTCGTGACCTCCTGGGAGCACCAGGCCGCTCTCTATCCCGTATTGTCGTCACTTGAAGCGAAGTTGTACACGTGGAATCCTGCAGCGTGTGGCATTGGGGACTGGCTTTATCCATTTGCCGTCATTCCCCAGACGGTCCTCAAGGCGGCTGCAGGTGGCGGGAGTGCTTCTTCCCATTGCTGAGGCCTGCTCCACAGTGTGGGTGTCCCCCAGGTTATTCTCATGACCTTCTGCTTTAGTCATTTCGAGCAGTTTAGATGGTCTGATGATGGAAGCATCCAGTAGCAACTGTCCCCATCCCTGGCTGGCCCAGCCCTCATCGCCACAGCGGCCCCTCCTGTGAGTACCTTACACGGTCACGTGCACATAAGGACGTTTCAGTCAGCGATGGATGGCACAGATGAGGGCGGACCTGTAAGATCACACTGGAGCTGACAAATTCCCGTCGCCTAGTGCTGTCCTGGCAGCCATGATGCTGTAGTTCAATGCATTGCTCACGTGGGCGCGGTGACGCGGGTGTGAGCGGACGTGCTGTGCTGCCGGTCATAGAGACGTTCAGCCCGTACGGTTGTATATGCTATGTAATATTCTATAGTAAACGCTTATGTTACTGGTTTATATATTTACTATACTATGCTTTTTATCATTATTTTAGAGCGCACTCTACTTATTAAAAAAGAGCAGGTTGGGCACAGTGGCTCACGCCTGTAATCTCAGTACTTTGGGAGGCTGAGGCGGGGGGATCACCTGAGGTCCGGAGTTTGAGACCAGCCTGACCAACATGGTGAAACCCTGTCTCTACTAAAAAAATAAAAATTAGCGGGGCATGGTGGCACGCACCTGTAATCCCAGCTACTCGGGAGGCTGAGGCAGGAGAATCACTTGAACCCAGGAGGTAGAGGTTGCGGTGAGTTGAGATCACACCATTGTCCTCCAGCTTGGGCAACAAGAGCGAAACTGTCTCAAAAAAAAAAAAGTTGACTGTGAAACAGCCTCAGGCAGGGCCTTCAGGGGGTATTGTCGTGGGATCCTTGGGGATCACTTTGACAGCTGGAAAGCTCTGTGGCCAGCGGTGCCTCCTGCCCGAGTCGTGCTCACACCCACGGGGCTTGTTCTGAGCACTCAGCTGAGCGGGCTGTGCTACCACCCCAGATCCCACACCTGCCGAGGGCGAGCCAGGTGTGCGACGGGGGGTGTGGGTGAGCCGGCACTGGCCTGGCTGCTGTGCACAGCCGGGCACACTGGCCGCTGCAACGGGGCAGCTCCAGGCACTGGCACAGGTGCTGGGTCCGGGCAGGGCTGTGTCTGGACCTGATGTACTGCACACGGCTTCCCCTGTGAGCACCTGGGCCAGATGTACTGCTCACGGCTTCCCCTGTGAGCACCTGGACCAGATGTACTGC
>NW_016107764.1:1190395-1195496 GCF_001604975.1 Cebus imitator | reverse complement strand
GGAGAGGACCCACGGTGGGCAGCTCCTTCCACAGGAGGCCGTCCTGATGAGCGTCCGGCTCTCGGTGGAGAGGACCCACGGTGGGCATATCCTTCCACAGGAGGCCGTCCTGATGAGCGTCCGGCTCTCAAGGGAGAGGAGACCCGCGGTGGGCAGCTCCTTCCCACAGCTGGTAGTCCTGACATCTGTGTGAGTCTGGCTGGGTCTGGAGTTTTTATAGGTTCAGAAGGGAGGAAGTGCATGCTGATGGTCCACGGGCGGCCATTGGTGGACCCGGAATAAGCACCATAAGTTCTCACTCCAGGCTCTAGACGTCACCTGGAACTGATGGTCCAGCTCCCAGGCTTCAGGCTGTCCCTGGCTTGAAGGTGGGCTTCACTGGGGACCTTCCCCTTTCCGCGCAGGAGCCTGTTTGCCTCCTGCTGCCATCAATCATGTCATCCATGGTGCCCAGGCTGTTTGTGAGGGGCACCTGGAGTCCTGTGCTGAGCCACCTTCAGCTCCTCCGCAGCCTCCCTGCCATGCTTGTTGGCAGCCAAAGTCCAGAGGGGGCTGAGGTGGCAGGGGCTGGCATGTCAGCACCTCTGTGAGTGCACTCCCAGTTGTGTTGCTACAGAGCTCAGGCCTGGCTTCAACTTTGCTCCAAAATCAGAGCAGGCACCAGGAACCGGGAGAGGCCAGGCAGTGGGAATAGGTACTTACGAGCCTGCGGGGTCAGGGAGGCCTCCTGGGCCCCCAGGAGCACAGGGATGCCTGGGTGTGCAGCCATGCCTGGGAGGGTGCAGCTGTGCCCAGGAGTGTGGGGCTCCCACCCCGCCAGCTCGGAATAGGCTGTTCCTGGCTCTCGCCGGCTCAGTTGAGTGCACAGCCCCTGCCACACCTCCCCCGCCGCAGCCGGCCTCACCACAGCGGCTGCTCCAGGCAGGCCACCGCCACCATCAGTGTCCAGAAGAAGACAGTGTTTTCCTAGAAGATGGTCGCTCCCGTGGGTTATTGCCCCGAAGACTTCCTGTGGGACGAGGTAGAGAGGGACGATGGTGATACTCATTATCCTGACCCTGTGTAGGCAGGCCTAGGCTGGGGGGTGTGTGTGTGTCTTAGTTTTTAACAAACAAGATTAAAAAGTTAAAAACAAGTTAACAGGAGAAAGCTTATAGAGTAAATGTGTAAAGGAGAAAATGCTTTTGTACAACTGTATACTGTTTGCATTTTAAGCTAAATGTCACTACAAGAGGCAAAAAGTTTAAAAACGTTTGAATGTTTATAAAGTAAAAACGTACAGTAAGCTAAGGTTAATTTATTATTGAAGAAAGGAAAACTTTTGTTTTTGAGACAGGGCTTCCCTGTCGCCCAGGCTGCAGTGCAGTGGTGCAGCCTCGACTTTCCGGCTCAAGTGCTCCTCCTGCCTCAGCCTTCCAAGTAGCTGGGACTACAGGTGCATGCCACCACACCCAAGGCTGGTGTTGAACTCCTGGCTTCAAGCAGTCCTCCTGCCTTGACCTCTCAGGATTTTGGAATTACAGGCATGAGCCACCAAAACTGTAAAAAAAAATTCGTGTTGCCCAAGTGTACAGTGTTTGTTGTAAAGTCTCCGGTAGTGACAGTCATGTCCAGGCTTTCACAGTCACTGTCACTTATTCAGTCCCTGAGGCACCCAGGTGGTGTCTAGTCCTGCAGACATCATTCACGGTAAGTGCCCTATACAGGTGTACCATTTAAAAACCCTACTGTATTTCTGCTGCACCTTTTCTACGTTTAGATACGTATAAATATACCAAATCTTACCATTGTGTTACAGCTGCCCACAGCATTTAGTACATTTACCTGCTGTCCAGGTGTGTAGCCTGGAGCAGTAGGCTTTGCCAATGGCCGGGGTGTGTTTTGGGCTCCAGTATCTAGGTGTGTGTAGATACACTCCGTGATGCTTGCAGTGAGGAAATCGCCGATCGTTAAGCAAAGAATGACCGTCCTTCTAGAGCTTCATTATACATTCCAAGCAAACAGAAACATTTCCTCTTTGCTTTTCCTTTCACAAGCCACAAGATGACACATTCCTGCACCTTGGTCCCTCCTTCCCTTGGTGAAATGTTAATGTCAGTGCTGTGGAGATGTTTTGGAATCAGTCCAGGGTTCCCTTCTTCTTTCTGACAGTCACAGAGTATTCCATGGTGTGGATATGCCCAGATCGATTTCACAGTCCTCCGTGGGTGGACATTTAGGTGACTTTCGATCGCTCCCTACGGCAGAATGGATGGCCTGGTCCGTGTGCTGTTTTGCGTGTTTAAGTGTGATATACGTGCAGGATGGATGCCCAGAACAAGTGCTGTTTCAAAAGGTACACACTTTTGTAATTTTGATGTACACTGCCAGATTATCCTCCAGAGAGGATGTGTGGGTTCATCCATCCATCCGTGGGAAGTTACTAATTCTACACCCCATGCCGTGCAGGGTCTCTCGAACTTAATCCTCCTGTGCCGCTGACGTTTTGTATCAATTGGCCAATCTCCTCCCTTCCTCCAGTCTCTGGTAACCCCCTTCTAGTTCCATGAGATCAACTTTGTCAGCCTCCCCGTGTGAGTGAGAACATGCAGTATTTGTATCTCTGTGCCTGGCGTATTTGCTCAACATCCTGTCTTCCAGGTTCATCGGTGTTGTCACAAAGGACAGGATTTTTTTCTCTCAAGGCTGGATAACATTGCACAGTGAGAAAACATGTGCCACGTTTTCTCCATCCAGTCATCTGGTGATGGACACCAAGGCTGATTCTCTATCTTGGCTCTTGTCAACAGTGCTGCAGTGAACATGGGCGTGCGGGTCTCCTCACCATCTGATCTTGCTTCCTTTGAATCTGTTCCCAGTCATGGGGTTGCTGAATTAGATGGTACTTTATTGAATTTTTGGAGGCGCCTCCACACTGTTTTCCATCAAGGTTGTACTAATTGACATTCCGCCCACAGGCTGCAGGGACTGCCTTTCCTCCACGTCTTCACCAGCACTGACCATCTTCTGCCTTTGTGACGATAGCCATTCTGACAGAGGTGAGGCGGTGTCTCACTGGGTTTTAATCTGTATTTCTCTGATGGTTAATGAGCGCCTTTTTGTGTATCTGTCTTCTGTGAAATAACTGTTCGGGAACTTTGTGTCTTTTTTCATGGGGTTATTTATTTTCTTGCTATTGAGTTCTTGGAGTTCCTTATATACTGTATTTGGATGTTTACACCTATCAGATGTATGGATTGCAGACATTCCCCCACTCT
Source organism: Cebus imitator (assembly GCF_001604975.1). Classification (NCBI taxonomy): domain Eukaryota; kingdom Metazoa; phylum Chordata; class Mammalia; order Primates; family Cebidae; genus Cebus; species Cebus imitator. The sequence continues at coordinate 1,192,239 of NW_016107764.1, read as the reverse complement.
GTAGGTTGTCTGTTTACTGTGTTGATTGTTTCTTTGGCTGTGCAGAAGCTTTTTAATTTGATGTAACCCTGTTTGTCTGTTTTCACTTCTATTGCCTTTGCTTTTGGGGTCTTATCCAAAAAGTCATTGCCCAGACTGACGTTGTGGAGCTTTTCCTCTCTTTTTTTCTAGGAGTTTTACAGTTTCAGGTCGAAATGATGTCTTTAATCCATTTTTGAGTTGATTGTTGTATATGGTGTGAGTTGTGCTTACTGTTAAGCTTCTGTACATAGAGAAGCAGTTCTCCTAGCATTATTTATTGAGAGACTTTTCTTTTCTTATTATGAGTTCTTGGCACCATTGTCTAAAATAATTTGACCATAAATGAGTGGATTTATTTCTGGGCTGTCTATCTTGTTTCATTTGTCTGTATGTCTGTTTTTATGTCATCACCATGCTGTTTTGATTACTATAACTTTGTGGTATGTTTTGAGTCAGGATTTCATTATTCCCCAAAATTTTATCTTTTTTATTGTTCGAAGGAATATTATATGTGTGTGAATGCTACTATAGTCTAAATATTAACTTTGGGCCAGGCATGGTGGCTCACGCCTGTAATCCCAGCACTTTGGGAGGCTGGGGCAGGCAGATCACCTGGGGGCAGGCAGATCACCTGATGTCAGGAGTTTGAGACCAGCCTGGCCAACACAGTGAAACCCCGTCTCTACTAAAAATTAAAAAATTAGCCAGGCATGGTGGTACGTGCCTGTAATCCCGGCTACTCAGGAGGCTGAGGCAGTAGAATCACTTGAACCTGAGATCGCCCCACTGTACTTCAGCCTGGGTGACAGAGTGAGATTCCATCTAAACAAAAGAATTGGTTTTTGCTAACTTCCTGAATTCTTTTGTTGTTTTGTTAGTTCATCACCTCGGGTTTTCCAGGCATCCAGTCATATGAACTGCAAATAGGAATGGTTAACGTTCTCCTCCCAATTTTATACTCTGGTTTCTTTCTCTCACCTATCTTTGTGGACTAGATGCTTCACGTGGTGGTAGCTGGTGGTGGCTGTAGTAGGCATCTGTTAGGAATGGCTCTGCTGTTACTCTGTTAAGCAGAGTGTGGCTCTGGATTCAGAAAGGTATGTTGATGAAGAACCTGTACTTTCTATTTTATTTTGTGTTTTTTTAAAAATCAAGAATCATTATTAAATTTGTCAGTTGCTTTTAAAAAATCCTCTGTGGGGTGATCATATAATTTTTTTCTTAGACGTATTAATGTAATGAATTATACAAACGAAGTTGCTTCATAATGAAAGATTCTTAAATTCCTTGATTGTGCTTCACTCGGTCCGACACATAATTCTCTAAGGTGCTGCGAATGCACTTCTTGCTCATATTTAATAGAGGTTTATGTGTTGCTCCTCATCATTAAGGCTGGCCTGTAGTTTTCTTTTGTGTGTACACACTTTTTGGTTGTGATAGTTGCTTCACAAACATGATACAGAAATTATATTTCTTGTGTCATTCTCTGGGATGTTTCAGTAGCACTGAATTGCCTGATCTCTAAAGAGGGGTTGGGTTCCTCTGTGAAACTCTTGGGGCCTGGTGCTTTTTAGAAGAAAGTTCTTTTATGATTTTCTCTTCATTATTTTCCCTATGGAAATGATTCTGTTTAAGCTTTTCTGGGATCAGTTTGGTAAGTATTTTCCTAAACGATGATTTTCTTCCAGTTGTATTTGCCCCTTTCGGCGTCAGTGAAATGATCCCCTGTGACTGTTCCGATACCTTTGGTTCCTGGGGTTCTCTGTGACTCTTCCGATACCTTTGGCTCCTGGGGTTCTCTGTGACTCTTCCGATACCTTTGG